>NC_137458.1:133484438-133964438 GCF_964235325.1 Thermobia domestica
GCGCGCGGTCAAAAGGACCGCACGAACATAGTGTGTTGCAAATATCGTTTTAAACATTTTTCTTGTATTAGAAACGTAATTTTGTATATTTTCTGATTAAGAGGGAATAACATTTTTATTGTTGTAATAAGTTTTACAGTAATAACTATTAAAGGAACCTGCAATTAGACATGTACTATTTTTTTTATTTGGAATAAAATGTTTTTTGTTATATATTTCCTTAGATAGATAGCTACGCACTGGTTTTATTGAAAATTCTAAATCTGATGACGATCTTTTGTTTTTGTCAACTCTTTGGTTCGTCTAAAATTAGAAATGCAATAGTATATTAGTAAAATAAAATAAATACTATATAAACATAACACTAAAACAAAGCTTCACAACGCATTTTACATTCAATTAGAGCTCACTCGTAGCTAAGCGGTTAGCATACACGTTTTTGGCCTGGAACTTCCGGGTTCGATTCCCAGTGGGAGCTCATATGGTTCGAATCCCACGTTAAGCAGTAGGTTCACGTCTTACATAGCCTTGATGCTGAAAGTGGGGCTAAATTGAAATCAAATCAAATTTACATTGAATTATTTTACGGTCCTCTTATTTTGAAACTTCACCTATAAAGCACTACATTGAATTATTTTAGGTTATCTTCAAATTTACACTGTTCTACACTTCGTCGTCGCTTATTTCGTCCTCTACTGCTCCTATTACATTTAGGGGAATCGCTGGTCATTTCTGGGCTTAAGATCTTCAGACTCGCTCGCAGACTCCTCATTTACCTTTCGTGTTCACTCACTTATATATATTTGTTATTATCTTCCTCAGGCAAAGTTTCCACGAGATAATCTCGGCTGATTTATCCAAATAGTCCATTCCTAACATTTCCCTCCGTTGTTTTAAGCTGTTCATTTCTAATTTTCTCTTTTTTCACACTTACTATCAGTTTGTTAACTCTGTCGACCTCTCTTCCGTCCATTAAAATAATATTTATGTTTATAAAGCTTAAAACATCTACAAAGCAAAGGTCACGTACAGAGCGAAACACTGAGAAAAAACATTACACGGTTAGTCGCGCGCGGTGGAAAGCACCGCAGAATCACTAAACAATCACTAGTAATTAAACTAAACAACGGATAACGGAGTGATTGAGCAGGAATGTTCGGGAAGGTGAGGGGAAAGATTAGCTAGACGGAAGAGTATGTCGGACAAACAGAATGGACACACGATCAAAAATAATTTCCTTGCGGTGCTTTTGACCGCGGCGCGACTACTCGAAGGTTATACCTACAGTATTTTTCCAGTTAGAAATTGTTCTGATTTGCCAACATCAAAAACGTAAGCGTAACTGATATTACTCTACAATGTCTATTTTCGATGCGTCTGGAGTGATTTAACATGCAACACCTTCCAAACGGTACAAGCTACGATAAAATTCACCACACCAGTGAATTTCCAAGAAAGGCCCACAAATATGCAAATTATCCATATGTTTCGCTAAAATTAGTACAATACCCATTGGGCCGCGGAGAACTTTGAACTTGAATCAATTTTACACGAATCTCGAGGAGACACTTTGCGAATGTACTTTGTAAGAGAAAGAGTAATAATAATAATAATAATAATAATAATAATAATAATAATAATAATAATAATAATAATAATAATAATAGCTTCCAAAAGCTTTTGAGAAAATTTTGTGTGAAAATAGAAAATGACCTATAAGGTGTGATTAAAAAATACGGTGAACGTTAAGTTAGAACACGTTTTGACTTGTCAGTCAGCGACCTGAGCCGCTACAGTGAGATTGTGTTTACCGTGTCTGTCGCGCATCAACAACGCGTGAACAGTAAATTCTGCTTCAAGTTGCAACAAAAGTGCCAAACAAACTCATGAAATGTTGAAATTGGTGTACAGCTATAATCCTGTAACTCTGAAGACTGTTTACAATTGGTATGAGTGAATTAAAAGCAGAAATGAGTCAGTAGAAGGCGAGCAACGTCCAGGACGTCCATTAACCTCAAAAAGAGAAGAAAACATGCAAAAATTAGCAAAAAGTGTTCGTTCAAGCAGGCGGAAATCTACGAGAACTTTCCAAAGAACTGAATATCCCTTACGGGTCCGTTTAAAACATTTTAACTTCGGAGTAAATGAGAAGAGTGAGTGCGAAATTCGTTCCAACCATCTCGCTTTTGATAGTGCGAGCTATTGGTCGAAAAATATTACTGTTTGTCCATATCCACGGTAATCTCCAAATGTGACTTCTGGTTCTTAACAAAAATCAAAATTGTGCTAAGAAGATGACGTTTTCATACCATATCTTCCATTGAGAGGGCTATGATAGAGCAGCTGAACGTCTTTTTCAAAAGAAGTCTTCGAGAAAACTTCCAGTCAAGGATTCAACGTCGCGGTAAGTGCATTACTAACCAATACAGTATTTTGAAAGAGATTAAACCAAATTCTGTGTAAGCTTATTACTTTGTTTTTAATAAAATTATTCACCATAGTTTTTGATTATACCTCCTATATAAACTCAACTTATATGAACGCTTTTGCAGTTTATAAGAACATAAAACTTTATGAAACTCCAAGTTAGTTTATATTGAAATTAAATTAAAATCGCTTGTGAATATATTATTATTATTATTATTATTATTATTATTATTATTATTATTATTATTATTATTATTATTATTATTATTATGAACAGAGCTAAAGAAGAACTTCACTGGATTGGTTGTTATTAAGAACGCATCGTACACCAGCAAATAAATTATATTCATGGGTAAAACTCGTATTCGATAAGCTAATTTTGTTTGACGGCATGAAAGTGTAATATCAAAATTAATTCCAATGCAAATTTTAATAGATGTTGAGCACCCACTAAAAATCTTTAATGGGTGCTTGAGTCATGGGGGCAACCATGCAGTCGCCGCCTATGGTCTGAATCCCTCTTGAAACAATAAGAGGGGTCTCGGGTGAGCATAATTGTAAGCGCCACTTCCGGTGCAAATGAGTTATTAGATGGAATGGCTTGGTACTGAACCATAGAACAGTACGTAGGTAATGTAATTTTTGAAGTGTCCCTGAAGATGGCAGGAGAAACATATTTGGTATATGTCATTCCATTGAATTGCAAGGAAATGCTGAACTTGATTTCCTAATTTACTCGAAATTTAGAAAGAGAGATGTATCATCGAAACGCTCGAACATTCCACCGCATATATTATATCTTCGGTGCTCAAAAGAAATGCTAAACTCTGATTAACTAAGCTATTCATGGATACAATAAACTTGAGTGTAAGTAATATTCCTATTACTTAATTTTTTATATTGAAATAAAGTTACTCAAAATCTTCAGAAATATCTCTACAAAAATAAACAATAATTTGTGGAACTGTGTTTATTAGTGGTCTAACTAGCAATCATTTAAAAATGAGAAACACACACTTAAAATTTTTCCTTATGTTACAGAGCTTATATTTGTCAGCTAGTACAACTAAACTCTCAATTTGTAAGCTACACAGTAAAATTGAACTACGGAGAAGTTGAGATTTATTTTGCAATTTACTTTTTATTTATGGTCTGGGCTTAGTGATAATATGGATGTTTGTTAGACCATATGTTTGGATGTTTGAATTTCTAAAATATTCAAATGTTCTTTTAATATGTACACATTATTATTTCTTATTATTCCTTGTTCCTTATAATGAAGTAACCTAAAACGACCAACAGAAATTAAACTTATTTACTTTGAACTCCGAAATAGTGATATGGTTATGATATTGATCTTCAGATTATGAAGTCAAATAATGTTGAATATCATTTATACTGAAGAAGTCCAACCTATGACCACGAACCTAGTGTACTGGGATTCCCGATTGCAGAAATAAAATTGTCCCTTATTAATTTATTATCTATCAATCAAATCTATATTATAGGTACACAGTGATTTTGCTTAACATTTAACAGATTAAAGTTTAACCTTAAATTTACGTTAATCATGTATTTTCCTCTAATAGATTTATTCAATGTATTTTGCTCTAACTTTTATTGCAAATGACTGTGAAATTTTCTTGCAAAGTGTTTAAATTCAAACTTTGATGACAAATAGCTCATGAGATAATAGGTCTGCACACCTACCTATCTCCAGACCTAATCTACCTATACATCTATCAAGATTAGGCTTAGCATATGTCAGGGATTCAAGCCTATGCAGGAATCTTATTCGTACTTTTTCCTATAATGTTATTTTTATATAATATTATATTTGTTGACTATTATGTATATTAATAATATTTCTTTAATTCTTCCAAGTTTTCCTGTACATCAATTAGTTAGTCATGGTGATAATATTTAAAGTCAGAACCCGAGGGCAGAACGTCGTGTCACAACAAACAAAGATAATCTCGGCCTTGCACAAGCTGGTCTGACGATAGCGTGCACAGATCCCACGGTAATGCCAACTTTGAAGGCGATGTGTTCCGCGCTCATTCCGTGATGCTCTAAAACAATTTTTTCCACTTGTTCGATCATGTTGTCAGACGATCTTGTGCTAGGCCGAGATTATTTTGGTTTGTTGCCACGACGCATCCACGAACGCATATGCAACATATCCATGACACTATCATCACATGTCTTAGTCAATTGGCTTTGAATTTCAAGCGGTGTCACATCATGCAAATGGAGAAAATGACAAGTATCGTATCAAGTATCGAAACTGTCATCACTCTTACCACTGCCGCTAGAGCTCTGTGGGCCTTATGGTGTTGCCATCTTTGTCACACACTGATAACAAGTGCTTGTTTATTTTAAAACAAACAGCATGTTCCTATCTGTTACCAGTTTTGAGAAAAAAACATTTTAGTTTTTTATCATAACATATATATTCATCGTTTCATCATTTTATTTCTTAAAGTAAAGGTGCCGGTACGCTGGACATTAAGTTCATAATGGTTAAAAAGTTGCATATTTTCAGGATACGATTATTATTATTATTATTATTATTATTATTATTATTATTATTATTATTATTATTATTATTATTATCATTATTTATGATAATACTCATATTGTCTAGCAGCATATCATTGCAGTGTTGGAACTAAAAGTTCTTACGTACATATATATAAAGATGCTTTAAAAATGTCTGATTCTTACATCTTTATTTTATAATACAATAAACGTAATGATGATCAATATTTGTTAGTGATTTGTTTCTTGCTGTTTCTCGTTTTGTATACGGGCGAAAGTCAGGTGCTTTATTTTCGAAAGGTATTAAGAGTTCCACAAATAATGAATTTTAATAACAACACACATACAGTAAATTGTTCACATAATGCTCTTTATAATACTAATCATGCTGCCAAAATGTTCTGCAAACCTCTACTAAATTAATGAATAAACTTTGCGAAAAATCTAGAGGATGTTTTCACTTAATCCTCTTCCTAATAATGAATAAAAACAATTAATTGGATACATTAAAATAGTAACTGAGCAAAGGCTCCTCTGCGGAGAAAATACAGGGGTCTCATAATCATTTTTGTACTGGCTTTCAGTTTAGTCGAAGTTCAGCAACAGACAAATTTGTTGGAATTATTTCGTTGGGGCCGTCCGTCTTTCCAGAAAAATAAATCTGGTTGGTTCAGAGCCTTTATGGTTTACATTACCGTGCAAAAAAAAAAAAAAAAAAAAAAAAAAAAGAGTGAAAAAAGCGGGCATGAAGATGTGCCAGCAAGCGAGAGACAGAAGGGCCCAAAAATTTCTAGTCCCTGAATACAATTAACTTACTTCAAGAAGGAACAAAGATTCGCAACTCTTTCTCTAGAAAGAAAAAAAAAGGAAAGGAATAGAAATAAAAACTGATTTTCCATAAAAGTATATATTTACTATTTTGTATTTTCGAAGTTTGCCGTTAACCCATTTTTAAGACAGATGAAATATTCCGTTCTCATAATAAAGGTGTCAGTACAGCGTACCGTTCCGTACCTCCAGAAATAACATATATGGGAACGTTCTCATCCGCCCCCCCCCCTGAACGTTGAAGACAGATTTGCGCCGCTGCCTAAGAGTGTTTAAAATGTACCAGAACTGATGTGTTCAATGAGTACACAGACACAGAAATGACTTTCAAACAGTCTTAAGACGTTTAACACATTACTATTTGTAATTCACAAGTTGTTCATGCCCATGTATTCATTGTACACATCAGAAGATCAGGTACACTTTGAACACTCTTGGGGCAGTTCTTAATAACGATTATTAGAAGTCATAACAGTATCGACATTTTTTGTTCACTGATATGACACTTCAGGACACTTTGGGACATATACAATAACCGAAAATGATTTCTTAAAGGAATGCCAAAACACTGATTTGTTTCTCAGATTGGTTTCATACTTTTGTTTTAAATAGAGAATTTAATTGATTTTATTAATACTTTGTTTTCATACGTGAGGAATTTCCTAGTAATAATATAATATAATTACTCTATTTTTAGTATCGTAATATTATTCTATTAAGCTCTTTGTTGTAGCATAAACTGAATCTTTGATATTTGTCGTGGTTACCATTTTCTTACAAACATTTGAAGAATAGCTATCTCACAAGTAAACCTTACGTTTGGGTGAATCGAGTTGCTGACTGAGACACATATGAGAAAGTAGTACTAAATGTGGTCAGTATTTCAGTAAAGTTGTAGGTGCGAAGCTCCAGGGGTTTAGGAGATACAGCTACCAGAACATCACATGGAAGTACAGAATAGTCTTCATACAGTTGAAGGTAAAAGCTCTGTAAGACCTCTTGTAACGACAAAAGGTGAATAACAAATATATGGGTATATATTAGGACTAGGGGGAAGTCATATAGTAGGGGTATACCTGACGGCGGCCATCTTGAAATCCGCCATTTTGAATTAAGGTTAAGTTTTTAAAATAGGAGTAGGGTAGGAATGATTTAAGGCGCAAATTTAACCAGAAGAACAATGGTGACGTTAATTTTTATTTACGCGCAATTGGTAAAAAGTTACAGGGAAATTAAATATTGTTGCAGCATATGTATTAGTCCTTTACCCCACCTTGTAAATTTTGTGTTAATGATAATAATTAAATAAAAAGCAAGTGGATAAATATTAGGTCTATGGTAAGAGTTGCCTTGATGGCGGCCATGTTCAAATTCGCCATTTTGAATCAGACAAAAGTTTTAAACAAAACGCATAACAGAGACACCTTATTAATAGCAAATTTTACCATAAATCCAACGGTATAAATATTTTTGCTTTATCATTAACCAGCATTTGTTACGCCACCATTGTATTTCTGATGAACTTCTAGCCCAAGTCATCTATTGCATTACTCTATTCCCATTTAATTTTGTGCTGGTTAATGATAAAGCAAAAATGGTTATACCGATAGATTTATGGTAAAATTTGCTATTAATAAGGTGTCACTGTTATGCGTTTTGTTTAAAACTTTTGTCTGATTCAAAATGGCGGATTTGAACATGGCCGCCATCAAGGCAACTCTTACCATAGACCTAATATTTATCCACTTGCTTTTTATTTAATTATTATCATTAACACAAAATTTACAAGGTGGGGTAAAGGACTAATACATATGCTGCAACAACATTTAATTTTCCTGTAACTTTATACCAATTGCGCGTAAATAAAAATTAATGTCACCATTGTTCTTCTGGTTAAATTTGCGCCTTAAATCATGTATCACATGACCCTACTCCTATTTTAAAAACTTAACCTTAATTTAAAATGGCGGATTTCAAGATGGCCGCCGTCAGGTATACCCCTACTATATGACTTCCCCCTAGTCCTAATATATACCCATATATTTGTTATTCACCTTTTGTCGTTACAAGAGGTCTTACAGAGCTTTCACCTCCAACTGTATGAAGACTATTCTGTACTTCCATATGATGTTCTGGTAGCTGTATCTCCTAAAGCCCTGGAGCTTCGCACCTACAACTTCACTGAAATACTGACCACATTTAGTACTACTTTCTCATATGTGTCTCAGTCAGCAACTCGATTCACCCAAACGTAAGGTTTACTTGTCAGATAGATATTTAAAAGAAGTACCTCTCGAGTGTTCCACATTCAAATTTTCTGCTTTCCTTCCAGCTTCTATACAAGTTCCACTGATCAGTTAGTCAAAATAGGAAAGCAGAACAAAAAAGGAATGTATTATATTTGTTACGTCTCTTCCACTGCACTTGGTAAAACCTATTATTCTGAAGTTCAATTTACATAAATAATGATTTTCTTATGGATTAACCATTTGAATTTTTTGAATTCAACATTTTAATGAAATGAATTGGAATACGTATTGGTATTCGCAATGTTTGAATTAAACGTGTATGGAAGGAAGCTAGGAGCAGTTTTCTTTTTTCTTTTCAAGAATATGATTAGCATATTTCAAAGTTTAGTGTTGATGCACATTAATAGAAAGGGTAACAGGTGATCCTTCAAAGAGTGTAATATCTCACAAAAGTCAGTACCAACGCAACATATATTTTCGTTCTAAACTTAGTTCTAAATTGTTTGCTTGTCACTCTTTCTGTTAAATTTTCAAAAACATTAAACATGCCAAAGATTTAGAAACTATTTTATTTCAGGTTTGCAAAATATCATAAAATAAACTAATAGACAGTTTCAGGTCATTTCTCCAGAGACTAGCGATTTATATCAGTAGGTTACGAGAACATAGTAAAAGGATAGGGTCTACTCAAATCCTTAACTTTATAGAAGATACTGAAGTCAAATACCGGGTTTTATGCTAGGTCACGATAATTATATTAAAAATATCTCCTATATTTCTTATAAATTCTATAACACCTAGTTTTAATTTCTGGCTTGACGATTGCTAAATAATCTGTTAACATTCTATAAGTGTTATATGCCTACTGTCTAAAGGAAGCTTACTGTTTGTTTGTTTTGTAGTTTCGTAACGAAGCATTTTAACTGATCACGGAAAAAGTTCCTATAGTATGGCAGTTATTTTCATAGAAAGGAAATGTTCCCTTACCTCCTCCTTAATATAATATCTGGCTCTATATATATTGTTGTTTCTGGATTTCTGTCCGCAATAAATTATACCGAAATAATAATAAAAAACAAATGAACATTCATTGGCACATCGATTGAATATTGTCACTATTACGCTAGTCTAGGTTTTGTGTGAATATAGGTCAGTAAACAAGTACACGTTAGAGCGAGCGTATACCTATAGTTTCCACCGCGAAGGAATGTTGTGGCTAAACGCATTCTCTTACATGTGCCATGAATGGAAACCACAGAACAGCGTGACAGAATTGACCACATTACAATCACCTCTGTAAACATGTTATTTCCGCCTCAGCCAGATTTTTATTGCTGTGTAATTGTTGAATATAGGCACAGAACGTAGCAATTAATGATAGTACTATATAAATATATATTCGTTATTGAAGTATTACTTTCGATATCGCAATGTGTATATACAAAAATGAAATCTTTAAGTTTTACGTCCCACGCTTATGCCGGTTAGGCTAAAGGAGACGGGTGTATATACAGTTGAGGTATTTGGTACCTTATGTATATTACTTTATCCTTTATACGAGTTCACACCATTGACTTCGCATATTTGTTGGGTAACTGTAGGGAGGAGACCATAGCCTATTTAGAATTTTTAAAATCTATATTCTAAAGGAAGTTCAAAATTTTAGAGAAAATTTAAACTCTTAAGTTAGACAATCTAAGCGGCTCTGCTGTATTACAGGTTGCATATAATTCGTATAGTGCGAACAATAGAAGTTTCTGCTAATATAGAACAGTAACGATTAAATATCGGCACTGGAGTCCCAGGTTCGGCTCCTGGTGGGAGGTCAAATGGTTTGGATCCCATGTAAAATAGAACCTATTAATAATACTCATGAAAAAGTATTCATCTTTCTATTGTCATCATTCAGAAAGGAATGAGGTTAGGTATTAATAATATGACATAGTCATTTAAAACTATTCATTTTGCTGTTTTCTTTATTGAAAAAATGATGAAAGGTACGGTATAATAATCATCATACAATTATGTAAAAGTATTCACCGTCTAAATTTTTCATTCAAAAAATGAGTATAGGTATTAATAATACTGCATATAGTCATGTAAAAGTATTTATCTTGCTACTTTTTTTTTATACAAAAAGGGATGAGGATAGGTATTAATAATACCATATAGTCATGTAAAAGTATCCATCATTCTTCTTTTTTTCATCTAAAAAGGGATGAGGATATGTATTAATAATATCCATAACCATGTAAAACTGTCCATCTTTCTACTTTGCTCTACTTCTATCAACAAAGAATGGGGATAGATATTAATAACAATCACATAGTCATACAAAACTATTCATTTTGGTCCTCCTTTCATTCAAAAAGGAATAAGGATATTTATTATTAATACTTCATAGTCATGTAAAAGTATTCATCTCTGATTTTTTCTCATTCAAAAAGGAATAAAGATAAGTATTAATAATACTACTTAGTAATGGAAGAGTAATCATTTCTCTATTTTTTTATTCAAAAAGGGATGAGGATAGGTATTAATAATACTTCATAATTATGTAAAAATATTCATCTATCTACTTTTTTCATTTAGAAAGGGATGAGGATAGGTATTAACATCACATAGTCATGCAAAAGTATTCATCTCTCATTTTTTTAATTGAGAAAGGAATTCTGTGTGAGGATAAGTCAATTGTTTCGAATTGAATGCTCTTGTGACGCCAATGTCTGTCGCTCCTATTCTCCATAAACAACACGAAGAGGAGAAGGGGAAATTATGATTTATAGAAACAGCAGTGCTGACAGACAAACAAGAACATCGGTATTGCAGTCAATTGTTTTGAAGGCATACTTTTCTTGGATCCATGACACGTACACTGCCAACAGTTACTAATATTTTCCTATCTTATCCCCTCTTCTCCTTTATTGCAATATTTCTCTCAGTTGTTTCTTTGATTATAAAAATGCTTTTCTACATCGTATAGAATGCATTTGGAAATAACTGAGACAGGTATTTTGTTGTCTTTTTACACTTGGCTAAACTTAATACATATAGCACTTATTTAAATGGTATATTTCTTACGTATATTTTCTTAGAGCTGGGTAGGAAAAGAGAGATGATTTGACACAAGAAATTGTAATGAAAAGATGTCCGTGTAGAAGGAAAAAGAAAGAATAAGATGAAATAAGAAAGAAGGAGAGAAGATATATAGTAAGGAAAGGAGCTGGTTGGAGAAGAGAAGATAAAAAGCTGTTAGGAAGAACGACTTAGGCGAGAGAAAGGCTGAGAGAGTTGCTCGATGTTTGTAGCAAAAATCCGTCCAGTCGAGGGCTCGAAACATCGGCGTCAAATAATTGATGGCGCTGTCTATTCTCGTATTCCTCTCACGGCGGCCGCGGCACGTGAGTGTGCTGGTAGAGCGCAGCCCAGGAGCAACGAATAATTTATCGGTGCATTGATCGCTGTAGGACGTCCAAGAATCGGATATTTGTAAATTGGACACGTGAAGGATCGGAGAGGTGGCTGGAAAGAAAGTAAGCGGTGTATCCAATGTAGATGAGGGAGAGAGCTTCTACAAATAAAATGTTATCACAAAATTTGAAAAGACAGGAATTTCCATATTTCTCAGTTTTTGCATTAATTCAGAATGTAGATATCTGTAAATATATAGTTTGATAGTTCAATTACCAGAAGGAGCTTTTCGGTTTTCTCCTCTTCTTTAACATTTAGTGATATTTATGTCAGTATTTATTAAAAAGATGTTACAATCTGAATTCAAAGAGAAAATCAATGAAACACACTACTGTAATGCTAAATGTATGATACGTACATCCACCATTTCCTCTGAAGTCCCACTGTATTTCTTGACTGCCCTTCAACATGGGAAGATTCACAGCATCCATTCCAATGATGAACATCTCTTAGAAATAGAGGTGTATCTTTGCAGTAAGTATCTCGGAATAACAAATCCTCTATATGATAAAGGGCATCGAATTGAAATGAGAGGAATGTGATATGCATTCTACAGGCCACCTTTTGTTTCAATCCATGCTGTGAAAACATGTTTACCAATAGACTTATGGTCTTTGTACATAATGAGATTGCCCTCTTGTGCTCTGAGAAACATTGATGTCAATGTTCGTGAACTCTATAGGTCTGTTATATAACCTAAGAAATAGGAAGTGTTGCAATTCTGGTTTCTTTACCTACATAAGCTTCTCCCTAACGGTGATTATCGTGACCTGATCATATTTTTGGTTTATTTGGGTTTAAAGTTCCTTTCAATAATGTAACTATATGAGGTTTGGGTCTATAGCTTAACATAGAATCTCTTCGAGAATTGAAACCGGATCATCTGCATTGAAAACATGTTCCCGATGACGTACAATACTTTACGATCAATTCATTTTTCATTCGTTTGGCGATTACGTTTGATGGATAAGTAGATAAGATTTGTCAACTATGATAGAATAGTCCAGTTTGCTATCAAACAATGACTGATTTCTTGAGCGAAATTTTTCGGAAGCAGGAATCGTTTCCTTGTTGTTAGTTTCAATTATTTTTAACTGTTAAATTAACCAAAGTAGAGAGCATGGGTGATGACAAATCTTTGAATTATTCTTCTAATTAGATATTAAAATTACGCAAAAATAATATAATATTGACTTAAATGGTACAAGATTAAAAACCTTCAAATGAGAAATGAAAAAATATCCAATTTTTCTCACATTTAGTGAGAATTTCATTATTTTAAATAATTTCGTTTTATATTTGACCTATATTTCCCTTCAAGTCTGTAATAGTATTTTATTATAATATTGTAAACTTTTATTTTGAATATTGATTCTATCCACTGATTAATTATTCCGTAATTTTTATTTGTAATACCAAAAGTGTCCGTATTTGTAGAAGCAAGAATAATTCAGAATTAGCGCAGGACATTTCTCAGCCGAGTGAAAATGCTGACGTAAATTTGTGTGTGAGGCACTTACTCAAGCTTTCATATGGAAAATCAGCTCAACTGTGCGATGAACTTACCATATTTATCATCTGAAAAGTACAAATTACTTGTTTTATAATCACTAATCATATTATTATTATTATTATTATTATTATTATTATTAATAATAATAATAATAATAATAATAATAATAATAATAATAATAATAATAATAATAATAATAATAATAATAATAATAATAATAATAATAATAAATCTTCTAAAGTTGAATTAATGTAGTGACTCTCAGAGCTGATTCATTACATCGCATTTTGAAAATCTTGTGGGGAAACCATAAAAAGCAGTAACTAGTATGATATTTCAACACAAACATAACAAATGCAACGACATCGTTCGTAGATTTGTTACCCGACTCTAATCTCTGATCCCTTTAATTGGAATACATTATCAATACAAAATCTTGCTAAGCACATAAAATTACAACTTGGGTACAGCGGGGGACACTTCTAAATGGTACAGCCATATGGAGATTTACGGCTAAGGTGTACCATTTAGAAGTGTCCCCCGCTGTACAACCTGTTTCATTATTATTTGAGGTAAGGCCTACATTAATTTAAGTGCGAATGCAATAAAAGAAAAATAATAAGGCTCTGCCTTTACTATATAATTCATTTACCAGTCTGCGGGATATCTGAACTTAATTCACGGTGAGAACCCATGTAGTTTTGAGTCCAACGTTATGCTATTGTCTCACGTCTTATAAAGTACCACTGCTGAGAAATTACGCTAAATACCAATTTAAGAAAATTTCGTAGTCTGTTTTAAGTTTCTAAATACTACTGTTTTCAATGAATAAGTAAATTTACAGTTCGTGAATTGAAACTGGTTTGAAGTTTTCCTCTCTCTTTTTCTTCTATCATCAACGAGTGGGCTGCCTCTGAAAATATAATGTAATTGTGTTGCTAAAAGCTAACAATAATTAGTAGGGCAACCCAAAAGCATATAAAGCATAACAGCAATTTACACATATGTAGTTGATACCTTGAATATGGTTGTGGTTGTCTAAGTGTCCAGAAGAAACTAATTTTAAAAGCATAATAAAGCATAATTTTAGAAAATAAAGCATAATTTGAAATATATAGATCAGTTCTTGGAAAATTCTGTTTAACTGCAAGTTTAACATACTGTATTAACATTTTCAACAATGAAAAGCTTATTTTTATTTCTGTAAACTTTCCACTGTAATCCTTTGATGTGGAGAAAAGGAAAAAGGAAAAGAAGAAGAAGAAGAAAATTTGCCGCCAACAATGAATAGTACATAAAAACTCCACTCTATATTGTTATGTGTACCTTTTGAACTTGAGCACTTTCTGTACTTTTTGGTGGCATCTTTAACTTTCCCTTTCTGTATATATGTACCTCTAAGGCGCACACAAGTAATAAAAGACTGACTCGAGTAAAGCATATCTCTTTACAGTGCATTAAGTAGAAAGTTCATTAAATATGAAAGAAACTGGTTGCATAAAATATAAATAAATAGATCAAGATATTTAGAATATTTAATGTATAGTAAATGTTATACATTATTAATATTAGTAAATATTATACACGATTAATGCAAAACAACGATTGAAATTAACAACAAAAGATAATGAAGCATAATTTGGAAAAAGCAAAACATAATTAAACAAAAAATAAAGCGTAATATGGGTTGCTCGAATATGATATAATCAGTCATTATTATTTTCTCTTCAAGGTTTCGTAGTCTGTAAATTAAATAAAAGGATACCCTCCTAACCTTTGAATTGACCGAATAAAGTAAGATATATTATAAGGAACAATGTGAAGTTTCATACACAAGATGAGCCATTTACCTTTAAATGCCAAAAGACCAACTGCTGCATCAAGACTTTAAATTTTAGTAGCTCAGCCCCTAATTAAGCTACTGGTATCAATGTGTTTCTGAAGGATGAATCTTCTCACAGATATACACTTTACGTATACGGTGATATCACGGCAGAGAGGGGGCACAGTGAAGTTTGTGTTTTTTTGGCATCAGTTTTTGTGGGGGTCATTCCCCCTTGGGGGTACAGACATAAAAATGGATATGTGAAGCAATGAAGTAGCCCACTACACGCTAATACCCTACAAACATATTTGTTGCTATATAGAGGTTTTAGGGAAGAGACAAAGTTGGCCAATTTTTTGAGTCTCAGTTTTTTGACGTAAATTGCATTTATTTTCAGGATGGTTCCTCAAGATTTCTTCTTCTACGATTAAGGAAGGAATTGCACAATGTTATCTCATTGGAATTTATGTTCCATAAGCTTTCCAACGATGCATGAATCATGACTCTATAGAGAGGTCACCAGGGCCGACAAAGTGAAGGTCTGCAACAGCTCTTTGAAAATGATATAGCTCTTTGCGACATAGTAATGCGTTTTTCGAATCACCGATTTATTAAACAATGTTGCACTGATGATACACTTATTGCATCACTTTAGTGAACGCTCAACTGGTACTTGCACAGTGCTGCATATTTTGAATCACTTATTCGATGTAGTTACGATGTTTGTTACTAGGTGGTTCGTCATGTTATATTCAGTCAATTGTCATATTGTCATTGTATTTTAGATTCTTGGGATGTGGTGCAGGTAGTGTAGAGGTCACCCGAGTGAAATTCGTGTTTTTTTATGTTATTTGTTGCAATGCAAAAGTTGTATCACTGTGCAACAAGCCGATTAAAACGATATTGGTTATTTGAACGTGTGTTTCTCATACATCGCAAGTTACGTGTAATATTTTCATTGATGGTATTAAGAAAACGATAGAATACAATAACACCAATGATGTAATCTTGGGGGAGCTCTGAGGGCTCAGTCCTACCTCAGAAAATTTCGTTTCTAACAAAAGTCTTAAGTATTCAGAGAAAATACTTTTACATGTATTTCATACATAGGTACAGGGGTAAAATGAGGGGGATCGCGGAGAGATGCCGTCCTCCCACTTTGTAAAATTAACTTTAGCGCCCTCTCACTTCCAAACAGAAATTATAATGAACAAAGATAGCCCAGGGGAAACGGCGTGACGTCATATGCGTTCTATTTATTACACAATACATAATATATAGCACATAGTAATTCGTGTTATTTTAAAGAATTATTTTTCGCGTGCAACATGGGGGTATGAAAAAATATTTCTCTTTGTCGCAAAGAGATAGAGGGCGTTTTTATAGAAATCTTGTTCTGAAATGTTATCTCACTTTGTATTGCAGCAATGGCTATAATTTTTAAATATTATTGTTACAAGTGTATTGCATACATATTAAATTCATTCTGTCATCGTAGAGTGACCGTAAGGGTTGCCAGGTTCCCCCAAACTCCATTTTTGTCATATTTTTAGAATGTTTCTTTTTCTTCTATAAATAGGGCGGAAATTGCACAAGTGTTACCTTGTTGATATCAGTGTTTTATAAGATTTTCAATAAAATATTAATCATTACCCTGTGATAATTAGGGGTGTCACCAGGGATCCCAAAATGAGGGTCTACGATTTCGTTCAAATTCTTGCCTGGTTATTCTGCTAATAATAGTTTCTGGTAACATGTGGAATGAAACAAAGTGGATAAATCATATTTACAAAGCAAAAGCGTCTCAGTATGCAAGTAACGAAAATGTACAATGTTCTAATATGCAATGAGCAACATATTGAAACGTTGCGGGTTGCATAAAAATAGGCGAAAATATTTAGATTTCTTAACCTTTATTAATAAAATGGGCTTTAAATTGTCAGTCTTGCTAATTTCTAATAGTTCACAATCAGGTTAATAATTGTTACCAGCTGCGTTGCCTTCTGGCCCCAAGAGATGTTGCCTGCGTGCAGACAATTTCCAAATGATCTGAAGGGTTGGAAGGGGGATAACTAGCATATAGATCCTTGAAATGACAGCATATGAAAAGCTCATGCTGAGTGAGATGTAGTGATCCTATGTTTCATATCACAGTTATTCTGGTTTTCTAAAAATTAGTGATACTTTGATTTGAAGTAGCTAACTAACTATTTCAAAAATTCAATTCTGTTTTTCATTAACCATGGTATTATTTCCTTTGAAGTTTACAATTACTCCTTTTCAATGGGATTGAAATAAGGCTTAATTTTATATTTAAAAAAATACAAATTTAAAGAAAAATTATTTGCTCTTTTGTAGAGTGCATAGCAAACAAATCGCTAATATCATATGCTGAAATCAATCGTATTTTGGAGAAAACAATCGTATATTGGCATTAGAAAACATCATATTAAGTGACCCACTTGGGTTAAGTTAGCAAAGATTGTACATCTTCATTTGAAATTAAGGGTCGCTAAAACGTACCAACGGATTGTGTGCTAGCAGACCAATGGAAAAGGCATGAAGTAAAAATAGATGTTATAATGAAGTTTCACTCAGTAGTATATGACTCCCGGTGGGTGATAATCGAACCCTCAACAGCTGTTCAGATCCCGATTGAAATTACAAGTTGTGTATAACCTTGCTGTTCACCAAGAACATAAACATAAATCAAATCGCCACTCTTCAACATTTTTTGGTCATATAGTTTATTTGTAAGAAGAAAATAATAATGCTGGTACGAAATATTGACGCATTCTGACATACTAAATTAGCATGTTATTTCATGAAGCTACTAACTGGAAACAAGAAACGATAATTTGTCTGTTTAATTTAAAATTGTGTTTTATAGAAGCTTATTTTCTATTTTTTTAAAAGCATAAAAACAAATTTATTGTGCAGTACTAGTATTTTTCAATTTTAGAAAAGCTAATTTTACAGATACATTGTGTTATGTCTGTTGAAGACATTAATTAATATGAAACTATGCATGAGAAAATATTTAATGAAACAAAGCATTTTAACGTGTCAATCAAGGAGTTATAAGCGATGTAATGTCGTAAAGGCAAAACCAAATGATTAAAGAGCTATAACGATGGTTTTAATGAGGGAGAAATTGTGGGTTTATTTCATTTCTTCGAAAAACCACTTGTTTTAATTTCCATAAAATATATAAGGATTTGTACTGTTGGTTGAAATATACGTATGTATTGTAACAACGCACAAACACCAAGAAAAGAGAAATACTTCTTTTTGCATCACATGTTGGAAAATATTAAAATACATTATTTTTATTTCAGACTAGTGTGATTTTAAATAAACTTAGATTATATAAAAATAGAAGATCATAATTCTACTTTGTTGAAAATGAAACTTCTTTCTTTGTTATTGCTGCTTAATGTCCCACTGTTATGCACCGAAACTAAGAGAGATGGCAATGATAATGAATTAATTTGTAGAATGAAGACAGTGGAAGGATCCTGGAGTACCCCAATAAAGTCACCGCACCTCGTATTTATTCCACTACTTGGTGCGAGCTGTAATCAAACGAGGGATTGCACACACACAAGTAACGAGAATTGTATCACTGAGTCACCGTAGTCCCTATTAAACGTTCCGGTAACGAACGTTTGGTAATATATCATTGTAATACTGAATCAATGATTTGCAGTATGACACAGACAGCTTTCGTAGCAAAAAGGAATGCTGATAAAGAATGTCTCGGAATTAGTGAACTCACTGGTTTGTATTAATTTAAAACCTTACATCTCACAACAAGTATCATTTTAAATATGAGAATTGTCATTTTGACATAAATAGTGGTCAGGTCATATGTTCAATGCTCACTCACATTACCACGAGTCTATAGACTTATTATAAATGTAAAAGTATCCTTAGAAAGACGTTTCTTCTATATTAAAGGTGACACCCTGCTATATTTTTTTCATAAATTTATGAAAACCTCTTTGTTAGTTCCGTCGAAAACGTAAATAACAATTGTAATTTTTTGCTTCCTTCAGAAATCCTAAAAGTATCTAAGTTTAATTTAAGGCAAGAAGTCCTCTAACTTACTACTTTCCCTCAATTGTCATGGGCCTTAACATGATACATGACTATTATCTCAGATTTTCAGGCAGTAATATAATTATCATGTATATATTCTACTTTTGCTGATGAGTAAATTTTTAAGTTACAG
Organism: Thermobia domestica; assembly: GCF_964235325.1. Taxonomy (NCBI): domain Eukaryota; kingdom Metazoa; phylum Arthropoda; class Insecta; order Zygentoma; family Lepismatidae; genus Thermobia; species Thermobia domestica. Next base: position 133,503,527 of record NC_137458.1, read on the forward strand.
TATTTTCAAACGCTATTCTTCAACATTATATTATAAAACATTACATAGCAAAATGACTTGCACTATGCCTCTTTTATCCAACTCTTGTTATCACTTCATTAGTAATAATTTCTAGATTAGTCGATATCCTATCTAGAAAGTGCTCTTATCGAGAACAAGAAGCTTATGAGTCTTTCATTTATTAACATGAATTTAATACATTTTAAACTATCTTTAAAAATCAGAACAACGACGTAAGCAAAGCCCGTAGAATATAAACTAAGGTCTTCGATTTGTTATCACACATTTCTTGGATTTCAAACAATCTTTAAAAATCAGAACAAAAACATAGATGAACTAAAGATGAAAAATGAAATTTTGTTTACGATGTCCCATAAAAGACAAGTACAAACGTTAGTTACGAAGAATTTTAAAAGTATTTATCGGAAATATTTCTCATTTTCTGTGATCTCAAACACAACAGAAATAATCAGTATTAAGGTTTTAAAATATTTATGGTAGGCAGGAATAATGACGAAGATTATTGATCATGTCTTAATCCTTTTATCTTTTTTTCTTTCCTTAATTTTTTAGTACTTACCAGTAGTGTATAACAGATTAAAAACAACCGATAAAAAAGTAATGTCATGAAATAATTCTTTTAGTTTCTAGACGGAAATGTCTCTTACTCTTCAGGGAAAACACAGATCATTAATCATTTTACAAGCCTGCTCAATGTGACTGTTGTTTCTCCAAGGTCAAGGTAATGTTTATGACAATTTGTATTCTGAAAAATATAGGGTAGGTGTGTCACAAACAGACTTTAGATATTCATCTGGTTCTTGTGTTCCATAGATTCGTTATTGTTGTTGTTATTATTATTTTAGAGGCTGACTGATTTACTGAGCAGCTTTCTCTTTTCTTGTGACATGCACATTAATACATAATAAGAAAATAGATAGTTCTGGGCGTGGTAATTAGAAGAAAAATTTGAGCTCACTTTCTTTCTAATGGACGTTTGGAATTACATATCAGAAAAACTTTTCCCTTCAGTTGTCAATATGTGTCAAGAAACTATAGGTTAAGTATGATATGTCCACAAACAAAATACCACGTAATATGATTCTAGTAATGACACGAAAGATCTTTCTCTTAGTGACTAGCTGATGGTATCATTTTATCTATCACATACTTTCAGAGACAAAATGAATAAAAGAAAATTAGTAGCAATCAGTACCTTTTTGTGGAAGCAATCAGTACCATACTTACTCGTACAGCAAATATACAGGGTGTTTGAAAACAACACCGACGACGTTTGGGAGGTGATTCCTGACACCAAGATAAGACAAAACAAAAAGTATAGACTAACCTAGATGCACAAATGCTTCCTTTCGGAGTTATAGGCTGCCGAAAACGTGAAAAAAATTAAATTTAAAGGCCCATAACTTCAAAACTATAGGACCTACCGTAATCGGGTCAAGACTTTACTAAGGAACTAATATGTGGTCTATCCAAATACATCCTTCAGAATTCTGCAATACTTCCGCAACAATTTTTATAGAGGTAGTTAGTGAGTACTTCAGATTATATGCCCGTAACCAAACTTTCTGTACAAAAATTATTGCGTGGATACCTTAGGATTCTGAGACATGTGATTTTGGATAGAGCACATATTAGTTCTTAAGTGAAGTCTTGACCCGACCAAAATAGGTCCCATAGTTTTGGAGCTATAGACCTATAAAATTCATTTTTTCATGTTTTCTTCAACCTGTAACTCCGAAATGAAGCCGTTTGTGCACCCAGGTTGGTCTCTACGTTTCGTCTTATTTTGGTGTGAGGAATCACCTCCCAAACGTTGTCGGTGTTGTTTTAAAACACCCTGTATTATTACAGCGATTTCTTCACTTGTTAATATATCATCCAACAAACCTTTATCGTTTTCATATTGATTCTTGCTTTTGATATCTAGCTCAGAAAGAAGGCATCATAGTGGCACAATGGTAGAGCTCGTGCTCGTGTGTTTTCTCGAGATGCTCCCGTTTCCTCCTATTTTATTATTCCACCAATACTTCCATCATTATTCGCTTGCTTTAATCATAGTCTCCTTTAGCCTAGTGGGCATAATCGTGGGACGTTACACTCAAAGATTTCATTTATTTCATTTTTGAAGACATCATAGCATTCAAGAGTTCACATTTTTTATAAGGCTAAACTCTGTGAGGGGTGATCCTACTAATCTGAGAAATATAAATGCAGAATTCGTCCGTATAAGCAAACAAGCTCTAGACCAAGTTACTATGATATAAATTTAATCTTAGATATCTTTCTTTTCACATTCCCTGAAATATATTGCAAATGTACCCAAATTGTGCTTTTGAAAAAATAGGGTATCCCGGTATTAATTTTTCTGAAGATCGTACCGATAACCGAGAACTGTTTCTCTTTTATTTTAGCGAAATTTAGCACTGCAAAGGTAAATGTTAAATAAGCTCAAGAAATTAACGTGCTGCAAATTATTGATCGTATCATCTTTCGAATGCATATAACATACTGTTGTTCCAGTCTGCAAATAGATTATTTTTAAAAATCATAAATACAAAGATAGCTATTGAAGTTGCTATTTCTGTACTAAATTTAAAAAAAAAAAACGGTGCCGGTACTTCGTACCAGTGCATGTAACCAGACTACAGCACTGACAAGAACAATTTTTCATCTTTTCTAAGAACACTTGCTGTTCCCTCGTGGCTACATGGTTCTTATTTTTTCAACCTCCGTGACTTTTAGTCTCGCCTGGTAAAATGGTTCCATAACAGAGCAAAGCAACTCACGAGAAAGTCAACTTAATTGAATAATATTAAATAATGTTCCAGCTGACTTCAAATTTTTAATGCATTTACAGTATATAATATGAGGCAAACATATCTTGTAAATTTGGAACGACAAGAGGAAATGACACCTCTTGAATAGGGTAATGGCATTTACGTATTACTGTATAGTATAATTATAGCCGCTATGTTGGATTTAGATTCACAATTTTAAATAGAAAGACGATCATGTGACATCCTTTTGGGGTAGCTCTTCATCACAAGCACACATTTGACGATATTTACAACTTATATTTAATTGTATTTTTAGTTATTACCTTCATAATATCTGTTTATTAAATTATAACTGCCTTTCCAAACTTATACGACACCTTTGCCTCATATTGTACACTGTAAACGCATTCAAAACTTTAAGTCACTTGGGGTACTATCAAATATTGTTTAATGAAGGTAATTTTTCTCATGGGTTACTTTGGTCTGATATGAATCCATTTTAGAAGTGAAACTAATAGAACACGGAAGTCGAACAGGACTACCCTAATATATATATTTCCACAATAATAGGGTCTTCAAATAGTTTTGAAGAAGAAGCTAGACCAATTAAACTATCAAAATTCTCATAGTTAAAGGGCACAAAAACAAAATGACACAGATAGTCATTACTTTTAAGATGCATATTCCTCTGTCTCAATTCTTGCTCAAACGAACAACATTTAGATTTCACTATGTCTTAGTATTAGAGCAAACACTATCGATTATTGTCGATCCAGAATACCATGTGATTTTGTAGTGAGTAACAACATGCCTTTAAGTTCAGTACTTGCATCAGTCCCTTCATCTTACAATTTATTCAATTATGCTTTAATTGCATATCGCATTTCCTACACTTAGTCTTCAGATTATGTCTAAGGAAGTATTAAACTAAAATATCATGTAACTCTTAATAGTATTTGGTTTCTTCTTCGTTAGACAATAAAAAATAGTTATAAGCCTAGACACATCTTCAGCTTCTATTAAAAAGAATTGTTTGGCAACACTGTTTCCATGGGGTGAGAAACTCTCCCTCCCATATGATGGCACTAGAATGTCGAACCAAACAAGGTGTTTTCTCGGAAGCTTATTGCTTCGGAAGATGTCGGTCGTGTGTAAGAGATTCCGAAAGAATCTCCCAGCCCCAAGATCTGCTTTCTCTTTCGTTTTTCCTATCATTTTTACTTTTTCCCTTTACTGTCCACCCTTTTCTTCATATAACATGTTTTTAGGTTAGTTTTCTTCTCCCTGTTCTATTTCTTGTCACGTTTATGAGATATTTTGAATCTTTTCTCTACATTTTTTTTTATATTTTTGCATATCAAAGACGTAAATTTCCTCCCCCTGTTTTCTATGTTATAAGCGAACAATAGTTTCCATTTTTTAAAGAATTTATATACAGTGTTAACTCGAATTATTTGTGTCTTGAACTGCAAGTAATTTAAGTTACGAGTGAAAAATTGTACAAGCTCTATAATCTGCCCATGCACTACTCCATCCCATCCAGTAATCCTGTGCTTTGTGGTAGACTCTGTTCGAGCGTGTACGGGCAATAATACCATAGGAGAGCGGATACCTGCTGGATTAGTGACAGTATACTGTACAACCTTCAAAAACATTTCTCTAACCGGCGATTTTGGTAATCCAACACAGCCTGATCTGATATCCACAAGATGAGTGAGAGTCTACTATATATTATTATTATTATTTTTTTTTTTTTTTTTAAGAAAGTGCTCAAACTTTCGATTGAATGTTCGGCTAACTTTGAACATTAAATAATGTTCAACAAACATAAACGAAAGAAGAGCGTGGAACGGATCTCAAATACCAATAGTGACCTTACATCCCGTTGAGCTTTGAAAGCTCTTGTTCCGGTGCTCCCCCAGTTCATATTTTTGCCCTGTTTTTAGTTGTTGCAATATTCTGATCCCGTTTTTTTTTTGTGTCCCTTTGCCTCATTAAAATATTTTAAGATATCTTGATATTACATAATTTTATATTAACATGCCATATTAACATTTTATATATTCATCATTTTAATTAAAAAAAATAGTTGCCATAACTTTTGCAATGGCCCTTATATATATATATATATATATATATATATATATATATATATATATATATATATATATATATATATATATATATATATATTCAATTATATATAAGGGCTATTGCAAAAGTTATGACAACTTTTTTTTTCAAAAGTGGTAACGAACAAAAAAATTCTGAAATATGCAAATGGAAGGTTAGCTCATGTGTAAACATTACCTGTAGGAAGATGGATGAACACATAACACACAGATCACCATTAAGATATAACACGAGAAAAAAACGAAAATACATTTGTCGTTTCAAACGTGTTTTACTGTAAATTGCAACAGTATACAATAGTACACTACAAAGTATGCAGTGTGTCATGGATTCTTTGGGAGACTACATCAAGGAACTCTTAAGATGTCACAGGTACGTGTTCTTGCCTTGTACTATTGTGTACTGTTGCAATGACAGTAAAACACGTTTGAAACGACAAAAAATTTTATGATGGTGTGTGTGTTCATCCATCTCCCTACAGGTAATATTTATATATGAACTAACCTTTCATTTGCATATATCAGAATTTTTTATTTGTTACCATTTACGAGAAAAATAGTAGAAAAATAGTATATATATATATATATATATATATATATATATATATATATATATATATAATCTTCATTTATAACATACTTGAATAGTAGTAGAATGTGTCATGCCACTTCATGTGGTACACATACAATTTTTGGATCTGAGATGAATGTTAGTTTCCTAACTATATCATTACTGATACAGATTCACTGCAACAAGGATGAAATAAAATTGACTCGTTTTGTGTTTAGGTACTTTTTATCAATGGAAGGAGTGAAACTAAAATATCTAATCAAAATGTCCCTGTTTGAAAGATTTACTTCATCCTAGAATGACCTGATTAGGAATAGTAAAAATATGGTAACCTTACTCATACCACATCCACGGGACGTTTTCGGACGTCCTACAGACTTTATACCTGTTCTGGGACTTCAGGCTCGCAGCAACAACTTTACGGATAGGTCCTAATGGACATATCCAAAGGACTTACCTTGGATTTCAAACGGATACGCCCATCACGGGACAATATTGAATGTTTAAAGTCGATCTAAGATTGTCCTGCAAGGAGCTGAGAAATATTCCACAGGAAATCTCATTTCTGGGACATAAACGGATATCTCGATTTTCATAGAATGTTCAAGGAAGGTAAACTGGCGCGTTCCGTGGACATCACTATATTTTGAGACTGACTTGTCTGTGCTTGTAGAATTGCCTTCCACAAAGCAGAAACTTTTCCCTGTTTCGCTTTCAGTTTGTGTTGTGATAACAATGACAATAGTATGATGTCACACTTAAAAAAATAAAAATAATAGAAGAAGTAAGTGCTATTGGATAGATTTTAAAAGATGCTAATTCGAAGGAAGTCGTGTGAGTGACAACCAGATCCCAGTGAAGTAAAGTGTCTTACAGCAGAGAGTTCATTCTCGGGGTAGAGTTACTCAGAGTTTTCGTTTCATCTCCCTGAAGGCAGATACAACTCTTCTAAAAGGTAAAAATACAATCCAATTATTCTTTATTTACTTCATTAGTTTGTGTTTTGTATGTATCATTATTACACAGTATATATTGCTATTATTTGCAAAGTAACTTCTGCTTCAGATACGACTGAATATTAACTTTGGTAATGTTTTTCGGGATGTTAAAAATTAATACAATATAAGTTATTTCATATGGGGAAACTCGATTTCAGATATGATATTTTTTACTCTTTCCTGTTGTCGCGCAGATTTGTAACAGTAGTACTAACGCAGGATGTTACAAACACCCCAAGAAAAATATGTCTTCAGCACAATTTACTCGTATATTGTGTATTATGTTTTATAAGTAAAATGAAACCTTTGCAAGTTATATTAATTTAGTTTTCAAATAACATCAACTTTTCAGTGCATAAAACATTAATTGGAAAAGTAAGTAGTCAATATACTATCATTGTTTAATTGTAAAGTAGTTAATATACTATCATTGTTTATAAAATTTCCCTTCATCTTACAGTGTTTGTTATTATTTGACAACAAAAGTAATTTGTTTTTTGATCTGTTTCTGTGTTGTGATTATTTTAATAAATCATCACACATTATAGCCATATGAGCAACTCTTGTGTTTCTCTATACCGTAATAATTATACTGTATACTGTTATAAGCCTCAGATATTAATTATGTGACAATTAAAAATACGGTTATGATATAATTATTTCTACATTAGGTGCTTAGATAAGATCTAAATTGAAAGCAACTAAAGATAGGGAGTAATTAATTAAAATTAATCAACTTCAAGATCTATGGTTCACGATGTGGGCTATTCATAAGCCTGCGCTACACACGGGTTCTAAAAGTTTAAGATATTAGTCACTTTCTGGAACGAATTAATCTTGTAAAGCAAGTTACCACTTTATAATCTATCATTCTCTATTTCGTTTATGGTCAGGGATTAAATTAATGTGGAACAACATGTAATGTATAGTGATCGAGTTAAAATTTACTGTATCTTGAATATGACCCGCCTTATACAGAGTCGTTTTGACGTATGATTAGGATGAAAGTAAAGATCTGACTACTGCAGGAAATATATGTTAGTCGAACTCTTTAGTATGGCATTAATAACGCGTCAGAACGACTCTGCATAAGGCCCGGTATGTTTTACTCTAGCCTCAAAAAAGACAAGTTAAAAACTAATCTGTAATACATGTGAAACGGTAATTATTTATATAGCCTATTTATTAGCGGTTCAGGGGAACACAATGGTATGTCATATATTCTAATTTTCGAGTAAACTAGAAAAGAAGGTTCAACGTTTCTGTGCAATTCAATGCAATGCCATATGCCAAAATAAGCATTCCTTCCATATGGAATACATTTCGAAAATTAAACAACATACATACTGTTCTACGGTTCGATCCTAGCTCATTCAACCTAATAACTAAATTTCGCCGGAAATGTCTCTTACAATTATGCTACAACAAACCGTTCATGTGTGTATTTATTTACTTTTTTTACTTATAAATACTATGTATGTTACTTCTAGCAGTATGTAGGACATTATTTATAGTACGTGTGTCATCATGAGTAAAACACTTTCAAAGTTTATACAACCTGTTGCTTAAGAGCGTATTTTTATTTATTCGTTTGTGTATCGATACAGTGTACATGTTGTTTAAAAGCGTATTTTTATTTATTTATTTATTTATTTATTTGTGTATCGATACAGTATAATCTGTTGCTTAATAGCATATTTCTTTATTTATTTACTTGTGGACCTGTGGATGCAGTGCACAAATAAATGAACAATCTTTCCCAAGAGAATAAAAACTGGTAATTACTGTTGGCTATGATCAACATACATTTTAGTATCATAAAAATTAGTTTTTTTGATTACCTCGAAAACTACAAATGAGAATTCACCCTTAAGTATCTGTTCAGCTGTATGTCATCTAAGCTTTAAGAGCTAATGATAATTTTGAATGTCTCATTATCCTTATCCTTACTATCTACTATCCTTGTTAGTGTCATAATGAAGACTTTTATAAAAGTATAATTAAATCCTTCGCATCTCTCTCTTAGAAAAGAAAGACAGCATTATTCACCTCCAGTTATAATCTAATTTTTCTTCGAAGTTAGTTTTGGGATGGAAGCTTTTCATACGAGCAAATACTGTATTGTGTATGAGCTTCGAAGCACGTGCAGATGTTTTCAGCTCGACCACTAGCCAGTGTGGCTCTTGGCGAGGGCAACAGTAAGTGTACACTTTTATTGTGGTATCACATCATCGATTTGACAATCAAACAAAGAGTGAATATCAAGTTCTGTCTACATTAGGGAAAACTGTAACGAAAATATCTGAAATATTCAGAAAGTTGTGGGAACAATTGCCTTCCTCGTTGTCCACGGCATAAGAATTTTACATTTTAGTTAATGTATAAGTATACAATTTATTGAAAAACATATGTTTCTTCAATTCAGGGGTGAAATCGTCCATTGCCCTCCGCAAATGACGCTCCTGCATAAAGAGTACAGGGTAAAGGATACAGCGCTGTCAGGAAGTGTGTGAACCAATGATAGTACTCAGGTCCAAGCAGATCTGTCGCAACTATTAAATTGATGCGCAAAATTCGGGATATCATTTTGAGTGACCTAAATGCAAGTCTCAGGGTAATACCAGAAGTTGTAGAGGTGAATAAGGATACTGGTAGCCAAACAATAACAGAAGATTGAAAGAAATAAAACCTATAAATACTTTTCATTCCTTGTTCGTTAACAGAGGAGAAATTGGAACACACAACCAGCACACAGCCCAGTAATTGTTCGTGACTTTTTGGCCCGAAAATGTGTTGGTGTGACACCAAAACCTGAATACTCGGCAGATCTATTCCCCTGTGATTTAATCTTTTTCCCCCTAATTTTAACACATCACTGAACTCTGCTTTTTAACGATATTTCCATCATTCAGAAAGCAGTGAGAAGGACCTTGGCCATCATTACAATCCAGGTCTTCTAGAAGACATTGTATGACCTACTGGATCGAGTAAAGCTGTATGTTGACAAAGGATGTGCTACTTTTAATAATTGAAGAAAATTTACTACCCCTTTATTTATTTATTTATTGTTGCAGTCTCGTTTCGTAATTGCCGCACTGTATAGTCTGCTCTTAGTTTATTAAAAGAAGCAATACGTGCCTTTTCTCTCATTTCTCGATAATATGTATATCTTATCATACCAGATGAGAGTTGAAAACTGTTCCACATGACTTTTTTTCTTGAAACACAACACGTTGACAAGAAAGGAAGTCCTTTTTTATTTTATTCTTTACTTTTTTCTCTTTCTTTTACCCCCAAAAACGAAAAAAAAAGAAATGCGCCTCTTTATCACGTGGACGAAATGTCTATTCCTCTGGGACACAAGCGATACGGATCAACTCCCTGTTAGCCTTTATTCTCTCCTCAAACCTGATTTCACATCACTTTTTTTCTTCCTTTGTTTTGTTCTTTTCTGGCTTTTTTCTTTTTCGCCTTCTATACCCCTCTTCTTCTAGATCTTTAACCTCCTTTTCGCTTCTTTTCATCACTTCCCATTTCCCCTCACAACTTCTCAGTAAGCAGCACATTTTATTACAACGTGGATAGAAAAATAAATATATTTCAGCTCAGTTTGTAATTGTTTGTAGTCTTTAGTTTCCCTTTAGTTTCAATTCATTTATTTAAACGTATTTTATTGTACTTATACGTACATTACGCATGTTAGTAAATCCTTATGTAAATTGATGACTTAAGGTAATAGAGTATCCATTTTTTAAAAATATTTTTTTTTATTGACATACATGGGAATGCCGTTCCACCACTTCCATAAACTATCTCTGGCTTCCTTCTACTTCCTAAAAATACAAAGGGTAAAGATAGGCACAGGGAACGGAGTGACGTCATTCGTCCCCATATCTTTTCAGATCTACTTTAACCCATGATATACAATCTATTAACAGAAAAAAAACTAGTGTCGAAATAAATATTTGTAAGCTCTAAAAATTCGCTTTTCCTCGATTTTCTAAAAAACAACCAACGAGAATCTATTCTCAATTCCTTGATGGAATTTATCGACCGATCATTGGATAATATTTAGCTAATAGAAATTATAGCTAAAGATTTAACGTTTAGTTTGAGCTATATTTCTTTAACCATGCAATATACTCTCATCTTGCTAGTATCATCATAAAAAATTTAATGAACTTGTAGTTTAATATCAGTTTCATCTTACTAGATAACGCGTGTTCGTCCGTCCGGGAGACAATCGGTCCAATGCCAAAACCGCGAATGAGCAAATTTTGCTATTTTCACCTAAGTGCAATTGCATGTTACTTGGGACGCAAAGATTCCAATATCAAAGTCCCATTTGTGAAACATTAGTATATTAAAAGTTATCGTCAATTCTTAAAACATGTGCCTAAGTCTATACACTGTTAAAAAGGGTTTCTTAAATTCGAGAAAATATTCCTCGTATTTGAGAACATCCGTTTCTTATCTGTGCACCGAGTAATACATTCTTAAAAGTGAGATTTCCATTTTCTCAAATCATTTTGAGAAATAATGACTCAAATGCGAGGAATTATGTCTCATTTCTGAGGGTGCAAATGCTTTCTCAAATTTGAGAAAAAATGTATTTTTTCTTAAAATTGAGAAAGTAACGTTTGAAGAAATGAGACGTATAACCCCAATTTTGAGAAACACATTTCTCAAAAAGATTTGAGAAATATCTCCCTCAAAAGCGAGAAACGGTGCACAGAAACAGGGTTCTCAAATACGAGAAGAAGGAAAAGGATATAAACAAAATATAAACCTGCAAAAAATTCAAACTACTAGTACACCTTGAATTTATATTAAATAAACACCTACAGTTATAGATATTTTTTAAAACATAACATTTTAATCTTCACTTCAACTCAAGAAAATTCCACGAATACCAGGATGACTTGTATTTTAGGTGCGTTACTTATTCCTACTGCATCAGACAGTTGAACATTTTTCTTTTCATCACTGTCCACTTTCTCAAGACTTTTCTTTTTCATCGACGTGGTTTACTCAAGATTGTCCGGTTTGATCAAACATTATACCAACTTCTTGATAATTCAGATTCAAGAATTATCCGTCTACTTCAGAATAACGGCAACAATTTCTGCTGGAGTGTAACGTCCCACGCTTATGCTACGAAGCTCAGGGAGACGTTATGATGATCATGAGCGAAAATGCTGTAATGAAGAAAGTGAGGGAATCCCGAGCAAACATATATAATATGTTTACTCACACTGCCCACTTGACGGAGTTGGAATCAAACTAGAGACCCCATGCATCGGAGTTTAGTTCTACCACTGAATCATCGCAGTCCAATATGCCTACTTCTCTACCATAAAAAAATACCTACATGAGAAACACCGTGTTCGTGGGTTTTTCCAGGATTCTTCAGTTTCCTCCTACAAGAAACGCACGCAGGAATTTATTTCGGAGATGCTCCAAGGACAAATTGTATTAAAACATGTAAAATTGTACCTAAAATTAGATAAAATTTACATAAAAGTAGCGATTTCGGGGAAAGTCCGGAGCTCCAGGACTCACCTCCTACCTTCCACCTTCTTCATTACTGCAGGGGAATGCGACAGTTTGTGTCCCACTGCTAGGATTCAATTCAGATTGGAAACAAGGTCACAAACCCATGCAAAAACTGCCAAGAAACGTACGTCCACATTTTCATTACACCATTATTATCCATCTCTATCAATATCTCTCTTAGCCTTTGAGCACAATTCTGGGACGTTGGGTTAAAAAAAATAAATGAAATCTTTGAGTTTTACTTCCCAAAGTTGTGTTGGATAGGCTAAAGGAGACGATTATGATGAGAATAAAAAAATAGTGGAATGAAGAAAGTGGGAAGAAATGGGAGAGCCCCGAGAAAACCCATGCACACTGTGTTTATCCACCAGCAAGCCCACTTGCCGCGAGCTGGGAAACCTGGGATCAAACCAAGGGCCTCATCGCACCAGAGGTTAGCGCTCTACCACTGAGCTACGGCAGCCTCTACGTTAAATCAAGAGCAAATGCGTACAGTACTATGCCATAAATAACCAGCAAATGCGTGTCATTAAAACGATTATTTTTAGTGAAAGAACGGAGGCGCCAATCTATGCTAGTTGATCAGTACAAAGTACCTTTGTATTACAATTCCATAATAAATCACACTTTTGTAACACTGTTTCCAGTGGCGTATTTAGGGGGGCTTCCGGACTTAAGCCCCCCGAAATCTTACTTACTATAGTAAATTATATGAAATATCTTGCAGAATTTTCACATTTTCACGCTAAGCCCTCCCCGAAAGTTAGCAAAGCCCCCCCGAAAGAAAATCGTAAATACGCCACTGGCTGTTTCTAACTACACAGATGACTTATGTATTTTTTGTTTCCGTACATAAGCTATTTTGCACATTATAACGAATGACGAAGAGTGTAAAACATTGACATGCCTCCCCGTTCTATTGTAATATAGAAAACAACGTGCCCTACGGGGCTCTAACCCGCCTTCACTTGTTATTGCTGCACTCGTTATTATGTAAACTGAGTACTGAGCTTTGATACATAAAGGAGCCAACCTGACTGCTATAGCCTATATAACGTGTGAGGGGGGGGTCAGCATTCTACACTACAGTACTTTTACTATACTACAGTATACTACAGTAACTTTTAGTCTATGGTAGTGTTTACAATTCACCCAAACTTACGTTCGAAAGTTGATATGTATGCTGCTCCTCGCCGCTGTCACATGACGTGTATTCATACGCCACCTCAGCTGCATCACCTACTGCGTACTCATATCCATTCGCACTCTGCTACAGCTGAAATCCTTTATCTCGTTTCCTGAATAGTAATTAAGCCCTAGCAATATTACTTCCTAGTAAAACATAGTAATATTATTTCGGTAAGATTGTTATCTTTTTTTTTTTAAAATCATCTATGATATTGAAAATCACGCACTATTCCATTCTCATTTTTAAGAAGTGAGAAAATCTCATAAATGGGAACCTGAAAATTTGCCTTGAGCTCATAAATGAAAACACATTTGGAAATAATGAGACATTTTTCCTCAAATATGAGTAAACATTACTTAATTTGTTTTGAACATGCATTTTTCTCATTTCTGAGCAAGGAAATTTTTAAGAGTGTATCCTGATTTGTTGTGGTAAGTTGAATATTAAAATGCTTATAACTCAAAGTCAAAGCTAGCTCATTCGCGGTTTTGGCATTGGATCGACGAATTAGAAAAAAAATGTCACCACAAAAATTGGTCAGAATGGAGATGAACAAAACTTAGATTTGGAACTCGTTGATGCAGTCAATATTCAAACCGGAGGTCGTACAAATAAACCATTTCCAGTTTTTACATTGATCACTAAGAACTACAAAAGGGTAATAGATAGCGAGAAGCGGTTTTCTGCATTCAATTAAGCTTCGAAAGAGTACATGTCTCCTTCATCCTTAATTCTCTACTAAAACCGGAAATGATGGAAATCCACGGCAGCTTCCGGTATCTATCTTGATCTACATATGAAAAAAACGATAAGGAAGAGGGGAGTGCGATTTCCTGGAATCGATCTTGTGTTCTAAGAATATGTTCTAATTTCTCTCTTCACTCCCAATTAAACTGCAAATGGGAGAAATTAACCACTTACTGTTAACAGTGATCGTTATAGAATTAAAACCAAACCCATAAAGAGAAGCGTTTTTATTTATTTATTTATTTATTTTACTTTTATTTGCAATTCGTACAAATCAATCTCCTTCAGTTGTGTACACATGGCACTGCTACTTGTTGCCATTACAAAAAAAAATATATTCGTTTCTATCTATTTTTACGAATATTGTACATTTTGTTTTACATTCACAGATGCCATTTTCAAAGGCGTATTTATGATTTTGTTTTGGGGGGACTTTGCTAACTTTTGGGCGGGGGGTCTTTGCCTGAAAATGTGAAAATTCTGCAAGATATTTCATATACTTTACTATAGTAAGTAAGATTTGGGGGGACTTAAGCCCGGAAGCCCCCCTAAATACGCTACTGGCCATTTTATTTACTTCAATTAGATTATTGACTGCCATAAATATGCGGGCCGCGGTGGCTCTGTGGTAGAGCGTTCACCTCTGGTGCTAGGGGTCCCGGGTTCGATCCCAGCCCCCGCCAAGTGAACTTTGTGGTGGACAAACACCGTGTGCGTGGGTTTTCTCGGGGTTCTCCCGTTTCCTCCCACTTTCTTCATTCCACCATTTCATTCATTACTCATCATCACCGTCTCCTTTAGCCTAACCGGCATAACCGTGGGACGTAAAACTCAAAGATTTCATTTTGCCATAAATATGCCTGATTTTCGGCCATCATGGCGGGAGCTCACGTGGTTCGGAACCCAGGTTAAGTTGTAGCTACACGTCTCATATAGCCTCGCTACTGAAAAGAACGCTAAACTGCAAAATCGAATTATATCCCAGTTTGGGCCATAAAGGTAAACCAACACGTGGTGTTGAGGAGTATGGGAGTATGTATAGTGTAGGTAACGCCCAACTATAAAGCGTAGGTACCTGGTTCAATCTTTGTGATGGACAAACACCGTATGCATGACTTTTCTAGGTGTTTTTCCGTTTCTAACCGCATTTTTTATTCTAATATTACCATCTATCTCCCTTAGCCGTATTGCCGTCTCTCTTACCCTTGGTGCATGCTCATGGGACGTTCAAACTGAAACAAAAGAAGCAAGGAAGCAAAAGCAGAGGGTAAACAAATCATTATCTGCTATAACACACGGAAAGTCTGATTTAAAATAGTGTACTTGGTTGTTCATAGTATGAGTATACAGTCTTTTTTCGTATTTAAGTCCCAGTATAACTCTGAAATGCCAGCAATTTTAACACTTGTTACACGCTTGACGTACAATCAAAAAGATAAACATTGTGTGGTTAAGACCCGCTTAACATCCCAGGTGTGGACGTGGGAAGATGGTGATTTTTAAAAATAACAGAAAACTACTTATATTTGTGACAAATTCATAGTTTTCTGGACGAATGAATGAATAAGGCCGCTACCAATTCCATTAAAGTTTCAAGTTCAACTCCATCGACAGGCAGGAGGACGAGTGAAAAATAAAGTGTCAAAAATGAAAGAGATTAGCGTTAAATCCGTAGTTTTTAGGATCATGGGAAGGGTTTAAAAGGGGATTTGAAATTAATGTAAACAATAGAATATCTTATGTATTTATACTGCTAGCCTTTCATTGAAGTGCATAAGGGATAGAAGAAAAGAAGTCCATTTACTTTTCATAAACCTGCTCTCCAGTGTGAAGAAGGGCTATTTCAGCCGGTTTTCTTGCAAAAAAAATAAGGTACTAGTATTTTGTATCCGTTTATTAAGGAAAATTACAGATAAGAATCCTATTTATTCTTACAATACTTCATAGTTTCTAACTTTTGTTATACTAATGTTAACGTTCTATTTCATATCTATTGTCGATCTCCTTTGTCGATGTCCTTTGACCTAAGGGACAGTTCAGTTAAAAATCTGTGCTATATAATTCGTACCGAATTCGTCTTGGATCAGAAACAACTAGATAGGCAACCCCAATTTATTCTCTTTTCTCTTTCTTTCTTTCTTTCTCTCTCTCTTGAGTCCCCAATCTTTTGATTCATTTGACGTAGGTGTTAAAACTTCCCTATCTTGAACTCAACTTCTAATTTCCTTATTAGTCCTTCCTACCTCCACTTGGATTATTCGTTTCACATACCTCAGCTTGGGTCTACCTCTGAGCATTTTTCTATTTTACAATTTTCTCTATAGCGAAAGGGAGTGATTCTTTCATATTTTTATAATGTCAAATCATCAATTTTTTTCTTTACGAAATCATCTTCAGTATACTAGTTTCTTACCCTGATATTTAATTCGATAAGATATCCACATGACAAAAAGTATCCGCTCTTGAATAAATTAATAATTGCACCTTTTATACTCATTTAAGTATACTGAATTCAGTGGGACTTCTAAAAACATATCCGTCCCTGAGAACACGAGAAAAATGATCTCAAAGTTTTGGTATTTATATTTATTGCTAACTCAAATTCGAAATATTTTTTCTCGTAATCCTTTGGACGCGTATGTTTAAAAATACTACCATTGGACTCAGCATGTACCATTTTGTAGTATTAGCATTTTTAAAAATATACTTAAGCATGGGTACTTTTGCATTGGCATACGTATTGTACTTCAAAGATATCAACTTTGAAGTAATTTCTCTGTTAACACCATGAATGGATGTTTTAATACAGTTTCGTTGGGTTCAACATTGTCCAATTGCTACGAAAAATGTAATTAAAAATGTACCTAATCGTGGACGCAGTCACAATTGACATAGAAGCGATAATTCAAACATCCCAAATGTGTAGTAATTTTTCTTGTGGTGGTGGCATAAACGAAAATGTTTAAAGATAATTTTATTGTATTTAGCAACCTGGAATCAGAGTTTAAAATGTAATTAGAAAAAATAAAAATTTATTGGCCCATTTTACTTCCTACAAGTGACATGAGCATTAGTTGCTTCATTATTCCTCTACATTATCACATTCTGAGGGGCTTCCATTTTCCGCTTTCCTTCTTTTTCTTATGGTATACATGATTCACATCGTTACAAAAACTAGTAACACTATCACAGTGTACACCACGCGAAGGAGTTTGGTTTAGTATTTGTTAAACTAAACTTCTTAACAAGTTAAATTTTACCAAGTTTAGACTTAAATATAGCATTTTATCTCAAATTAAATGAAGTATACTTTCAGATGAATGAATATTTGAAAATAGAAAAGATTTAAGTCTTTTGATTTATCGGGTAGATATTTAATAGGTTTCATTTTAGCGTTCTATTTAATGGACAGATTAGTATTTTGCGTCCTAGGAATTATACTAACCCGTTGATCTCAATAGTACTGCTGGTACTCTATCAAGCAAGGACGATATCAATAACTATTCTCATAGGAAGACACGTAGAACCGATAATTTTTCTTATCTTGGAATCAACTGGATGGACTACGTTACGAGCATCAACGAACCCAATTCCTGAGTTTCGGCTCTGTACATCCTGGCCAAAATTAATGGTGACCCATCAAGCTGCTTTTTAGAATTTGTGTTTCTGGTACACATGTACAAATGGAGTAAATGTATAAAGGAGTTCTTGGTAAACTTTAACTTCTTTTTTTTTTAAATAAAAAACACTCAATACATATGTTTCCATTAGCTTCATTGAATGTCCAGGACTCTGGTTTTCTTCTAAGGTTTTCTTCCTTGATATACTCTGAATTTTGTATGTCGCTTGAATCTACTATTACTTACTTTTTTACATCCTAAGTAACTGAATTTGTACAATTTCCACCAAACGATCTCCTATGTTGATTACTAGAGCAACCCACATTATGCTTTATCATTTTCCAAATTATACTTTATTGTTAATTTGAATCATTTCTTTACATTAATTAGTCTGGCAGAGTTGGTGGAAAGACCGTAACATAGAGTATAAAGTTTTTTCTTTGTTGTTTGTTATGGATTGGAATGTCCTCTCGCAGATTCCAAGAGGTACAGTCATTTATAACGTCACTTATGCACCTGCTGAACTTACTGTCACAAACAGTAATCCGCACAAGAGTTGTCTCTAATTCACTAACAGTACACAATACTAAGGCGATATTTGAGGAATAAGATGTGTCTTGTCGATTTCATAATTTGGAGCATTCTGGTGGTAATAGATGGTATGATGACGTCACAATGATGTCACAAATATCAGACATCTAGATTTTAAAGAGTTTCCACTTGATCAATTTGTATAACACAAATTATTTTACCAAATTGAGCTAAACTTGAGGAACTACTACAAAAGTCCAGTTTTACAAATCACAGTAGTACATGTATTACGAAAGAACCTGAAAAAAATTCGTTTAGAGTATGAATAGGAATAAAACTTCTTTTAAAATATAACCGAAAACTAACATTACACTGTAAAAAATCCTTGTGTTATTTCAACGACATGCTTATGTATTAACACAATTGTGTTAAAATATAACACAAGTAGGTAGTTAGAACAACTCACTCTCCATTTGGAGTTGTGTGTCAAATGCCGGTAGTTAAAATGACACACAGCCTGTGTGTTAAATTAACACAAGTTTAGAAAGAAATGAAATGAAATAAAATCTTTGAGTTTTACGTCCCACGATTATGTCGGTTAGGCCAAAGGAGACGGTGATTATGAAAAACGAATAAAATAGTGGAATGAAGAAAGTGGGAGGAAACGGGAGAACCCCAAGAAACCACCACCAGTTGAACGTCTGTCTCCTTCTTATGATGGTGTCTTATAATTCTCGAAGATTACGTACATATAGTCATGAGAGATTACCTTTAACATATTGGAATAAAGATCTAACACACTAACCCTAACTGGCCACTGCACATGGTACAATAAAGCATTTCAATAAACTAACAGCAAATCTGGTCTTGGGTCTGTTGAAACCATAATACCAAGTTTGTCAGTATTGCTTTGTTACCTTTCGCATGTTGCCATATTCATCAAACAGGGAAAATGGTATGGGAGAAAGTTCATATTGAAGAAGAGTATTAAAATCTATATTCCTATATTGAGAGATAACCAATAGTCGGGCATACAGCTTTAATACATCATACAACTCTTTTTTTTTTTCAACCCTGAGAGATTTTTTAAACTGATGCCATGGTGATTACTTCTTTGCAGATGCTGTCATAGAATCCATCTGGAACTTTGCTTTTAAAAGCGGTGACCACTCTGTGGCCAATTGCTAATGCAACATGCACACTGACTCTTTCATCATCTTTCTGCCCACCTGTTCTTGAACCTGTAGCGGATGCATGTAATAAAAAAGACTTAGCTTTGTTTCCTTCCAGTCATTAGCATCTAAGTTTCGTCTGAGTTGTCTGACTTGTTTATGTATACCACACTCCACATCATGAGAAGAAGTTTCGAAAATCGTATTCATTAATATAGACAATGTGTTGCATACAGGATGCGAAAGGATTCACACTGATACTTGCTAAACAGACAGGCGCAAGTATCTTTTGCTTTGCCATACTGGATGTAAGCTTGCTCTCCGAACTGGTCAAGTGGTACAACATTCTAGGCATCTGATTTGTGTCTACAGACATGCTCTTCCTTCTCTAGCAACATGCTCTCTCTTGGTATCATGCGCTTCAGACAGTACCTTTCGAGCAACCAGTCTCCTCGTTTCTGGGATTGTAAGAATAAGTGTATTATCATGAAGGGTATAATGAACATGCCTACCCACAATCTACCATTGGGGTTCTGTTGGATTTTCTCAAGTTCCATCTTAAGAGCATTCACGTGCCCAATTCCACTTTTGATTAAGTCCTCCAAAAGTACCGTTACCACCATATGCAGATCTCTGATTGCATTTACCATGCCTTTCCAGACATCATATTGGCAACTCCTACGTACGCTGCATGCAACAGATCTTCCAAACCAGTTCCTTGCATAAGATGACCAATGTAACCATTGAAAGATATGAGGGTATGCATCATGCCGGATCTTGCTATTAGGTGTTCCAACAGCTGCGATCTGATCATTTAATCTTCATTATTACTTTGTATAGGTGCATATCCGCACATTATGTGAATAAATGATTGTCCATGCCCTCTTCTCATGACATCTCTCCCAGCTCTCTTCTTTGTTTCTGCTAATATTTTAAAGCAGCTGGCATATAACAAATAAAAAATCGCGAAAAGGTAATTTTGGGGAATTTTCCCACTAAAATTCCCTGTATTATTTCCCTCTTATGCGTAATACTCTCATGTGTGTTACATCATTTGAAAGTGTTTTCTATTGCAAATCA
The DNA here is from genome assembly GCF_964235325.1 of Thermobia domestica. Taxonomy (NCBI): domain Eukaryota; kingdom Metazoa; phylum Arthropoda; class Insecta; order Zygentoma; family Lepismatidae; genus Thermobia; species Thermobia domestica. Next base: position 133,523,921 of record NC_137458.1, read on the forward strand.
ACTGATATATAATTTATACCACTGTGACCTTTACAGGTTTAAATAGTTATTTTGAAATAGAACCTTTAGATTTCGGATGAAATATCGGAAGTCTGAAAAGGTTACGAGAATTGCCCACGAGTGCCAGGGTGGCACCCGTCAAAATATGAAGGAAGGTTGAAGTACCTACCTATTATAAAATGCGAAGAAAAAACTTTATACCAAATGTTACGGTGTCGCAAATTTTTACATGGGTCAGCTCCAAACTAAATCGTGTATGACGTATAATATTAACTATACATTAAATATTCTAAATATCTTGATTTGTTTATTAATATTTTAGTCAACCAGCTTCTTTCATCTTTATTGAACTTTCTACTTAATGCACTGTAAAGAGATAAGGTTTACTCGAGTCAGTTTCTTATCACTTGTTTGCGCCTTACAGGTGCATATACACAGAAAGGGAAAGTAAAAGATGCCACCAAAAAGTACAGAAAGTACTCAAGTTCAAGAAGTACACATAACAATATCGTGTGGAGTTCTTATGTACTATGCATTGGTGGCAGAAAGTTTTCTTTTTTTTTCTTTTCTCTACATCAAAGGAATTACACCGAAATAAAAATAAGCTTTTCATTGTTGCATTGTTACGTTCTCAATGATTTTGCACTCTATATATTGGTTTTAAAAATATTAATACTATATGTTAAATCTGCAGTAAAACAGAATTTTTTCCAGAATTGTTCTAATAGAATTTTCCAAGAATTGTGTTATATATTTTGAATTATGCTTTATGCTTTATTTTCAAAAGGTATGCTTTATTATGCTTTTAAAATTAGTATCTTTTGGACCCTTGGACAACCACAACCATGTTCAAGGTACCAACCATATGCATGAATTGCAGTTATGCTTTTTATGCCCCTTATGCTTTTGGGGTGCTCTATTGATTACTTTCTTACTTCTCTTGCGCATCATGTAATTTATTTTCCTGCTTTTGTATTGAATTTTGTGTTAAACAGCTCCTGCATGCCATTTAGATCTATTTTTACTGAGTCTGCCAGTAGTGCAATGTTGGTGAAAACATATTTAACAAGAATGGAACTACAGTATCATCAAAGTAATTACTTCTAATTATAGAATTATCTCGTTTATTATGCCCAAGGAACTGTTAACTATTGTTTCTCATGCTGTGAAACATTAAAATTCTAATCAGAAACGCACGTGTAATCCAGAAGTAAATATTACTCAAAATTTCTTGTTCTGTTGGAGCTTCTCGATTTACACATTACTTAGAAACAACATTTGAAATTGATTTTTAAAAAAAAGTGATTCAAAGCGGGTTTTAACTTGTTTTAACGAAACCAATTATTTAAATACAAATCCAATCTTATATTATACCTCTGTGATAATTTATTGTTCTAGAATGAACACATATATTTTTTAAATTATGTTAGCGGAAAGGGAAATAACTTAAGCAGTATCCTCATTATACAGAGAATTTTCATGTTACAGGCCGGAATTTTTAGACCGAGCCCGGCCCGATCCGAATCCGAAATATGTTTTAACATTTAGGCCCGAGTTCAGCCGGACCTAGTGTGATAATCAACTGAGCCCGAAATAAGCCTGAATTACAAAAACTTAATAATTAACGCAAAATTATTAAATCCGTATTTAATATAGCATAGGGGAAAGGGACATTGAATGCTGTAAAAGTTAGTTTACCTCCATCTTCCTCGTAAGAGACGAAAGATTACTTTCTGTTCTCCTTTCTTTAAATTAAAGAATCGTTCTCAAATAAAACATGGAGTTTCGATTGAAGAAAATGAAATATTCACAATTGCATTGTCATCTATAAAAGATTCGAAAGAAACGTCTCAGAAAATTAGAATGAATTATTAAAAAATGGATTCTCCATTTGAATTTTTATAACTTCCTCTACTAGGAAGAAGAGGGTACTAGGCTAACTTTTATAATGTTAAATATATCTCTCTTATATATTTTTATTTGGAACATGTCTCTCTATGATAAGTATTTGTTAAGATATCTTGCTATCTCAAGTTAAACGAATAACTCAGTAGAAGAGGCCTGTCGAAAAAGTATATGACCTTCTTGATTTTTGGGAAAACTACGTGGCATAGGTTGGCCAAATTTGCGTCATGGAAGTTTAAACTGTGATCTCTTTAGGCTGCAGATGGCGTTATTTTCATTTGAATCTTCTGTTGTAGAGGAGTGGTTAAGTTCGGTGCTCTTCAGTGGTCTCGACATGGTGCACGGATAGAAACGAGAACGAAGTCACTATTGACTCTGTGAGAACATCCGACCTTGCCAAGCCCTGGAAAAGCTCGCGAAAACTCGGAGAAGATCGGCTGGTGAGTACGGAAGGCACAAATTCCAGTCGAGTCGAGTCAACGGTAATTTTCTCGGGTCGAGTTCCGAGCCGAGTCACTGGTTTTGAGGCCGAGTTTCGAGTCGAGTTGAGTTTGATAAATGACTCGCTCGTTCAGCTCGTTTTAACTCTTTCGAGATCAAGTCCTGATTAGACTGGGAAACCTGAGGAATACTTTTAGTGTTGCTCACAATATTCAACATTGCTCGCATCTCGTCTCGTCTCGATAACGAGACGAAAGGAGATTTCTATAACGAGCTTAGTTTGGATCGGTTCAACTGAGCCGATCACAGTGGACGAAATGCACAATCTAGCTGTGCAAAAGTCCAAAATCAAGTTGCTTGGAATTGCACCCACTATACCCATAATCAGTCACAAAGAAATCACAGATGACAGGAACAACAATAGAAAAATATGACGTTTTGCAGAGGAATGGGTTTGCACGTATAAAAGACGGGTTGTGATACAGCAGCAGGTATTACTAATGTTGGTCAGATTTAGAGGGTCAAAGTAAACCCATCATGCTCAACGTTTGATCGACTGTTAGGAATCGAAAACTGCTGCATTTGCTAATGCAGGAATGCATTATGATTGAAATACAAATTGACTGAAAAATTAAATGCGTTCATCTCAAGTAGCACGCGTACAAGATCGAAAGTTGCTGTTTGTATAAAAACGTATGTGATATTCCATTTTAAGGGAAAACAATAAAGATATCCACCTATATCCACCTCCAAATTTGTTTATGTGCAATAAATGAATGTTCTCGTTTGAAATACTGTAATAGTGACATCAGGTGCAGCAAACTGCTTCTTGATTATGTTTTACTAATTTCAAATACATTCTTATCCCGGAGAAAGCTGTTTGATATTTGGCGCGAGCGAAAAACCCTAACTGCCAAAAATGCTGTAGTTGCAACATATGTCTGGAGCAGACTAGGACTGGAGAATACAAACGCAGATAAAAACGAGTACATTCACCAGCAAGTAAACAATTTTAATACAAAGCGCATCGAAAATGAGATAAATCGGATCGTGTACTAAAGGCATTTTTTATCACGAGATGGTAAGTGCCTGGAAAATAATGTCAGCTTTGTGCTTCAACAGCAATAAGATTATCCAGAACCAGGGGCATCATCCTGCAGCACACTTGAAAGCCACTCAAGGAATTTGAACAATTGTCCATATCAGCAAAGAAGAGAAATGTTTCCTAGTTAGTGAAAACACACTCAACACAAGAATTAGTATTTTCCGCCCAAAGTAGTTTACGTTTGTTTGAGAGAAGAGATGCAGCAAGCTTGTATGGTATTGTTTCAGAGAACTCACGCACAAACTAAGCTTTTTGTCACTTGACATTTAAATTTTGGACTTTTAACAATTTTTGGCTCGAGCCCAAATACTTCTTCCTCTGGTACTCAAACCCAGAACCTCGTACAAGATATCATTTCCTCTTAGACCTTAGATACAGACCTCTAGATCTTAGTAGTTGGTCGGCAGCCAACTACTTTTTAGTATTCAGATACAAACCTATATTTATCTATCTTTTAGCATATTTTTTGTTTATGCACGTTACTGTTATAATAATAATAATAAGTAGTAGTATCATGGATAATAATTATATTGTGTATGTAGGATACTAGAAGAGAGTACTTGTCACTACACACAGAATCTCGCTCGATTTGGCTCGACTCAACACGAAACTCGATCCGAATTCGAGTTGAGTTGGAGGAAATTTTTCGAGCCAAGTTCTCGAGTCGAGCTGAAAGATGTATGTTTCGAGTCGAGTCTAGTTTCAAAGAAAACTCGCTTGAACTCGCTCGTGCCCATCCCTACAGGTGAGTAGCAAAATCAGACCAATGTTGATTGTGTACTTCGACTGCCGAGACAATGTGCAGCATGAGTGTGTATAGGAAGGATGTCAGATACAAAGTACTTCTCTTCAGAGATTTCGCGTCGTCTACGAGAAACATCTCTTTCTCCGCTCCTTGCCTGATTTGAACAGATCTGTGGACTCCAGAACATCAACAACTGCCCCAGGATAATGATTTCACTCATGCAGCTCATGCTCTTGTAGTTATCCTTTACACACAAGATTTCGATGTTTCGTCAAGCTTCCAACACTTCGGGCATAGCTGCTCCATCATATGCTGTACATCCCATGTACTCTTAATTATATTTCCCAGACTGGGTTTTTAAATTCGATTATCACTTGAACTTCCGGGCTCTGGTGGACTGATGTCATGAAAGTACACTGCTCTATCCAGTGGTTGTAATATTGTAATACATGAGTGGTGTGAGGTGAAAAGCACAAAAGTTCAATGCCATGTTGCTCACAAAATTTGAGACCTTGTAGTTATTAGTGAGGAATGTGTCCGTGCAACAAACATTTTCCCTCAGCCCATTTTGTTTAAAAAAAACTCGAGTCAGCGAACAAACAGCTCTTTAGTAATGTAACCACAATCTGATAAGGAAACTTGAGAAGCCGGTGATAGATTGTTTACAAAGTCTTCATCCATATGTTGATCTTCAAAATAATAAATCTTGGGATGTATTATCCAACTGCGTTCCAAGCGACGATCACAGTGACATTTTCTCCTCCCTCAACCTAAATACCACCCATTTTTCCACCTTCTTGACAAAGATTTTGCTTCATCCACATTATATATACGCTGTTATTTTTGTGTTGAAATCAATCGTTGAAGTAACGAATTTCAAGAATTAAAAATCAGACTCACTGCTTCCCTTAGCCCTCAGCAGGAATTCTTGAAAGTCCCTCAGGCTTTCGTAATGATAAACTCGAATGTCTTTTCATCAAACTTGAAAACCAATCTTCACCAACTAGTTTCTCGAAGGTTGTGGAACTTGATTTATTGTTACATATCGATACACAGCTTTACGAATCGTTTTATGGTGCAGTTTAATCCTTTTTTCGTGAGAGTAATAATTTGTAACGCCAACTTCCTCCTATTCTTCTATCAGTATTGTGGAGTGTCCTATAACTTTCGGTTTTGTACTTTGAACTGTTCCATTATCAACACCTAACCTAAACTCACCGTTTCGAACTGCACTTTCATTCGCAAAGTGTAAAAAGGTAAATTGCAGAGTTGTGAAGCTCCACGTAAACTCAAATCATTTTTTGTTACACTTTACATGGCCTTCTCAATCTCTTCATTATTCCACTTGCTATATTTATGTTTTGATTTGTATGTTCGTACCATCTAAAAATAAAATGTAGCGTTTTGTTTTACATACATTCATCATATTGGAGGCTGGATAATAAACATAAAACCAAAATCCATAAATTAAAGATATTCACGTAGATTTACACCTGACTCAAATAGTCCCCATTGGCTCAAATAGCCCCGTTTTGCACAAGTTTTCCTATGAACGTATTATTTTCACACGAAACAGAGAAGAGCACCAAAAATGGCAGTTATAACATGCGGACGTTGTGTTTTACACGTACGGTAATAATTTTACAAATATACGCATTTACACAGGTTCAGCACCTTATGTTATACAGACATTATTTTGTATCAGACCAAAATACGAAGTATTGCAAGCCGCTTTGCTCAAATTATTCTCATATTTACAGCAACTGATAAGAAAGCAACAGATCAATGGCACATACCACGTTTCCTTTACGAACGAACTCATAAATGAATGCAAATTCAGCTTTCTGATGCGCATAGTAAGTGCGCAGTGACATTTTATCTTAAGTTTGACCCAAATAGCCCCTTGACTCAAATAGCCCCGGTCTCCCCTAAATCATATTTTATTATCGAATATGTTGAGAATTTAAGACAATGTTACTAATTACGTATGCTAAGAAATTGCTTCTTTTTAAATGACGAATCGGTGTACTAGTCGACGCGAAATATATTGTTGACTCAGTGAGAAGATATTTTTACCCTTTCCATTGCGTCATTTCAACATTTTGATAGGAAATGGTAAATAAATCAAATGAAACAATGAAACCATGAAATGAAATGTCATTTCTGGTTTTATGTCTACGTTATGCTCTGTAGGCTAAAGACGGACAATTAACGGATGTGAATGATTATAAAATAATTGATAAAATATAAATTTGGTAGGGAACGGTAGAACTTCGAGAAACCTCATAGACGTGAAATTGTTTACCACAAACTCATGTGGTCGGGAATTTATACAGGGACCTCTTGCACCAGAGGGAATCTGGTGGTACCACTAATTTTAAATGGCGCATATCGCATGTTGCCGATACCGCATACCCACAGACAAATAATTTTGAACTTTAGGATAGAACTAACTACATATAATATTGAGAAATATGGAGCGCAAATTGAAAAGGCTTTAGTTTCAGTTTCAGTTACTGTGTGCTACTGAAACCAATTTATTGAACACACAACTCAATTAGACAAATTTGCTTGACTAGGAACAGTTTCTTTGACACATCCTGCACATGTGTTGCATTTGCGAATGTTTATTTATTTGTTACCATTTTCATAGTTTTACGAATTGGAAGCCGATAAATTCAAACTTGCTGAAAATTGTTGTCTTTGTTTAAAAGTGAATGGTTTATGGTTACACCTGTAATGTTATTATATGTTTTGTATAGGAAATACATAAGAAACATAAAATAGAATTATTCTTTTCAAAAACCTAAACAGTAAGATTAATCTATGGAACAAAACAAGTAGTATATGCCAAGGGCGCCGATTTCTCTGTAAATTTGGGGAGCCCATTCAGATGCAAGAGATATATATGTAAGGATTTTAAGACAAATTGCATTCAAATTATGCCAAATATTGTATATTCATAAATACAATAGACGGGCCCGGGCCCGGGCCCCACGAGATCAGTGCCCTTGTTATATGCTACGGTACGAGGATGTGTGTTACAGTTGGAAGAAAATATACAGCATGAATCTTCTCTTTAATGTGTATGTTTGTCTTGTGCAATCCATAAATAAATAAATAAGTAATCTATTCCAGCATAATAGAAGCTATCAAACGTATCAGATTACCAGCAAACGACATACTTTTAACACTATAAAAATATTTTTTCTCAATTTTCTCAAAAATAAATCATCAGAATTTACCCTGGAATCGTGCCATTTTGCTCAATTTGATGTGAACTATCAATTGATATATATGCCTTATCTTTGGATAATATTTTAGATAAACGAACCGCTTAACAGTTAATCATAATTTTGGTTGTATTTTATTAACCAGAGTTTCTACTATCATCTTGCTAAAGATATATTTCAATATCAACAGAGCGGTTTGAAGAGAAAGTGAAAACACTCAATGTGGTTCACCACAGAGAGGCACTGTCGTAGTTTTACGATTCCATTTCGCCATTTCGTATGGAACGCTACGGAAACAAATGTAAATAAATCTCATACATTTTTTTACAGTTCATGAATTCACCTACAAAAATGTAGCGTATACTTAAACGATTTCAGCATTAAAAGATATACTTGATAGGCATGATGTAGTAGTAATTTGTAAAGAAACATATTTTTTTTTTTAAATCGAAAGAACTACTGCACCCACAATTTCGAAGCTCTCAAATTTGTTATAATATTTTTCCATCTAGTAATAAAGTTTTTGTACATGTCATTACCAAACAAACCCAAGTTACGTTTTAAAAGTTTTAATGAAACTTATATAAACCGGAACTTCAATAAAGTGGAAATCTGTGTATAACGGAAACTTTTAAAACTGTATAAAACGGAAATCTGTGCAGCACGGAAGAAAATGTCGGGCCCATTGCTTTTCGCGCTTTATACAAGTTTCACTATAAAAATAAATTGATAATATAGATAATATTTTACTATAAGCAGAAAATGTAGTCCTACCTGTAACTATACTGGAAAGTTTCTTCATTGAGCCCTGAGTCAGGCCCGTATCCACGGGAAGGCTAGGATAGGCCGGGCCCCCCTAAAAGTTTCATGATAGGCTTGCAAATGAACTATAATATGGTGATGAACTATAACATGGTTGGGTCGCGCCCCTCCTAACTTCTACCGGCACCCCCTACATTTTTGGGCTGGCTACGGGCCTGCCCTGAGTCAGTAAATAAACTGTAGCAGCTTTTGAAGACTTGCGTGATGATTTTCAATTTTTGACGACGCTAGCTCCTTCCAAATTTCCGAGCGCGAAAATGGAAACGAAACTTCATATAATGTAAAACCAATTTGGGAATTTGTTCCAAAGAATGTTCCTTACTATATCCCAGCATTGTGGCCTCAACTTTGACTTCTACTCCAGCTGTCCAAAGTATAAAATATGTCATCGTACATGGTTTTGCTAGATGCAATGTTAGGGGTTACTACTTCTTCTGCCTGTAATAACAGACTAAACATTTGTTGAGTTGGGTACGTTAGAAATGAATTTCCAAAGTCTGTTAATTTGGTGAAGTCGGCAGTGTTATTTTCTTTTGAAGTTGTTTTTCGTAGTGTGCTTATATCGCATCTACATTTAATGAATTTTGGCGCTATACTAACTACGTAAACTCCAACTGATAAACGAGAGATCCCTCTTTTGCAGTACTATATTTTGCAAGTGGTGGAGAATTACTGTGCCAGTCATATGCGTCTGTACCCTTTTTAACGAAAATTAACTTGGAAGTGATCTTTTCCTTTAGTTCTCTATTTTTTTCTTTAGTGATTCTTTGCCAATTTTCTCACTTGATTAACAAAAAACGTGAGATGAATCTCTATTTAAGATTCGCAGTTTCAACTTGAAGAAAGCACATTTTTTACAGGAACATACACAAATGGCAACATATGCAGATTTAAAAGGTCAAGGGTAGAAGAATGATCATTACACTACAATGATCTTATAATTCCGAAATGTCGTTCCAGTGGATCCTGGTTAAATTTTGCTGTTAAAATGCAGGAAAAAGAAAACATTATTCTACAAATATTCGGCTATTTCCAATGTACTTTGAATGTTGACACAAAGAGATTCAAACGTTCTTTGCGGCCTTTATTAAATACAACATGTTATGCAGAGTTTATGGTGTAAGGAATTTTTAAAGAATCCAGAGAATAACATTTACTGCTTTTTCATTAATTCCATTGGAACAGTTCATGTCTTTCAGGAGGCGCCCTAAATGAGCTTCTGTGCGAAAAACTAAAACACTTCACATCCCTTTAAAAAAAATATAAACACAAAATTACCACTCAATACATACTCAAACTAGTTGTGAACACAGAAAGCGGTTTATCGGTTTTCGTTTTTTAGGAAAACCGGTTCAGTTTTTCACCGGATCCGGTTTCGGTTTTCTTCAAAACAGGTTCTGTTTTTTCTTTCAAAATTGGTTCTATTTCTGACCAGATTAGTGTCCCGTTGTTCTCCGAAAATCGATTCCTTTCCTACACAAATAGTTTTATGTGTTTAAGGTGAAAACCGAATCGGTTTTGAAGAAAACCAAAACTGGTTTCGGTGAAGAAGCCGAACTGGTTTCGCAGAAAACTGAAATGTCGGTTTTTCGGATTTCTGTTTTTCTAGAAACCGGTTTCCGCAGAAACCGTTTTCTAGAAACCTGAAAACGATCGCAGCACCAGCCTAGCCTTGGGGACAACAGAGGGTTGACAATTTATGTGGGCTAGAGCGGGAGAATCCACACTTTCTTTTCAAACCGCCCTGATATCAGTTTGATCATAATATATACGCAGTTGTCCTATTGCACCAACTTTTGGATTTACAAGAAAAAAGTGTTCCTCGGTTTTGTCAAAGAAACTACCCACAAGATTGTACATCCACCAATATCACTTTTTCACCTTATTAAGATCTATTAATTAATAAATGATAGTAAATTAATTAATTAATGATTATTAAGGTCGAACAACTTTTCTTTTACGTCAAACGCCAATAATACTGTAAAATTAAAGAAAAGACTTTTCTTTCTCTTTAAATCCAATATATGATTGGTAGGTAGACCGAATTAGATGAAAGTTCCAGTGGTGAGAAACTTTAGTTTCTTCTTTATTAGCAAAAACGAAGAAAGACAGAAGGAATGTATTAACCCGTGGTTTTCCTTTCATTCCCAAAAATCATCATTCTTATTCTGTTCCAGGAATTTGCGTGCAATACCGTTATCATATAAAAAAAAAGAATGCTTGCGGTATTCTTGGTATATCTAATTTTGCAATTAACCAAAAGCAGAGATTGGTGTATAGAGCAACGTCAATTTTGTGGGCAAAGAATGATTATATATATATATATATATATATATATATATATATATATATATATATATATATATATATATATATATGTAAAATTGGTAACTAGCAAAATGGTGTCTGTGGGTTCGCCTGCCTTTTCTCTGATTGCGTGACCTGTGGATTTTGTGAAAGGAAACAGAGACCGGGAATTGGCTGATGGAATTAGGTGTCACAGAGTATGCCAATGCACGCGATTTCAAATGAAACTCCTCTGTGAAATTATTTTGCTCTATTTGGTTTTACGTTTCTAGCGACACATGTAATACAAATAATATAAACCACACATTTGTTTCCCATTGTGTTGATACAACGTAACACACACACACACACACACACACACACACATATATATATATATATATATATATATATATAGATATATATATATATAGATATATATATATAGATATATAGATAGATAGATAGATAGATATAGATATAGATATAGATAAGTTACAACTGCGTTTCAAATTAGGTATAAGGTAAAACTAGTGAAAAGAAATGTTTGGTTTACACGATGGCGTCATTTGATGCTGCAAGGGGCACCTGCCTCCTCCCTCAAATCTCAAATTAATATACATTGCAATTAATATGATAATGCATTGCAATATATCAACAAAAAAATTGGAAATTCTACATACCAGATGATCTTGCCTTTTCCCCTCAAAAGCAAAATCTGAAATGACGCAGCTGGATGAAATGGCTTAATAGGTAAAAGATGTAAATTTGGATTACTGAACTGTTATATTTTTAGTGGAATAGTATACTGCACATTGACTTTATTGTTGAAAGAATATTTTCTCAAAAGTTTAGAAAATAAAATATTAGTATTTAAGAAACCTCTTTTTTTTTATCGAATCTTTTCTCAATTATAAAATTCTCAAATTCTCATGTATGAAGAAAGTAGGATTAATAAATAATAAATAGTCTCCAGTATGAAAAGAAAGGTTTAATAAGGGTTTAGTTCATTTCTTAGAATGTATTAAGGGTAGTGTATCACATATCAAGCCAGTTATTTTCATCTAAATGGTCTTCTCTGTCCCAGAATACTCTCCTTCTCAAATACCAACATATTGTAAATCACATGGGAGTGGAGGAAAAGTAAAGAAGAAACGTGAAGGAATATCGATAGCTAAGGTGACTATTTCTAAAAAAGAATTTGATTTGCCAACAAAACTTCCTTTATATATTTCATTCTTCTATATTCAGATCCAAAGTGGTAAAAATCAACCATTTGCAGTTTTAACATTGATCACAATAGAGCAACACCGGTAATAGGTAGCGAAAGGTTTTTTCTGGAATCGAATAAGAGTCCCAAGAATATACTTCTCCTCTATCCCTAACTCTGTATTAAAAATCAGGTGTAATAGAATTCCATTACAACTTGCGGTTTCAATATTGATCTAAATAAGTAGTTGCCAAACTTATGAAGCTTCTGAATTGCTGTACCGTTCCTTAAATCCTACTGTGAGCTACCAACAAAAGAACTACCAACGTTTCTTTTAAAAACATACATTTGTTTACTACCTATAAACTAACATATCTAGTAAATATGAAATCTAGCAAGTGTCTAAATATACACACGAAAAATATAACGTGCACAACCCCACGAGTATAGGATCAACTGTGAGATCAAGGTATATAAAATAACAGGTAGACCCAGTTCGCGTTTAGCGTTCTGATTGGCTCGATGTACGTGACGTCTTGTGGAGGAACTTTTGCCCATCTTGAAACAATATACTAAGTAGCGTAATTACGTATGCGGTATTTCACTTGCTCTCCTGTAAGATACCTGGTGGTACCTAAAGATGTTATAAAATAGAGTATCTGCCCATATGCATCTTTATCCTATTAGCTAACTGAATGACCACCACATATATTGGCTCAAAACATTGCGATTGCGATCTTTATATGTAGATATGTTGTGTGTCCGTCCTTTATTTTTTACCTTATATGCTTCAGATTTACGTTATACAATTGTTACATGCTGCACGTATGGGTGTACAAATAGAAGGGAGAAGAAATTACCCGGAATAACCTTTCACAGGTACGAAAATCACTAATCATAAGATACGTATGGTTGTGACGTATAGGTGGTATGAGCAGATTCTCTATATTATCACATCCTTGGCATACCTCCACATGACGTCAGCGACCGCAAAGTAACATGGGAAAAATGAGAGCAAAAAGGCTGAATCGAGAGTCCGTTCTTGTAAGATGAGACTAAGAATGGCAGTTGCGTGGCAGAAAATGCAGTTACTATTGTCAGCGCACCCTGACATTAGCGTCAGCTCAGTGGAGGAATGAAGATTAACCACTCGGAGCTTTAACGCGATTTACCGAAAACGTTCCAGTGAGCTACTAATAGATCGCTATCGACGGTTTGGCGATCACTGATCTAGACAAACAAAAAACGATAAGAGATGGCTAGAAACGTTTCTTAAAATCATGTTAGCATTCTAAGAAAAGGCATCATATCCTCTCTTAACCTGTCATTTAAACCAGAAATGGCAGAAGTCAATCACATGATTTTAACGATTATCGCTATATACTGTAAACGGTTATAGAGAACGAGAAGCAGATTTCTCTAATCAAGTAAGCCTCTCAATAATTTTTTCTAACTCTCTGTAACATCTTTATTAAAACCTAAAGTGATTAGATCTACTCTCCTTCCAGTTTTGATAACTAAGAAAATACCATGCTATCTATAGTGCCCCATCGTTAATTGATGTCCACCTCTTTTTATTCGATAGCGCAATATGGAGATTACTTAGTTATCGACGCAATTTTCTTAAAACTTTGATCGTCAAATATCAAAAGTGCTAATAACAGTATCTCAGATGTGTGCAAAGGACATAAAGAATTGCAACGATACTTTGTATATGGACAACACGCAAAGAAGAAACGAATTTGTTTTTTTTTTTTTTTTCGGGGAAAAACAGTTTTAGGGGATAAAAGCCCCTGTCCAAAATTTTGGAATTTGACACCAGAAAGGAAAGAATAAGTAGACCGAAGTGAATGAAATGTCCACAAATACTGTAAAGGTAAGATAAGGGAATACGTGTTTCGTATTTTCCTGAAAATTAAAAAAAAAAAAACTGTTGAGTGGACCGAGGCGTTGTGTGGCGGAAGGAGTAGAGCGAAGCGAATGAAATTGTATGTAGATATTTGATATGTAAAATAAGGCCTTTCGTGTTTCATAAGTATGCCAATCCGATTTCTTCAAATTTGGCAGATCAACAAGTACAAACAGTATATTTTGCAGTATCTTAGGAGGCACCTTTAACCCTTACAATGTTTTTCCGGATAAACAAAACCACGTGTCGATTTATTGAGAAACACGAAAGGCCTTATTTTACATATGGTCTATACAATATCTACACACAATTTGACTTGCTTCGGTTCACTCCTTGCTGCACTATTACGGTAATATTTTCTTTTTTTCGGATGGGGCCTAGGACCAAACACTGTATTTGCGCACAAATTAAAATATGTTTCATTTATTGGTTTGCAAACTGTCACTATACTTGTTTCGTTGCAATTCTCCATATTCTTTAGGAACTTCTGACATATGCTTATATGCACTTTTGATATTTCGCAATCAATGGTTTAGAATGTCCGTACCTCACTCGACCGCTTTTTTCCAAGAAAATACGAAACCCAATTACCTCATTTTATGCCTACAATATCTGTGCTCAATTTCATTCACTTCGGTTCACTTTTTCTGGCCTTTCCGGCCTCAACTTTCAAAATTTTGGGTGGGGGCTTTTGCGCCCTAAAACCGTTTTACCACAGAATATTATAAAAACCGTATTCATTTATTTTTTGCGTATTTTTACTATACAATGTGCCGTTCCATTCTTCATGTCCTTCAACCACTTCTGATTTACTGTTATTAGCACTTTTGATATTTGACGATCAAAGTTTTGGAGGTGTCTATGTCCCATCCAAACGATTTTCTTTTTCTCAGGAAAATACGAAACCCGTATTACCTCATTTTATGCCTACAATATCTGTGCTCAATTTCATTCACTTCGGTTCACTTTTTCTGGCCTTTCCGGCCTCAACTTTCAAAATTTTGGGATGGGGGCTTTTGCCCCCTAAAACCGTTTTTCCGCAGAAAATAAATAAATACGTATTCGTTTATTTCATGTGTAGTATCTACTTGCCAAATTTTATCAAAGTCAGAGTGTTACACTTCGGAAGTGTTACTTATAAGAACTAGGGAGTAGTAAACGATTACAAGGTTCTAAATTTACGGAAATCTACGTCATACATCGGCCACTTGCAAATGACTGTTTTATTCTTGCTTTTTCCTTATGGTAGAAAGTTGCAGGACGAAGGACAAGGGGTCAATGTATTCGAAAGCGAATATACTTCAACGAGATCTGCAGAACAATTATTAGTCCAACATCACTAGAGACATAGTAATTGTTTTAGCAATAAAAGAAAAAAAAACATGTTTAATACGTTCTGATCGTAATTTTCTAAGGAGAGATTTAAATTTTTACTATTATTTGAGTTTAGGATAAAAAAAATATAATTGTAAAAATTTTTCATTGTAATACATCAAAAATTTATAGACACTAAGCGTCATACACATCTTTGAACCTTGATTAGTTTAAACTAATACAATGGTTTCAAGCATGTATGTATAACTCATTTGCCATGAAGGTCTTGTTGGTAAGCCGCATAAAAATTTGATTGTGATATCTAAATATACTATGTATGTACTAGCTAGAGCAGTGACTTGAGTAATTCTTCGGAATGTTAGTTTCCTTAAGTAAAGAAAACTAAAACAGTGCAACAGGGTTGTCATTTCAGAGATTAAAAACAAGATTGTCCACCAACATTAGAATTTCACGTCCTTTATTAATATGTTATTATACAATTTATTAAAAAGTATGTAATTTTCAAATTTAAGGGTTAATTGTCCCATGTTCTGTGAAAAATGACATCATTGTAGTGAACTGACATACTTGAAATAGTAAAAGTGAAAATAGTTTCTCTAACAGTTACCCAAGGTTGTTTGGCGGCAGTTATTATCTTGGCTCGAACTAGAACCCTCTTTAAACTATTGATCCACTTTGCTCTTTAATCAAACATTCAAAAACAAAATTTTCAAGGAATTTATTGCATCTATGTTGACAAGTAAGAATGTTACATGCACACTGCATTAGGAAGTTTGGTGTATATCGCATGATAGTTTCACAATTAATAGACCAAAAGTGGTTTTAGATTTCCACCACTTAACGTTTTAGTAGAGATATTAGGCTGGAGATAAAATATATTCTTGGAACATTTAATGGCTTACAGGAGACCACTTTACGACATTCATTACCATTTTTATTTTATAGAGATCAGTGTTCGAAGTGAAAAAAATGCAGAGGCGGTATGTTTTATTACGATTTTGACTCGATATACCGGCTATCTAAATGTTGAAATACAGTGAGGGTATGTTGGCTAAAAGATTGCATTTCTATTTACATATGACTGAAAACCACCCAAGACATTCTGTTTAGTTATTGGGGGAGGGGGACCTGGAGAGACTGATCCCTCACTAACAACTTTCTGAATAAACGAAAATATCCCCATACGTTGTATTATAGAAAATTATACACGGAAATGCTCAAAATTAAGTTTTTATAGGGCCTATTAACAATTTCCTGCGGGAAAGCTCCCGGATAACCCGCTCGACTGAAGGGTATTCCAAACCCCCAGAAGAATCTCCCTCACAGCAGACAATCCCTAAATCTGCTCATGCTCAAAACATGATATTTATATGAATTAAGAAAAGAAGACAAATACATATGAAAGAAATCGTTCAATGTGGCATATCAAAATATAAACTAAATGAATTTCTTTTAGGGCACCTCATTAAAAAAAAAAAAAAAAAAAGATTTTTAAAAATCGGAGGTGTCAACTTAGAAACTACTTCTGCATAAGAAATAAAATCTTTTTGCAGGAAAAGCTATTCGTCAATTATTGTGTATAAAAATTGCTTTATTAAAGGTATTTAGCATCTACTCTCCTGTGACGATACGTCTTGATCACTAAAAAAGCAGAAGCGGTATGCCTTCATCACTGAGAAACCAGAGGCGGTATGGCATACCACCGCATACCGTTTCACTTCGACCTCTGATAGAGATCTACGTTAAAATCGGAAGTGCTTGGTTTGTGTCATTTTAGTTTGAATAGAGGACTATAAGAGAATATAGTAAAAGTTACTACACTGCTTCATTGTTTCTAAAAAAAAAAAAGAAAGAAAGAAAGAAAAAAGAAAAAGAAAAGAAAAAAATAAATCTCATTGCTCTACGTATATTGGACCGGAAATTGTAATGAATTTCTATTAGGGATTTCCACAAAGTTCCGGTTCCGCGAGGAACCTGTTCTTGGAGATCCGGTTTTTAGAACCAGTTCCAGAACCGGTTCTAGACTTGCATCCGAAAACTCGGTTCCAGAAATGGATCTAAGGAACCGGTTTCATACCTGGATCCGAAAACTCAGTTCTAGAACCGGATCTTACGAACCGGGTCCAGACCTGGATCCAAAAGCCCATCAAAGACCCGTAAAGAAGGCACAAAGTTCACCTTCGAAACACTGCAAAGAGGACCAGATGCATATGCCCTCCCGCCCAGACCAGGTATGCCCCCAGAAAAAATGTTTCGTCCACTAGTGGGTGTTTATCCAAATGAGTTTGCCAGTTTGCTTGTTTAGCCAATGAGTTTGCCAGTTACCCAGTTTGTTTACCCAAATGAGGCAAGCGGCCGCCGTCTGGGGGTCTGCCTGTCGCTTCCAAAATTTCATCTAGCACATTTTTCACAGCCTGCCACCAGCTCGGGTTTAGCGTAGGGATGACCACGAAGTTCGGTTCCGGCGAAACCGGTGGAGATCCGGTTTTCACAACCGGTCCAGAGCTGAATCCGAAAAACCCGGTTCTGAAACAGGATCTCGCTTTCTATTACCGTTATTGGTCTATAGTACCAGACATTGAAACCAGAAATGATTTATTCCGTTCACTTCGAATACCAACTCCACCAAATGAACTTGGTTTCTAACCTTTGACTCGTACATTGTGCGTAATATTAACTGTAAGCCATCAAGTAATTCTTCATATACTTTTTTTTTAATCTTCCGAACGGACGGATACTATTTTATTTGTTCCCCGTACGAATGGACACACGAAATAAAGGAAGTTCTTAGTGGATTCCTACCACTTCAGGTTTTCAGTGTTAAGAATGAACAATAAAAATACTCTTGAGATGCTTAGTCAATTACAGGAAACTACTTATTTTTATCTATTACCGTTTTCTGCTTTATAGTGATCAACATACAAACTGGAAATGATTGCTTTTTTGCTAATTCATTTGAAATATCTTCACTATCAACGAACTCAATTTTTAACTTCTCATCGTGGCCAAAATTGATGATGATTCATCAAATAACTTGACAGATTCTTTTTGCCTCCTTGACAAGCAGACGGACATATAGATAAACAGGATAAATACGAGGTGTGTTCAAAAAGAAACCGAACTTTTGCTATAACATCTTTAGTGCTCATGGTACAACATTGTCCTCCTCAAAGTAGTCCCCTCTACTGGCAATACCGTTCCCAATGCTTCTGCCATTTTTGGAAGCTTCCTGAACGCACTTTTTAGGATGGTGCGCAGGTCTCTTGTCGTATTGTCCTGAATCTCGTATATGGTTTGGAAATGATACTCTTTCAAAGTGATTTTAAATTTGGGCAAGAGGAAAAGTCTACTGGGGCTATATAAGGAGAATGTGGTAGGTGAAGCACAACGGGAGTCTTATATTTTGCCAGATAACTACGGATGAGGCGCGAAGCACGAGTAGGCGCAAGGGCACGATGCACCACCAAGTTTAGTTTTCTCACAATTCAAGCCTGTTCTTATGTGTACAACATCCCTCAAAATGTCCTGGTGCAACTGTTTGTTTACCATCTGACCACGTGATACAACTTCATAATGAAAAATACCTTTCCAATCAAAAAAACACAACCAACATCACCTTGATCTTTGACCGACTTATGCTCGAATTATTTTGGACGAGGAGACCCTGACTTAATTGAAATACAATTGAAATGTCTCTGTAAATGTTTTGCCAGGTTTGTAGCAAAATTTCGAACATAGACGTTATTGTTCAAGCTCTTTCATTGCCACTGTATCATTAATCCGACGACCAACTTGTTCACGTACTCACTCCCGCGGCTGTAGCTTGGCAGCCAGTGATGTAATACGGTGTATACCCACCTACAAATTTTTATAGTCCAGCGTATATTCACCTTAAATTTACAAGAGAATGAGTGTATATCGGGGTACATATGTGCGAAATAGTCTTGCGTATACTCTACATTCTTGGAAACGATCAAGCGTATACCTACCAAATATTCTACCATTACATCACTGTCGCCAACTAACGGTCATAGTAAAACGCAGCAAATGGCAAATTGTTGTCTAGACTTGCCGCTAGGTGCGGTCAGTAGCCGCAGCGCACCTCCTCTGCCAGTCGGCGTGCTATTTCAAAAGTTCGGTTTCTTTTTGAACACACCTCATATAATACATAAAGAAGTTTCGGTAAACCAAACTCATTGGAAACTATAGCTTTGTTGTTCTACATGCTCCTCTTCGATTAGCAAAAGAAACTAAAAATTCATTTTAAAAATTTCAACCACTCTAGTTCGAAAATGAATGAGGAAAAAATTTTAAAGTGATAACAAAAGTAAAGAAAAAAATAACAATTAAGACAAAAGCGAAGCAAATATAAATGATTGGGCAATAGATAAACTTGAAAAATTTTAAATCTGATTTGGTGGTCTACTTTTTTCTTTTTTTCTTTTTTTCTTTTTTTTACAATGGTGGCGCAAGTTCTATAGAATTAAAATCAATTCGCATGTATTGCGAGCAGGCCACAACAAATGAGAAATTGGCTCCATTGCAATTCAATTGGCACTTTAATCATCAATTATTCCATCTTGTGGAGAACTGATTATCAACCTGAAATGATGCAAACACATCTCGACCCTAGTAATAAGTATGGTCACAAAAATCCTTTTCAAATGATTCAAAACGATTTCATTCTTATGTAGATATACAGTAGTATTTCATAACTCTAGCATGAACTTTTCCATATTATACAATTTTAATAGAGCTATGTATCCAGGGCGGACTATCGGTCTTGAAATTCCCTTATAACTTCTAGACTAATATATAGGAAATGTTGAACTTCTGTACAATGTAAATTTTGATAGGGAGATAGTATTAAATCTGAAGTAGAAGCAGATTAAGAGTGTTGCCAATCCAACTAGTTATATATATATATTTTTTTTTTGAAATAACACTATGTCTGATTGTTATATAGGCTATTTCAACTTTTTAAACAGAACCTTACAATATTATAATTATTATTGTGGTACAATCTAATGACACTACAACATAAATACTATCACAAACATAATTTTGGAGGGCTCTAGAAGAGTAATAATGCAGATAAGGAGGACGGTGCAATGCACACACTAAACGCCTTAGTGGTGGATACTACGATCGTAATATGACGTATTTATAATAAATAGAAACGAATTTACAAAGGATTGAAAATTGTACTTCCTTCACAAAGTTCTGTTTCGAAAAACTTAGATAAGTATCACATCTAATCAAGTTTTCAACAGATGTCTACATTATAATATCGTTTATTGTAATTTGGGAAGATTCTAGAATGCTGGCCCGCACATGAGTGAAGGTGGGTTAGTAGCAAGATTGGTTACTTTCATTATCAACTCTCAACACTCAATTCACATAGTAATGTCGAGCGAGCGACAGCAAGTGAAGGCGGGTTAGTAGTCAAGTTCATTTCTGTCTTTATAATAACTCAATAGGAATGCGGGCCAGTGTTCTAGAACCCTGCCCTGTAATTTGATATCGTAAACCGATTGGAGATGTAGTAAACACTGGGTAAATTTTCCAACAATGTTTAAATCACATAATTGTGGTAACTACCAGAAAACTATGCTGTAATATAAAAGAAACAGAGCAAAACACACATACACACACAAAAATTAAAAATTTCTCACAAATCTCCGAATGGCTTGACATGTTATATTGCTATAAACGATATTACGATCTTTACGTCTTTCTAAAACCATCAATCTAATTGTGTGTAGAACATATTTAAGCATTTGTTTTCCAAAATAAAGCTTATCGAACAAGCTAAAATTTTCAATTGCCTGTAACTTTGTTCCTATTCATATTCGAAATACATCATAAAATTACCGTTGTATAGTATTTGATACCAAAGTATTTTTGGATATATAGTGTATTACACTGTCAGTCGCATCTGCATTATTACTGCTTTAGCACCCTCCAAAATTTGGATGTTTGTGATATTGTAGAGTCCTTAGTTCGTCACAGTGAATAATGCATGAGGTATGTAAGGTTTTCGTTTAATATGCTGTTTTGAAATATAGAGTAGACCCAGCACCTACAAACTTAATCTATTACGTAACGGTGTTTGTGAACCGAAATGTTTTCTTAAGAGTAAACTATTTTTCCCATTGAAAGTAAAGATCATTACATGCAGGGGTAAAAGTGGATCTGAAAAGGTAGGGGGACGGTAGGTAGCGGCATGACGTCACGCCGTCCCCTGTCTATCTGTGCCCATTGTATTTTTTTCATATCTGGGGGGACGCCCTATATATTGTTTTTTTCGAGATTGGGGCACGGCGTCACCAACGTTCCCCCTCACTATTTCCCCGTGATTACATATTAATTATAATCCGCTATAGCTACAGAAACTTGGTACCATATTTAATTACTTTTTTATATTGAAGTGTTTCCTGTGATGATGAATATAGAATAAAATTATATTATCCCTTTCAAGACACTAAATTAAACAAAATACTATGAAGGCTGTAGTTTTTGATCATAGCACTCTAACAGATATTTACGGCAAACTTGCGAAAGCACTACTGACCTCATGGAATTGTGAGTACACGCGTGTTCGCACTTTTGTATCCCGGATTATCGCTCATTAGTCGAAGAAGACATTCTTTACAAAAATTGTTCATAAACTATTTTATTCGCGAACCATAGAGTTCGTAACATTGGGTCCCCTGCAGTTCGGTAGCCAGCTCAAAAATGTAGGGGGGGGGGCCGATCCGACCATATTATAGTTCAGGACCGTCGCGTGGGTTGTAAGCGTCCGGGGCGAGAATTCCTAGGCGCCCCCTTCCCTCCGGTGTATTATGAAAAATAACCAGAGTTTACTCTATATTCCTAAATTTAAATTTGGGATGTAAGATCATATTCTAACTTATATAAAAGAAGTTAGTATTATGTCAATTCTTCAAAAGTGAATGACTTTTGTAGTTAAAATATAAAAGTTAATGGAAACATGTTTTTTGAATTATTGAAATCGAGTGCTATTCTTATTTATTTTGAACTTGATACACATCAACATAGTAATAATATATAATATACAAATAACGATACAAATATTAAATTCCAAGATTAAAAAACTCTTCTTTCAGAGGGCTGGAGATAGTTCCAGACATTACTGGTAATTTTCAAGTTCAATATTCTATCGAGAGTCCCTCAAGGATCTAATCTATATCCCATGTTGTTTCTTCTTGTTATTAATGATATTTCTCTGTGTATTAAAACTTCTCAAGTTCTTCTTTCTTGCCGATGATCTCAAATTATACTCCAAAGTAAGTTCAATTGATGACTGCATGAAACTTCAACAGAATCTACAGAGAGTTCAAATATGGTGTCATAAGGATAAATTAGTCTTGAATGTATCCAAATGTAAATCTGTATCATTCACGAGGAAAAACAATCCAATTAACTTTACCTATACAATAAATTACACTTCCTTCCAAATTACAACGGTATGTTGTATGTGTTGTACTGTTGTACTATTATTTATCTGTACAGGTCTTAGAAAGACGAACAGAGGCGCGACAACGGAGCATATTTTGTAAAGAAAAAGAAAAAGGAAATTGTAAAGATTATTATTGCTCCTTAGTTACAAAAAATATGAAAAAATAAATAAGAGAGGTTGTAGAGTGAAAGATTACGAAGTTCTCAGAAGAATTGATGTTCAAGAAATTAATGGTTTGTAATAGGAATATTAAACGAAGGTATAAATAAATAATATTTACGTTTCAATGTTCTGTTATAGATATTGTGGCTCAAGAGATATTTATTAAGAACCAGCAGTTACATAATTAAATGGTGCCTTCATACTGGGAGTTAGTGTATCGTTCCGAAGTAGAGTAACAACGAACACAATTGAGCCCAATATTTATGTTACTATACTAAGAAGTGGTAAACGAATAAACCGAGGTATGTCGGAAACTGAAGGTATCCAAGACAGACCTATGCAAAGTGGTAGTCCTGTTCCTGAAACCGTGACAGATCTTTTAAAGCAGATATCATGCCAAATGAACCAACTTCAACAGAATCAACAGGAGTTCCAGCAGAATATGGTGACTCATCAGCAGTTTGAGAAGCAGTTTGAGGAATTCCAGAATGTAATCCATCAACAATTTGAGGATCTCTAAAGCAATTGCAACTTAAAATTGAGGAACGACTGGAAGATAAAATGGATCAATTACAATGCAAAATAGAAGGACAATTGGAGGAACAAATTTCTACGAGATTTAAGCAGTATGACCAAAAGATGGAACGAGTATCCCAAAATTATACTGAGATGCAGGATGTGGTTAAAGCAATGTAGTCTATTATGCGGACGACATCCTAATCATGGGAAAAACTTCGGAGGATTATTTAAAAAATCTAGACATTGTGCTCGAACGTCTGGAGAAAGCAGGTCTTACAATAAATATCGAAAAATCGAAGTTTTTCAGTAGGTCAATTGAATTTTTGGGGTATTCCATCGATGCTAATGGTATGTGCTACAGTGAAGCCCAAGTTCAAGCGATTCGAGATTTACCAACCCCCATTAATGTAAAGGAAACTCGACAAGTACTCGGACTTTTTAACTGGTTCAGAAGATCAATTCCTAAATTTGCAGAAATAGCTGAACCTCTATTTTCTATAACAAAGAAAGGCACTTTATGCCATTGGGGGGAATCTCAAGAACAAAGTTTTCAACGTTTGAAAATGTGTATAATAAAAAATATACGTTTAAATCATCCCGACTATGAACGTCCTTTCTTCGTTCAGTGTGATGGCGCTCTCTCTGGAATCTCAAGAATCCTCTGGCAACCTGCAGTTGATTCTAGTGAACCATCAGTAATTCATTGTGTGAGTTGTACGCTGAAAAATGCGGAAAAGGGATATACGATCACTAAAATTGAACTTCTAGCTGTGAGGTTTTCATTGCAGAAATTTGCCGTATTTGACTGTATGTCACTTTACAATCCTTACCGACCATAGTTCCTTATGCCATTTAAGGAAAATACAAGGCTATAATAGCCGCTTATTAAGATGGTCGCTGGAGTTACAATCTTTCGACTTTGAAGTTAAACATATAAAAGGAAGAGAGAACATTCCAGTAGATACCTTATCTAGACTATTCCCTAGTGAAAACCATCGAGTACTAACAATAAATGCTTTTAAGGTTTAACAGTATGTTGTATGTGTTGTACTGTTGTACTATTATTTATCTGTACAGGTCTTAGAAAGACGAACAGAGGCGCGACAACGGAGCATATTTTGTAAAGAAAAAGAAAAAGGAAATTGTAAAGATTATTATTGCTCCTTAGTTACAAAAAATATGAAAAAATAAATAAGAGAGGTTGTAGAGTGAAAGATTACGAAGTTCTCAGAAGAATTGATGTTCAAGAAATTAATGGTTTGTAATAGGAATATTAAACGAAGGTATAAATAAATAATATTTACGTTTCAATGTTCTGTTATAGGTATTGTGGCTCAAGAGATATTTATTAAGAACCAGCAGTTACAAAATACTATCAAAGATCTTGGAGTTATATTTCATAGCAAATTAACCTTTGCTCAGCATGTTGACACAATAACGAGTAATGCACATAGAAACCTAGGTTTAATTTATACAATAGGACAGGATTTCTATAAAGAATCAAAATTTATAAGGTTATATTTTTCATATGTGAGATCAAAATTACAATGTTATTCTGTTTGGACATATGTCATTAAATACTCTGATGCAATAGAAAATATACAGTTTAAATTTTTAAAAATGTTTGCTTACAAGAAAACCAGTTTCTACTTAATGTTCCCTATGAAGACATAGTAATAAATTTTAGTTTTCCAACATTAGAAAAAAAGGAGATGGAAGTTTGATCTGTTGTTCTTACCTAAATTATTGAAAGGTAAAATTGACTGTCCACACTGAGAAAAAAATGTAGGTGGCGTACTTAAAAAGATAGATTACATGCGTAATTCCTGTAGTTTTTGGACTTAACGTACAACAGACGTATAACTGAAAACGCATGTTTTATATTACTTTCTGTATAAGTGTTCCATCTATACGTACTTTCCGTATGAAACAATATAGGCAGTCAGGATCTCACATACAAATGGACATATATAACATATAACTGAGGAATTTAACATAAGTATATGCATGTGATATACGGAAAACTGTTAGATGTCAGACATCCTGCAACGGCATGATGTAACATCTAAGGGCAGTGCCTATGTAGCATACGGATAACGTATGTTCCATACTGATTTCTATAGTAAGCAAGAGAATACCGTGTATTTGTACAATATACCGCTGTTCGGAGAACGGATTTTTCTCTGTCCAGAATTAGTTTCAGAAGTATTATTACGTGTCCCAATAAGTAAGATTAAAACAGGAAACACTGGGACATTCTATTGTATAAAAGCAAGATGTAACATATTACATAAGTCTCCTCTCTGGAGAATGTGTGCTTTCTTTAACAAAATAATTAGATTTCATGTAGTAAATGTATTTAGTATGTCCGAAAACAAGTTCAAAACAATTGTCAGACAATAACTTCTGCATAATTAAACGATGTATATTTGTTTATGTATAATAATGTATGTATAATAGTGAATGTTAGATAATTATGTGTACGACACTATAACCTGGTCATTAAGTCTGATGTGTTGTCCTTATGAAATAAATAAATAAATTTTACTTGCCGTGGCCTGGTCATTATTAAAATATCTGAATTAAATTTTTTTTATAAAAAAAAAATCATTTACCAACCTAATCTGAATTCCTTGAATTTTGTTGATTTGTTGTTCCGGCGCCCGTGGCGATTGCCTCGCCCATGCGACGGCCCTCTTATAGTTTATCATAATATTATAGTTATTTGCAAGCCTATCGTGAAACGTTTAGGGTCCCGGGCCCCTAGACCCCCTGGATACGGGCCTGGTGCCTGTAATATTAAATCTTGCCACTTTAAAATTCTAACTCTATGTTATATTAGCAGTATTGCTAACCTATGTTATATCAGAATACGTCAAACAATATTCCTCTGTCGATATTTGAATCCGACATAACTTTTAACTTTTTTAAAAAAATTATTAGATTCAAAATGACTATGCTTCAAATTAAAATGATCCATTCTATATAAAAGCAGTTTGCTTCTCAGTTCCATGAGGGCATGTTTAAGATTTCAACAATTAAATAATAATAATAGTAATAAGGATAAAATATTTATGTATCAAATAATATTAATTGTTTGGATTTGAGTTTCTTGCTTTAATTATCTGCCACCTGTTGGAAGTCGTAGACAGGAATTGTAGCTTATCTCTTAAACTGTGTTGAATCTTTCCTTATTTGAGGTAATGAACCTCCCCTCCCTTTGTGTTTCTTTCCACCTTCTATCATGTTCCAATTTTTTTTCTTCAGCTAGTAATGTTATTATTACTATTGTTATTATACACCCTTATCTCTTCAGTCTCTCTCTAGCTGGGGTTTTGTCGTCTTTGTGACTTGGTTTCAACAACAAACACTAGATGGCAGGTTGGACAAGGCCATTAATTGCTTTCGTGATAATTAATTATCGTGTTGGAACGTGTCACGAATACAATAGACCTCTTCCGTCATACAATTCTGGGTGACGAATTTTCCAAAACATTGTAAATAATGTTCTATTATTTTAGTTTATTAGCATTCTATATATATAATAACTTAATAATAGTAAAATAAGTAATTTGTACATAAAAATTAATTAATTAATTATTACATTTTACAGATTTGTTTCTTTAATTTTCTTACTTTTTTGTGTTTTAAGTGTTTTCTGTGTTTCATCATTACCACGTTTTTGATCAATGTCACTGCTACTATGGTAAACTGTAGACTGTTGGTGTGAAAGGTCATTAGGTCGAACCCATGCCATGTGAGTTTATGTCGTTGCTATTTGTTAAAATTTAGCGTTCTTACCAACTCAAAGGCTATATGAGACGTGGAACTAGGTCTACAGTTTAAGGTAAAGCCCTAACCACCGTAATGCATTCAAATTTCCATGTTATCCCATCAGGAATCGATCCCAGAATACCTTTGCACCAACGATGCACTTGCTGGTCACTAGGGTAGCATACACGGCTATGTGAGTTTCTGGTGGATAACATGGTGTCCGTGGGTTTTCTCGGAGGGTTTCCCTTCTTTCTTGTCACATTGTCATTCTTCCAAGTCGTTCAAAATCTTTATCCAGCAGTAATCGTCTCTTTCTTTTAGCCTAGTAGATAAAGAAAATAAGATATTAAATCAACTATTATTTTAATAGGCCCATATTGCATTCAAAAGACGGGTAATTGTTTATCGGAAACCTAAGGATTTTTTCCTCTTACACGGGTAGATTCATTACCCCCCTGAAGTTGCACACTAAATTAACAGTATTGCTTCTCTGATGAAAGAATATAATCATTTATGAGTAGTTATCAATGCGTACCCAAAAGTTCAAAAGTTTCTCTCTTTTATCATTGTAAACCAACCAAAATAGCCATGTAGGCCTACTTCATGTACTTAAGGATTGTATTTAACCATCATTTAGCTAAGTACAAGCATTGTCGATGTACCTGCAAACTGCAAATGTATAAAGTCATCACAATCTTCTTAATTGTATAACGTCTTCCTTTTGCCTCTATGGCCGCCCCTTTCAGCAGCGGGGCTATGTGAGACGTGAACCTACAGCTTAACGTGGGACCCGAACCAAACGAGCTCCCACCGGTAGTCGAACCCGTGTCTCCAACGTCAAAGGTGCGTACGCTAACTGCTTAGCGCTTACCAAGGGAGCTCTTTGTCCTTTATGAATTTAAATTTGAATGCAATTATTTTTAATGAAATTGGTATCAATAAGATAACAGACGTAGCACTATTCAGAGGCGAAGCTGATTTATTAATTCCCAGAAATCAAATGACATCTTAGATTCGGGGCCTAGATATTGGAAAGACAATGAGTGCACTGGTAACGTTAACTTATTCTATGTTGCACATAAACGAAATACATACAAGACTTTCCATATATGTCGTTCTGTTTACTCACAGTCTCCGTTTGATTGATTTCCCAGATGGCGTTGTTAGTACATAATTACTACAAATACACAGATTATTGAAGTATATTTCCAAAGCAAGAGTAACTGTAGGACATCTCAAAGTAGCATGTATGGCAAATCAGTAACAGAGCGTTATCAGTTGCAACAAAATACTTTCCATATCGCCATCATCATAGTGCGGTCCGTAAGTGCAATAATTTGTATGGATCGTGCATTTCCGGTTACCAGCACGAAATTTGGTCAGAGTGTTTAACGGAACATATAAATGAGAAAAAAGCCGGGAGACAGCTTCACAATATGTTTCGTGTGACTCTGGGCGCCATCTTGAAAAATGGCCTACTTTTCACAAGTTCCCCAAATTTTGTCCGATTTACACCGTCTTTGGGCTCAAATTCACAGGTAAAACGCCTATAGAAGACTGTGAACTGCTAGACAATAACGGCAATAGCTTTAATTTCTTTAGGGGGTGCTAGTGAAAGGGCGCAGGTATTCTGGGGGCAGTTATTTTGTGTATACCAAAAATGATACTATTGTGAAATGAAATGAAATCTTTAAGTTTTACGTCCCACTTTATGCAGGTTAGGCTAAAGGAGACGGTGATTATGAGAAATGAATGAAATGGTGGAATGAAGAAAGTGGGAGGAAACGGGAGAACCCCGAGAAAACCCACGAGCACGGAGTTTGTCCACCACAAAGTCCACACGGTGCGAACTGGAATCGAACCCAAGCACCGGAGGTGAACGCTCTACCACTGAGCCACCGCGCCCCCCAATAATACTATTGTGTTACTTGACCTATATATCAAGTCAACATCTCTGGGAAGGCGGCTCAAGACAGGCCCGTATCCACGGGGGTCATGCGGTTCCATCTCCTAAATTCCTACTCCCCTCCTAAAGTTTTCACGGTAGGCTTGCAAGAGCAGATATTACAGTTAATATAGTTGGATCGGGCCCCCTAACTTCTACCACCACCACCCCCTACATTTTTGCGATGGCTACGAGCCTGGCTCATGATGCCACCAGAGGCACTTGCAGCCTTCTTTTCATCTAGCGTTGTCACAGTGCTGCCATTATTTGCAACATATATCGACTATTAATACATGTTTTTGCTGCACTCACTAATATTTCGTTGGAAATAGCCAGAAGATTCGCACCAGTCTGTCCGCATCACAGGTACCACAGAAACCAAAATGTATGAGGACGTCGTTTATAACAGTCTAATGACATGCGAGCAGTCCATACACGGTGTTATAAAGAAAGTTAATATGCAGCTTTTCAACTATAGCTCGTTGAAAGTTCGTTGCAAAGATAAGATGAAACTTGCTAGTGCACACAAAGATTCTAACCTGTTCTGAAAGATGTTCATAGCATGTCAGGAAAGGGAGTGCGATATCAGAGAATTCTTTTCTCATGAGAACACAACTTATCCTCCATCAATATCTGAATTTGGAGATCTCACACTTTCTATCTCTAATTCAGATATTTTGAAATGTTTTGAAAAATTTGATGGGTGTACAAGTACTATCATCCCCCATTCCTCTTGTCTTGTTGTCGATGGAGCGATACTGGTACACCAACTGCAACCACGAGCAGCGAAAACGTTTGCAGAATATGCCGCAGTTGTGAACAACTGGGGTTCTTTCACACGTCGAGACACTAAACGCTTTGACGTTGTCTTTGACCGCTACATTGGAAAGAGCTTGAAAACACAGACGCATGAGCAGGGCGACCGCTTTGTTGGCAAGCCAACGGGATCGCTTCCAAAAAAATCCAGAAGTTCCTTGCAAACGATGACAACAAGGGACGGCTATTTCATTGCCTCGCCAAAACAATAACTGCGGCTGATATTTCAGAAAGAGGAATATTCTGCACAAGAGAAGGGACACAAAAATATTACAGTTCGTACAGTTGTCTCCGATGTTGTTGTTATCGCACTCTTTGCGTTTCTGCATCTGTCACCCACTCTGGAGAAACTATGGATTGATTGTAGTTCTGCAAAAATGCGACGTTTTATTCCTATACTCACCATGTGCACGAACTTATCTTCTGGAACGATAGATTTGCTGCCGTTTTTTCCACAGTTGTACGGGCTGTGACAGTATCAGCCTTTCTTGGCGTTGGCAAGACAAGTGCACGGAATGCGTGAATGGCGTTTAGAGAAGTAGATACAGTTTTCCGGGAACTTTCAGTCGTTCGTTTTCACGATGTTGTAAGCTACCAATCTCGCATGCCAATCCAGCGGTTTGTGACGCTCATGTACGACAGATCAAGTACTTGCGAGGAAGTCAACGAGACCAGACGTATTCTATTCAGCAAGAAAATTTGCACAATAGACAGAATACCTCCAACTGAAGACGCATTGAATCTCCACACAAGAAGAGCAACTCTCCAGTACAAGATCTGGCGACAGTGCCTCGAAAAGGATGTGCATGATGTTGAACCCCTGAACTGGGGTTGGAAGGAAACAGATGACGGACTCGGTTACCAACCTCTGTGGACTACATTGAGGAGTATGTCTGATAACAGTCGACAACTGGTGACATACCGTTGCAAACTGCGCTGTACTGGGAAATACACTTGTATTAAGAACGGCCTCGTTTGTACGTTGTTTTGCGAATGTGAAGGACAATGCTCACTGTGATATCACTATGAACACAGCAGCTGAACTTGTTTTTTTTATGTGAAAGTGTATATAAGTTATGTAGATATGTAACATTGTAGCAAACGTATTAAAGTTGTAGAATGATTAACTGTATTAGTTTGTACTTGATATACAACACCTCTCACAGTGAGATCGGGTGACCGGGAAAGCCATTCATGCAGTTACCCTTATGGGACATTACCTTTTTAGGTAAATTTTAGAGTTTCAGTCAAACAGCCATTACAACGAGACTATTTATCGTAGGATCATGGTTCATAACTCGTTTTTTGCAATGAAGCTGCGTTTCCAACTGCACTAGTCAAATTTCCTTATTTTGCACCTAAGCCGGGAAATTCCCGCCCAAAGTGGGAAAAACGGAAATTACAAAAGGCACAAATATCTCCACTCGAACATGCAAGTGGTACATGACACGAACATGCAAGTGGTACCAAAAAAAATTTGCTTTATAGTGAATAGAATGAAGTATGAAGAATGGTCTCCCAAAAATTATTGTAGATGCTCTAGCCGATTTACCAATTTCCCCCAATACATTGTCAGTCAATTGTTTTTCAATGAGCTTCAGCATAAAGATTATTCTTCGTAGGAACATGAATCGTACCTCGTTGTCTTTGGAATGAATCAACCTTTCGAGTGGTACCACTCGCATGTGGGTACCCTGTGCCTGTGGAGGAAAAATTACCTCCAAAGGGAAATTTTGTCAGAAAAATCACTCTTTTTCAAGTTTTGGTCCCTCTTCCCCCTGTGTTAACCCTTGGATCTCAAAATCGCCTAAAACATACTATATGATGTATCTAATATCTCTGGAAAATATCGATTTTATATCTTGAAAACCAAGGGCGGTAAAGAACATTCCTCCACGTGGAAAGCATAACTCGTACTACTTTAAAGGAAAAAATCCCTGACACGTCCCTATTTATCCGAGGATTATAATTCGCAAACGATTTCGTATCAAATTAGGGTAGCTTTCAAATGGTACCACTCACATGTCCCTATCGTGTCCCTCAGGGTAAGAAATCCCGAAAAAGGGAAATTTTTCCTGAAATAATCTCGTTTTTTTCAATTTGGACGCGATTTTCTCACTTCTGCTACACAATGGGGGAATTGTAGTAGTACAGTTGGAAACAGTGATTCATTATGAACACAAAGATGTACGAACTATGATTCTAGAATAAACAGGAACGTGTCAAAAAAAATTCCCAAAAAAGCTCTAAAATTTACCCAATTTTCTTCTTATTCAATGTTCGTGACATCACCACCCGTAGGCATCGCACGCGTGACTGAAAAATGCCCATGAAACACATTCTTTGATGCTTTCACACTTAAATAAATGGCAAAAAAAGTGTGGAAAGCTTAACTAGAGACTTATAAGGCAAATTCCAAAGGTCGACGCTATGGTACAGATCTGTTCCATCGGTCCCCAAAGGGTTAAATGACTAAAATCGGAAATATTTTGCTATTAACTGTTTCTTATTCTGTTTGGCAGCAGACTGAAGAAGAAGAAAAGTGTTTTCTAAAGCTTCCATGTAAATATTTAGATTAAGTTGTTAGAAGTTACCCTTTTTCCAATATGGCGTCCAGTGTCGACCATAATGATCCTACGAACTGTCTCCCGGTAATTTTCCAACCTTGATTGGACATGTAACAGAATGGCAAACTTTCATGCTGGTAACCGGAAATGCAGGATACTTACGCTAACATACCACACTATCACACTTAATTAGCATTATAACAATTCAAATCTTGGTAGAAATAACACCTAGTATGTAAGCAATGCTTAATATATCGAAGTGTAACA
This sequence comes from Thermobia domestica, assembly GCF_964235325.1. Lineage (NCBI taxonomy): Eukaryota > Metazoa > Arthropoda > Insecta > Zygentoma > Lepismatidae > Thermobia > Thermobia domestica. The sequence goes on from NC_137458.1 coordinate 133,556,445, forward strand.
GTTTAGCCAAAATCTTTGGCTTTATCAGACACATTATATCTAATGTATGATATAATGTGTCTGATGAAGCAAAAGATTTATTACAGTTATTTGTCGAAACTTATTCATCGATATGTTAATTTAAAAAAAAAAAAAACTTGCTTTGCTCACATATGTTGTATTATTTCTTTCAGGATTACCAAAACAAAGCGAGCATGAAGCAGATAGTTATCAAAGCTTTAATACTAACTGTACTAGTAATTTATTATTCATCATTTTTCACTTAAATTATTCGTCATGCATATCTCTGTACGAACAATAAGCTCTGACACTTCAATAGGTAACTATATTCAAAATGCGTACATTCAATGACATGTCTATTTTAGATTTGCATACTTCACATGTTCTGCTTGACAGAATTTATTTATGCTTAACCTCGGCACAGATTTCTGAAAATGTGTACTCTCAGGTGGCAGACGTAGTACTACGTCTTAGCCCCAGAATGGCAGAGTTAGAGAACAATGATGTACATGTATGTTTCACACAAATAATAATACCACGCAAAAATAAACAAAGAAAGCGTTACAAAGACGTCCCCGCCTCACCAAGACGGTTGCTAGTGTTTTTAAATGTAGTTTCTGCTTCTTTTATTACAGTAGCAGCAATGTTCTTCTTACGAGCAACAATGTGTAATCTATTATTCCAAAAGCCAATGTCGTTTGCTCATTATGGGCATTCAGAGCCATCTATTGATTTCTTTCCGATTTAATGTAAGAAGAAAAGTTTTCAAGAGAGATCTTCGTTATTGCCATTGAACATTAGCGACTTTTTATTCAATATGTAGTATTACGTCATAACCAGTTAAAGGGTTAATAGATGTCATCAAACATCAATAGGTTAGAGTAATATTAAATGAAATTCTGTATTTTACTAGCAACATAATCCAAAATTAATTTAATAGCGAAAGTTACGACATAGTATAGTCAGATACTTTAAGCAGCAGAGATGAAATATTCGAAGAAAAATAGATTTTCCAGTTTTACTTTTGATGATAATGCTATGTAGGCTACACGGGTGATGATGAGATTCAATGAAATATAGAAAATGTTAGAATACCAAGGAAACTCACGCACACGCATCACAAATCCCACTTGACGTTAATTGAGACCTCACGCACCAGAGGTGAAACTCTAACACTAAACCACAGCACCCCCACATGATATTTGATTTGGAAGTTAAGTAATGTCTTTTCACGACTAATCAGAAAATTATCCACAAAAATTCAATAATAATAATTTGATTTCTAATTAGTTACCTTTCACGCTAATTTACGTTGTATTATAAAATTATCAACTATAAAACACATTTTATCTCTTCCGAATCTGCGATCTAGTATCTATTCTCGATCTTCTTTCTCTTTAACAAAATATTTGTTCCATCGAGCAGATCAATTGCGAATTAACAAGGTGATGGTGCAGATACAATTTAGCTAACATGCATTAACATAATTAGACGATAATCATATTGCAAGGCAAATGTCAGATAAGCATAGATAGTTTGCAATAACTAAACTAAGACAGCTATAATGGCGCAGAAATACAAACTGTAGGTCATAAGACAAAAACCAATATAACAAACTAAATATAACGAAATATTTAGGTCAATTATAAGTGCTTAATAGAAAAAAAATATGTGGCTTAAAAGAGTCTATTGTTCTCAATATCTTTTTAGGCCAGTACTAACGTGTGACACCCCTCCTTAGATTTCAGCACTAGTTTCTTACTTCAATACATTCTAAATTCTAGAAAGACATGCATTTTGCATTTCCGCGTTCCAATACCCACCTCTACAAGTGATCCATTTTCTCATGTTCCCTATTGCTAAACATCATCTAAAGCAGTAATTTTCAACGTTTCGGTTCTGGCCGATAGGCAAGAGACAGGAAATAATATTTGGTACCAGTAACGTACCACACCAGAATTAAATTATCAATTCTTCTATTTATTATTATTATTATTATTATTATTATTATTATTATTATTATTATTATTATTATTATTATTAATAATTATTGAAGTAATGAATCAAAAATTAGTAATTTTACGGTCACAGCTACTTTTAAGTTATGGGTTAGAAATTTTACAATTATACAACTAACTGTATGGCGTATGGAACCCTGAGGTTCAATGCCGCGCAATCACGAAAGCTCTCCACTGACTTCTATCCTTAGCCAACTGGATCCAGTTTCTACTTTGCATTCCTATCTCTGAGAGATATATATATCTTAATATTGCCCTCCAATCTGCGCCTAGGTCTTCATAATGGTCCTCCAGCTTGGGGGTTTGGGTAAGGCTAACAATCTCATTCTGTAAAAAAAAAAAAAAAAAAAAAGCGCTTGTTCAGAAATATTCACAATTATGCAACTGCAATATTTAATCCATTTCCTCTTAACATTCATTTTTGTGGACTCAATGTGACATTTGATGATGTTAGTTTGGCAAAATTATTTTGTATCTAATATTGAAGTTGCAAGGCATCAATGTCCTCTTCGTTCCTCACCGACAGCACAAAAAGTTGTTTCACACAAATAAGTGTAGCTTCTCAGTACTTCATATTACAGTAGGAACATTACACTAGCATTAAAGCCGAATAACAGCAAAACCATTATTTCATCTGTAAAATAAGGACAATACAATACTAGTTCAATGCTAATGATAATTATACTAAGCAGCAAGTTATAATACACGACACATGCGGGTTTTCCCATAGTGTCAATTTAATGAACTGCATATACAGTTCTAGTTAAAGCAAGTTCATATATTTTTTAGAATAATCCAATCTAATTATTTGTAAAAAAAAAAAAGTTGAATACGTTTAATTATACGACTACATTGATACAAGATCATTCTGAAAAGCGAATCAATTTTCATCTACTCATATATGCAAACATGTCTATAATATATTCTAAAAAGCACTTCTACCACAAAAGAAGTAGAACTCATCCCGCAGCAATATTTCCGCTAGACATTCTCGTCCCCTTGTAGAAGGTTTCAATAAAATGTCAACATTATTCTGTGTATTTCCCTTCTGACTCTAATCAATCACCAAGAATTACCAGAAATATTCATGTTTTATGATTATGAGATTTTGATGTAACTGTATTACCCTGGCGATCTGAAATTTTCGTAACAGTCGCCTGTTAAAGTTTTCGCAATTGTGTATATATATTTTCCTTGCCTGATTTTGTGTGGTAACATGATACATACAATTCCTCAAGTAGTATAAAATTCTCAGGTTCAAATTTGGGAAAAGCTAGACGTTCGTATAATGTCAACTGGTTAGTCCTAAACTTGTTTCTAATCCATTCCGATTCTATCGAATTGTGAGCCTCTATATCAGTCAATGATCGGTACGTTATATTACAACGGTGTCTCGCTTCATAACAGATGTTGGAGAAGTTCCAGACAAACTTTCATTAGCCCTGGCACTGTACTATTTTACCGAGCATATCATGGATTCAGTTTGTATAATTTTCCTCTTAAGCATACAGTTGATTAATTGAACTGTTCGCTTTTCTAGGTTATGGGGACGCCATGGAGAAGAATGTGTCAATTTAATTCCTCTTATCCAACAGAATAATTTAAATTCCTTTAAATATATCACTTTATGATACAGGCAATCTCGAGTCCATGTCCGTGCCACTTCAGTTACAATATATCTTGTAACTACTAAAATGCATTTTCAACAAGTTGATACAGTTAAATTTTAATATTTAAGCTGCTTTGACTTATGTCAGCAGTTATTGATAACCGCTGGTGTAAAAAATAAAAATTAAAATGAAAATTTCAGTAAATATAGGTAACTCCTTCTGTTTATAAGAAATTGAAAAATGTTTAGATCGAATATGACTCGTCACAAATTGTACTTTCCTAGTGTTCCATAGTTCAGTAGCAACTCTATCACAAATATCGAAACCAAATAACAATAAACAATTATTTCATCTGTAAAACAAGGACAATAAAATATACGTTTAATGTTAATGATGGTTATACGTTACACAGCAAGGCATAATGCCCAAAGTAAAAAGCCAATTAGATTAATTAAAATATGCTTAAATGAATCCCAAAGTAAAGTCCGGGTAGGAAAATTTTTGTCCACGAGCTTCCACGTCTAGAATGGCCTGAAACAAAGAAATGCCTTTCCGCCATTATTACTCAACTTTGTTCTGGAATACGCTATAAGGAAAATCAGAGATAGCAATCAGGGCCTAGAGTTGAACAGTGTTCACTAGGATATGGCGTATGCTGATGATTTAAATTTAATAGGGGATGATAGGAGAACAATAGAAAGAAATGCAGAGGTCTTATTAAATGCTTGCAGGAACAAAGGTTTAGAAGTAAATGCAGAGAAAACTAAATACATGGAAGTGCGTCGGGACCGTAATATGGCAAATTATGGATGCGTTAAAATATTAAATAATACTTTTGATAAAGTGGATACTTTCAAATATCTAGGAAAGATATTAACAAACGAAAACCATACTCAGGAAGAAATTAAGTGTCGACTAAAAGCAGGGAATTCGTGTTATTATTTAGTTCAAAATCTCTTGTGGTCGCAAATTCTGTCGAGGAATTTGAAGCTTAAAATATATAAAAGGATAATCATGACTGTTGTACTGTATGATTGCAAAACATGGTCGCTACTCTGAGAGAAGAACGTAGACTGAAAGTATTTGAGAACAAGATCCTAAGACGAATATTCGACCCAAGAAGAACTGGAATGAGGAATGGCGGAGACTTCATAACGAGGAACTACATAATTTATACGGTTTATCCAACATTGTTAGGGTCGTCAAGTCTAGGAGGCTTAGATGGGCAGGGCATGTAGCTAGGATGGAAGAAAGTAGAAATGCTTTCAAAATCTTGACTGGAAGACCAATCGGAAAACGACCATTAGGAATACCTAGGAGCAGATGGGAAGACAATATTAAGATAGATCACACAGAAATAGGAATACAAAGTAGAAACTAGATCCAGTTGGCTAATAATAAAAGTCATTGGAGAGCTTTTGTGAACGCGGCATTGAACCTCCGGGTTCCATAGACCATAGAGTTAGTTAGTTAGTTATAATATATGAGCGAGTTTTCCCATGTTGTCAAATTAATAAACTTCGTATGTAGCTGTATTTGAATGAACTGCATTTTATTTTAGGACAATCCAATTATTAGTAACAAGTCGAATACATAAAAATCCATTGTATTACGTGTATATGACTACATTGATCCATACATTAATTCAACAATATTATTCTGAAATCTGGATCAGTGTGGTTATTTTGTTCTACTCTTATATGCAAGCACTTGTATACTTTTAAAAGCAGTTTTCCCGCAAAAGAATTAGAATTTATTCCTGAATAATATGTGGTTGATAAAATCACCAACAGTTTAAAATACTTTTCTGCTTAAATTGGGGCATTTTTTCACTCAGACAGCTGAAGCTGATTTAGTGACTTCTTTTTGAGTCTGGTGTTTATAGTTACTTTATTTCAGGAAAAAGTCTTCCAGCGCCATGTCATAGGGCAATGCTGACCACCTGCTAAAGTAGTATCAGACGGGAGGAAAAACTATGTCCCTAGCATCTGCAGGTACTTCTCATTGGTAAGAAGAATGACTCAATTAAACGATGATCTGACAACCCACACCACATGTCCAACCCTGGGAAATTCACACAGATTTTGTTCACGTTGATTTCCGGATTTAAAGCGAACCAGTAGATACAATTGTGTCGGTTTGCTGTGCCATTGCGTTTGAGTGTGGCCTTATCACACCACATGATCAACTTGTTGCGGTGACATTTCGTCCAGAATAGCTTATGTGTACATCTATAACGACTGTCGACTTCAAATGTATCACAAATATATTCAATTGTTTAACATGTCTGTGGTTGTGTTCCAAATTCATTCCGTTAATGTCTTTGCACCTCACTGATGGTTTTGTACACCGTAAACCACCTCAAGACCGCCTTCCTTCAAATGTCAGCCTTGCAACCATGTTGCTTCACTTGCGTCATCTACACATAATGAAAAAAATGAAATCATAATCGGGATGCAATGTAATAACAGAACATCATGCACTAAATTATAACACTACCAAAAATGAAATGTTTACATCAACCCATTTCAGAGTCATTCACAATTAAACTATCCACAATTAAACAGTGTATACACTTTGTTGAGTCACTCGGTGAGTACGTTTATCTGTACAAAATAAAAATTTCATTTATCATTTTAGAAAATGATGAAGATACTTTTTTTAAAAAATAAATCGGAATGTTTAAATTTGACTTAGATTAATTCAGTCGATTTCGATAAATTGAATTAATCTATCAAATCCTTTATACTAAAAGTGACATTACATACAGTACCATCAACACTCAAAAGTTTTATCTTGATGGAAATGTCAAATATTGAAGAAACACCAGACCCACTTTTTAATAGTGGGCCAAAAGTGAACCGACCAATTTGTCAATCAATTATTCATGGAATCTGAAAGGTTGTGACGTAAATACACAAATATTTCAATTATTTGCATACGAAAGTTATGTGAAATAAGTTTAATCCATTATATATTGTAATGACATCATAACAATGTAGCAAAAATCCTATCAGAATCTTCAGTTAACAAACAGTTTCAATTCTATTTTTTTTTTCAATATAGCAATGCAATATGAAATTTTAGAACATGTGACTAATACTGCGATGTGGTGTTATTGTTAGTAATTTCAAGGGAATGTAGTACATATTTCAATTAACAAATAAACAATGTTAGTTCAGGATTACTCTTTTTCAGTTAACTATGCCCGAAAACAAATGTCTATATAAAACAACGCATTGTTTCTATATGCAGTGACACGACAATAATTATGCAACTAGTTCGTTTCAGTTGCACCATAATAAAAATATGGACTGAAATAACAAAACATTGTTCATATCAACTACATGTGTTGCCACTAATGTAGAGTCATGTAATGTTGTATCATTCAAAGTGACATGCTTGTAGATGGAATCATTTAAAATAAAAGATGAATTCTAATTAAGTGCATATGTTTGATGTACTAATGTACTCATTATGCTTAGAACAAAACGTTTTAAAATTTAATACTTTGATGTACACACTTGAGTTTATTTCTTCTATTCTGGTTTTTATAAAGCAAAACGAGAGGACAAATGCAACTTTAAGCATGTCCATGCTTACAAACATTCAAAATGCTACCGAATTGCGTTTTTATTTACAACTTTCTCAAAGGCTAGCAACTCGTAGAGAAGCTATACCCTCTCTAAGGGAAGAGATACCATAAAAATAGGAAATTAGTAAGTAATTAAGCGATACAATTGTTGCTACATGTACTTTGTTTTAACTTAATGTTCTAAATCATAGTGAAGAAAACAAAATTATTTTCTTAACCTTGTTTTAAAAATATGAAAGCAAATTTCAATTTTAACGTCCCATGATTTTGCAGTGTTGGTAAGAGAGACGGCTATGATGATAATGAATTAAATGGTGAAATGTATAAAGTTGGGGGAAACAGGAAAATTGCGAGAAAATTCACGAACATGATGTTTGTTCACCATAAAGTTCACTTGGCGAGAACTTGGATCGAACCATTGTTCCCATGCACCAGAAGTGAAAGTTCTGCCACGGACCCATAATTCCCCAACCTTATGTGAAGGTAAATTACATTATTCAGAATGTTTAAAACAACAACGACAATGGTCGAAAATCTGTCAGAAAAATGGAAAACCAGCCATAATTTGGGAAAAGCATGTCACATCGAAGTCGAGTAAAAAGGAATGTCCATTATTTTTACTCGTAGATTCCATAAATGTATAGTTCGGTGTGGTTCAAGAACAGTGCAAGGATGACCCTAAAAAACCGTAAAGAATTTCTGGACTATTTACCAGAAGTTGAATGAGGAAAATAAATATAAATAAAGTACAATATTTCAAAGAACAGAAATCATAGTGTATCGTTCAAGATAGTAAAAGCACTTAAAATTCGATAGAAGAAATACAAGTATTTGATTGATCTACTAGTGTCAATACAGAATAAACAATAGGAAGAAGAACTATTCCTCTGTTTCTTTGAGTGTATCGCTTACCATTTTAAAATATTAAGATTTTTGTCTTTCATGGGAGCTCGCAGCTTTTGTAAGTGAAATTATTAATTGAATTGGAGTCAATTAAGTTTAACGTCCTTTCAGCAGCGAGGCTGTATAAGACGTGGACGTACCGTTTAACGGAAATATTAAAAATGAAGGTAAACAAACGGAATAATAACATTTTTGAACTTGAATCAGTTGTAAAATAGGGGCTTAAGGGGTCAGAACTTTACCCAAATAATTTCGTCTTTATGAAAGATTGATCACTAGCAGTGATTTTTTAAAAATTCCATTGACATATGGAATGCTTCCAATTTGAAGGAATTTATTGGGATCATTCATCCACCAACTACTTATATCGCCAGGATATTTTTTTGTGCATACGTAGCTAGTTGTGTGATATTTTTATCTATCTATATACATACTAAACAAATACACACATTATACACACACACACACACACACACACACATATATATATATATATATATATATATATATATATATATATATATATATATATATATATATATATATATATGCAGGGTGTTTCAAAACAACACCGACAATGTTTGTGAGGTGATTCCTGACACCAAAATAAGACAAAAAGTATAGACCATTTATATCAAAAGTATAAAAAAGTATAAGCTCCCGAAAACATGAAAAAATAAACTTTAAAGGTCCACAGCTCCAAAGGTATACGACCTACTGTAATCGGATCAAGACTTCACTTAGGAACTAGTATGTGCTCTATCCAAATATCCGTGTTTCAGAATTTTGCGATACTTCTGCAATAATTTTTATAGAGGTAGTTGCTGAGTATTTCAAATTATATGACCATAGCAAAACTTCCTCTACAAAAATTGTTGCATGAGTACCTTAGGATTTTGAAGCATGCATTTTTGGATAGCGCACATATTAGTTCCTAAGTGAAGTCTTGACTCGACTACGGAAGGTTCCCTAGTTTCGGAGCTATGGACCTTTAAATTTAATTTTTTCGTGATTTTGGCAGCCTATAACTCCGAAAGAAAGCATTTGTGCGCCCAGGTTGGTCTATACTTTTTGTCTTATCTTGGTGTGAGGAATCACCTCGCAAACGTTGTCGGTGTTGTTTTGAAACACCCGATATATATATATATATATATATATATATATATATATATATATATATATATATATATATATATATATATATATATATATATATATATATATATATATATGTGTGTGTGTGTGTGTGTTAGTGAATTTTAATATGTTAATTATAATAAGTAACCTTAAATTCATAACCATCATTCATTGAGAAATTAAGTAATTACTATAATTTCAAATATATGCAGTAGCCAAACATACTATACAAAATGTTTTAAATACAAACATTAAACAAATTCTTCACCTCCATTGATCAGTATTGAGAAACTCGCAAACAAGGCTTCTTCTAAATTTCCGTTACATATTACAAAATATTTTTTACTATAAAAGAATCGAAATTAAAAAGCTATTTGTGTGGTCACATACAGACTAAAATTATTACAAAAATTTACAATAGAAGGCTTAGGGGCAAAATCCCGTTAAGTCCAGAAAGTGAAAGTGTAAAGGAGATAGCTTCACAAGGGTTTCTCGCTGTCCGATTTTCTTCAAACTAAGCACATACCGGTATATACTAGACCGAAAATAAATCGACACGTATTTTTTTTCTTTCGGAAAACAGGTTAAGGGGACAAAGGGCCCATTTTCAAAACAGGGTCCCTTGACTAAAAGAGCCACATTAAACAAACGAAACTCTTCCGATATAAAGATGACTTCAAAGTAGGAAATACGGGTTTTGTCGTTTCTGCGAGAAAAGAGTTTGAGAGGGCAATGGCTCCCTTCGAAATGACAAAGGACCCCGCACAAACCTTACGAAAATTAGATTTCAGTAGAATTGCTTGAAATCGTGATATGTTGTAGATATTGTGCACCTGAGAAAAAGTCTCAATGGGCACAACCAAAAATCACTGGCCATTTGGCCACTGCAGGGCCAATTTTTTGAAAACAGCCGAAGAAACGATATTCTGGATTTCGGTAAAAGTGATTGAAAGAGTGATATGTTGTAGATATTTTGATCCTGAGAAAGTCTTAATGGACATAACCACCAATCACTGACCGTTTGGCCACTACAGGGCCACTTTTTTGAAAGCAGCCAAAGATAGTGATATTCCGGATTTTGATGAAAATGACTGAAACTGTGATATGTTGTAGATATTATGATCCTGAGAAAAAGTCTAAATAGGCTCAGCCACAAATTACTGACCGTCTGGCCACTACAGGGTCACATTTTTGAAAGCAGAAGGTAACGGTATTCTGAATTTCGGTGGAATTGGTTGAAACTGCGATATGTTGTAGATATTGTCATCCCGAAAAAAAGTCTTAATGGGTACAACCACAAGTCACTAATTTTTTGGTCACTACAGGGTTACTTTCTTGAAAATAGCCAAGTATAACGATGTTCTGGATTTCTGTAAGAATGAATAAATTTGTGATATGTTGTAAATCTTCTCATCGTGAGAGAAAGTCTTAATGGGAACAATCATCAATTGTTGACCTATGGCCACTACAGGTCCAGATTTTTTTAAAAACAGTCGGTATAACGATATTTTTGATTACGGTGTAAATGAATGAAACTGATACGTTGTAGATGTCATGATTCTGAGAAAAATTGTCTAGCGCTTTCCAGTGTGTTTTTTTGTCCCTCAAGATGAACATCGGAATATTGTCTATGCTTAAATGATGTTAGCCGCTACTCTTCCCATCCCTTTTTCAGGTTGTTGGATTGATTTTTCGTGGCTTCATTCAATTCCATCAAAATTCAAGAATACCCTTACCTTCTGCAGTCTTAAGAAATGTGGTCCAGTAGTTGTCAAATGGTCAGTGATTGGTGGTTGTGTCCATTGAGACGTTTTCTTAGGATCACAATATCTACAATATATCACGGTTTCAACCAATTCCACCGAAATCCAGACCTACCTTCTACTGTTGTCAAAAAACGTGATTCTTAATTGGTCAAACGGTCATTGATGTGTTGTTTGTGCCCATTGAAAGTTTTTCTCAGGATCCAATATTAACAACATATGGTTTCAAGCAATTCCACCGAAATCCAGAATACCGTTACCTTCTGCTCATTTAACCTTTACAGAACGAACGGCTCAAGGCTTGAGCCAGAAGTTCAAACCTCCATCACTTCGCTCCTAATTAACGTAAAGAGATGATTTAGGTGTGTATCTCTTTAGGAAGGATCAAACTTTCCAACGGTGTGCATTTTGTCCACATCGGGAGTCCAGAGGCGAAGGATAGGGGAGAAGTTGGATGTTTTAGTTCCCCCTCCCCCTCAGCATTGGGAGAGAGAGACTCTCCCTCCAAATGAGCTACAAGCATAAAAAGTGGCAACAATAAAGAAAAATAAACATCCTAACTAATGATACTTTCTGTATAGTTATTCTTGCCCACGATAAATAACGGTGTTGCCAACTTAGAGAAAATGTATTTTTTATTTCAACTTTTTAAAATTTCTTCTTCTTCTTCTTTTACGGGTTTGTTCACGAGAAGCACAAAGGTTACCTCGTTGCAATCCATGTCCCAAAAGCTTTCCAACGCTAATGTCTGTGACGATTAGTGGCGTCAGGGGAGACGAAAATATTTCGAAAAATATATGCAGGGCGATTCCTGTAGGACACACGTTTGGAATTTTTCCCTCACTTGGTATTGAACTTTCGCCATGATTGTACCCAATGTCTGACGTACACGTGAAAATATTTTTTCTGCGTACGACAAGTAACAGTGTTGCCAGCTTTTAACAAATTTTAAAAAAAAAGTCTCATTTTCTTCAAAATTTCGTCTTTTTGTTCTTCTACGAGTTTGCAACGAGGGGCGCAAAAGTTCGCTCGTTGGAATCTACGTTCCAAAACATTTGCAAGGAGGTATAGTTCATGTCCCTGTGATAATTGCAAGGGGCACTAGGGCCACCAACCTAATGGTCTACGATTTTCTTGAAATCCCTATCCGTCCTGAAAAAAATGGCCCTATAGTGGCCAAACGGTCAGTGATGGATGGTTGTACAAATCGAGACTTTTTCTCAGGATCACCATATCTACAATACATCACGGTTTCATTCATTTTTACCGAAACCCAGAATACCCTTACCTTCTGCTGTTTTCAAAATGTAGCACTGTAGTGGCCAAACGGTCAGTGACTGGTGGCTGTGCCTATTAAGACTTTTTCTCAGGGTCATAATATCTACAACATATCACAGTTTCAGTCATTTTCATCAAAATCCGGAATATCACTACCTTCGGTTGCTTTCAAAAAAGTAGCCCTGTAGTGGCCAAACGGTCAGTGATATTTTGGTTGTTCCCATTGAGACTTTTTCCCAGGTACACAATATCTACAACATATCACGATTTCAAACAATTCCAACCAAATCTAATTTCTGTAAGGATTGTGTGGGGTTTTTTGTCATTCCGAAAGGAGCCATTAACCCCCCTGAAACACATTTCTCGCATTGTCATTTCAAAGGGAGCCATTGACCCCCTGAAACACATTTCTCACAAAAACGATAAAACCCCTACTTCCTACTTTGAAGTCATCTTTGCATTGGGAGAGCTTCGTTTCTTTAATGTGCCCCATTTTGTCAAGGAACCCTTTTTTGAAAAGGGGCACTTTGCTCTCCTTAACCTATTTTCCTAAAGAAACAAAAAAAATCGCGTCGATTTATTTTCGGTCTAGTATATAAGTGCTAAGTTTAAAGAAAATCGGACGACGAGAAACCCTTGTGAAGCTTTACACGTTCACGTTTTGGACTTAACGGGTTTTTGCCCCAAAGTCTTCAACTATTACTGGAAATTAATGGTTTCACCTATTTCGAACATTTAAAAAATATATTGAAATTTAATTTCTTATCAATAGTATGAAACATTGTAAATAGTTGTAAATTTCCATAACTGTTCTCTAAGTGTACGTGCATACAATCAAAGGTAATTTTGTCAAATTTAACAGAAAGTCCAAAATAAGCCTCTTGGAAACAGCTCTGTATTTGTAAAAGAATACGTAATGATCGCTTTTGGCTGTTGCAATGGTCTGTCCAAAAACGTTGGTAAAAATTCATCGTAACTTAACAACAAAAGGTGGTTCTCTTATATGTTAAGAAATAAGCTTGATAAGGTGAATATAGGGGGCGTCAAATTCTACTTCGCCCCGAGCGCTGTAAGCTACGGCACTTTTCATAGCGCCGAAAGAAGAGCTTTTTGCAACCATTTTGGTCTATACATTTTGTTTTCTCTTGGTGTCAGGAATCACAATCTAAATGTCGATGTAGTTTTAAAATACCATGTATAGCCTATTACTATATCAATAATTATACAAGAGGTTTAATTAAATAAGCGTATATTGCAATTTTCTGTTATACCGGATTCAGCCGGTCCACAAATATGTCCTTGATTCGACTTCTAAAGGAATCTGGTAACTTGACAAATAGAGATTCGGATTAATATTAGCAAATATAGTAGCTACCGGTAGTTCATAACAATATTTTGGCCATATCTCTGCTATATTTTTCATACGAAAAGGAAAGTAAACTACGTGAATTCAATCTGTGTACATATTTTATCTAAAGATCTCTTCTGTTTCTCATGTGCTCTTGAAAAAATATTCCGCACCATTTGTCTGATGTGAGTCAATCATTCTCTTTGAACTTGAAATATGTGGGAAAATGAATTTGGTTTCTCTTTTTTCACTTAACAAAGAGGGAATTCGTCACCGCCATCGCATATTCTATAGCATTTTCCTTCTTTTCGGAAATCAGAATCTAAATTGATTGAAACCAGGGTTGGTAAGGGAGTTATAATTATTTGTCAGAAAGCACAATGACATTGACCAATTAATATTGCCAGTATAATGCTACGTTATTGCAGTTAGCAAAAAAGTCTAAAGGTCCCTATGTTTAGGGATACGTACTGAAACTGTATTCTTCAAAACGTGGGACGTGTATTCTTCAAAAAATAGAGAGAAAGAGAACAAATTTCTTAGGTTGCGTTTTCATGAACGCACTAGTTCACTCTTTACATCATGATATGAGATTTACAACGGCAAAATAGTTGATGATCGAGATCAAAGGATATGTATAGAAATCTGTTTAAATTGCACAAACTTACATAGAAATACACTAAATGTTAGACAACGCTATTACTAGTGTCATTCAAAATGGAAGCAGGGCTTTTTTTCAGTCGAAAGGAGCTTAATTAGGATTGTCCGTGAAACCCGACAGATTTTTCGTAAGGAAAGACGAAACGGGACAGAGTTCTTCAAATAGATATATATGACTTTGACGAGGCGAAGACATCTTTTCGAGATAAGACAGCCTCTTAGGAATCCCTGAGTTGAATTCACAGCTTTGATCTATTTCCACTACAACCATAGGAATAATTCTAAAGCTTAAAGATATTGCATGTTATGTTTGAATTATAGCTTTTACTTTTTCTCGCTGTTCCTTTCTTTGTTTCGTTATTTCTTTCATGCTTTATTTTTTATATTAAAAATGAAGTGGTTAAGTTCTCGTAAGTTGAGGGTGTGGGAATGAACTAACTCTTGTATCTCATATTTCAACTTTAAACAATAAGGATTATTGCTAATATTATAAAAAATCATAAGGCGTTCCGCCTAACTTCTAATAGCTTTTAAAGAAGATATCAAGTTGTTGTGAAATTTATCTAATTTTGTCCTATTATTCTTTACCAGAGGTAGGGGGCCGTGGTGGCTCAGTGGTAGAGCGTTCACCTCTGGTGCATGGGGTTACGGGTTCAAATCCTGCTCCTGACAAGTGAACTTTGTGGTGGACAAACACCGTGTGCGTGGGTTTTCTCGGGGGTTCTCCCGTTTCCTCCCACTCTCTTCATTTCACTCATTTCTCATAATCACCGTCTCCTTTAGCCTAACCGGCATAACGTAAAAAAATCAAAGATTTCATTTGGTATAGTGGTATAGTGGTTATAGCGTTGGACTCACGTCCGCGTGGTCCCGGGTTCGATTCCCGGCCGGTGCTTCCCCAATTTTCGGTGTCCACCGAGCGCCATGAGACAAATTGGGGAGTCATGTGAATAAAAGACATGACAGCCATTAGGTCTAGAAAGCTCTGAGACGCCTGTTGGAGACAGGGCAATGCAAAGCACTGACTACATGTACGACGCTAGACTAGACGTAGTTCACCTAGTCACTAACAGATGGCGTTGGAGCGGCTCAGGCCCACAGAAAAGGGGCTGTTACGCCAAGTGGTTTACCAGTATCAATTCCCAGTATTCGGAAATCCTACATCAAGACAATTTACATCAAGTTTCATTAAAATCTTTTTTTTTTTTTTTTTTTTACGGAATTTACGGTGAAATAGATAGACGCACAAATAAACTTCCGAAGTGTATATAGTATGGTGAATGTGGCATCTTTCTCTCCCACTTGCTTCAATGATGATATTAATGTTAATGACCTTGAGCAACTAGTAATATAACTTACTTGTCCCACAACTTCAAATCTTGAAGTTAGTGTCACCAGCAACTTCCACCTTTTCCCCTAAAAGGAAAATCAAAATTAAAAAAATAAATAAAAAAAGAGTCAATTAGAATTCTTTGGAGTGAAAGGTTTCCAAGGATGCAGACCTTGAGAAGGAATTCAAGGTAAAGGAAAATCGCTAAAATTATTATATAGAAGTTGAAAAAAAATGTTACTTTTAAAGCACGAAACGTAGGTTAAATCTTTTTCAGAGCATTCTTAGAATCGCTTATTATAGCTGTAGATGATGATGATGATGAATTATGTTTGGTAGAAACTTTTGCTTTGCCACTTAGAAATTCTGAGAACAGACTGTCTGAGGAGTTTAATATGAAACACATCCTTTCATGGACGTACACATGAAAACTGTCTTTAAGAGAATAAATTAGATGCTGGTAGTATAGAAACCGTATCCATTTGGACAGAGGTATAAAAAAGAGGGAATCTCGTGCACCTCTAGCTTAGGCGACACTTGTTTATGCCTCTCTTTCTCTCTCTCTCTCTCTCTCTCTCTCTCTCTGTGTGTGTGTGTGTGTGTGTGTAGGTTTCCCTTTCCGCTCTGATAATTTTTGAATTAAGAAAATCGAGATGAGGTATAACTTCAAGCAAGCGCTGCGCCAGGGTCGACTGTACGAATAAGGCAGCATTGAAGTTAACGTAGTAACGCCAAGGGAAGAGAACAACCTACCGACCGACAGAGAATTAGAGGTAGGAGTTCGCTCGGAGACACAGAGGTAAGCAAGCGAGGCTGCCTCCCGGATCCCGTCCCCCAAGGCAGATGCCGTAAATTCTGCAACAGCTGAGGCTGCTGAAAGGTGGAGGTGGTAGCGACAGAGACAGGGGTTAAATCGGGTACAATACAGGGCGAGAGAGAGAGAGCAAAAACAGCAGGTTACTTTATTGTTCTAATATAAGCTTTTGAATTAACCGGCTCCGTTAAATCTAGTTTGGGTGACAAATACTGCATAACTAGGGTACTTTTCGACACAATGAACGTCACTTCATGTAAAAGCAACACGTAATTTATACCCTTTTCTTCCATATCATTTTTCTTTCTTTTATTGTATTCCCTATTTTACACTGAAATTCCTCTCAGAATTCTCTCCGAAATTGAGTGTCTGTATATGAGTGCTAATAACTGTTGTCTGCGTAACTGTTACGGAATTATACTGAATTATACTTGCTTCGTTACCTGCGTTTATATTAAAGGTTTATAATTAACTTAACTATTGTTTTCGCTTTCAAAGCAATGTATCAGCATTCAAGTAAAAACAAAATGTTCTTTGTGCGTTACATTCAACTAGCTTTGAAGATGAAATCTTCACATGAGAAGAGAGTTAACATTATCCTTTATTATGAGATACATACGTACCCGAGATGCAGTGACATGTAAGTTCATGCATCCAAAAAGAAATAAAATAAAATAAAGAATGTTCCTGGGTGTCTTTGGTATGGTTATTCTTTGTGTGGTTCCCAGTTGGGATAATGAAATTGTTTTTATTGAACATTGTGTGGTAATGAATTATAGACTGTGTAATTACAAAGTAACGTGAAAGAAAGCTATTTCGTTGACCACACCTCACTGTATTAGAAAGCATCTGGAAGCCATAGCTCGTATTAACCCTCGAGAAGTCGCGCTGAAAAAGTAACGCGAGTAGTCGCGCGCGGTCAAAAGGACCGCACGAACATAATGTGTTGCAAATATCGTTTTAAACATTTTTTCTTGTATTAGAAACGTAATTTTGTATATTTTCTGATTAAGAGGGTTTAAAATATGTATTACTATAATAAGTTTTACAGTAGTAACTATTAGTGGAACCTACTATTAGACGTGTACTGTTCTCTTTTTTATTTCTTATTTGGAATAAAATGTGTTTTTTTTTTCGTTACATATTTCTTTAGATAGATAACTACGGATTGGTTTTATTGAAAATTTTAATTCTGATGACGATCTTTTGTTTTTGTCAACTCTTTGGTTCGTCTAAAATTAGAAATGCAATAATAAATTAGTAAAATAAATACTATATACACATAACAATAAAACAAAGCTTCAAAGCGCATTTTACATTCAATTATAGCTCACTCGTAGCTAAGCGGTTAGCATACGCCCCTTTGGCATGGAACTTCCGGGTTCGATTCCCGGTGTAAGCTCATGTGGTTCGGATCCCACGTTAAGCAGTAGGTCTACGTCTTACATAGCCTTGATGCTGAAAGGGCGGCTAAATTGAAATCAAATCAAATTTACATTGAATTATTTTACGGTCCTATTATTTTGAAACTTCACCTATACAACACTACATTGAATTATTCTAGGTTGCATTCAAATTTACACTGTTTTACACTTCGTCGTCGCTTATTTCGGCCTCTGCTGCGCTGACTACATTCGAGGAATCGCTAGTCATTTCTGGCTTTAAGATCTTCAGACTGGCTCGCAGACTCCTCACTTCCACTTTCATGTTCACTCACTTCTACATTATCTTTTTTGTTATGATCTTCCTCAGACAAAGCTTCCACGAGATCATCATGGCTGATTTATCCGAATAGTCCATTCCTAACATTTCTCTCCGTTCTTTTAAGCTGTTCATTTCTAATTTCCTCTTTTTCCACACTTGGTATCAGTTTGTTAACTTTGTCGACCTCTCTTCCATCCATTAAAATAATATGTATGTTTATAAAGCTTAAAACATCTCCAAAGCAAAGGTCACGTGCAGAGCGAACACTGAGAAAAAACATTACACGGTTAGTCGCGCGCGGTGGAAAGCACCGCAGAGTCACTAAACAATCACTAGTAGTTAAACTAAACAACGGATAAGGGAGTGATTGAGCAGAAATGTTCGGGAAGGTGAGAGGTAAGATTAGGTAGACGGTGGAGTCTGTCGGACAAACAGAGTGGGCACACGATAAAAAATAATTTCCCTACGGTGCTTTTGACCGCGGCGCGACTAGTCGAGGGTTAAGCTGTAAACACAAGGATTTTCTAAATTGTATTAATTTATGTATTTATTTTAAAGAAATTTGGTTTACCAAAAATTCTTTTTTTATTATTTCCTCTGTCTGTCTGCCTAAGATACACAAAATTTTAAGATCCACTTGACGGATTACCATCAACGTTTGCCAGAATGTAGAACCGTGATTCTCAACCTTTCTTGCCTGCCACTCCCGTCATGAACTCTGCATACATGAAGCCCTCGCCTTCCTTGCTACTTGTTGGTTTGACCCCTTTCGAGATTTCAGATGTAACATTGAATTCTTAAATTTAAATAATAACAACATTAATAATAGCTAATAATAATTATTCTCGCCAATTTATATAACTCTCAGCTAAAACTTCTCCAAATATCCCTATGCTACAATGTTTGTAATATTTGCAAACTAGCTGATATTCTCGCTCTTCACAAGGATAGAATAGGTTTATGGAAGTTTTTGAACTCTCTTCCTCTCCCTTAGCAAACACATTACAATAAAAGTGAAACAATGAAAGTCTATAAGATTTTCTATTTTTCGCATAAATTTAGAACCCTTTACCACCATTAGGACACGCATTTTGATCAAAGTAACATGATAAAAACCATCTTCAAGATAGTTGATAACTATATTGAAAATATCATTTCGATCAATTCAACCGTTTTCCGTGATTCGATCCCAAACAAGATCATATTGACATTTACATATTATATTACGAATGTAGTTCTTTCTGTCGGTAACTCGAACCCTCTTGCTCACTTTCCACGCTACCTCCCAGATTGGGAACCAGTGATCTGGAAGTTCAAAAAATAGAACTTGAGTTCTTTGATAGATGTTTCGTGAAGTTGATTCCAAAAGATGCACAATCAAACATCACTTATTGCATATATTCCTATTGAAAAAAAAAATATTTATAAACATCCTTACTTATTCCCTACACGCAGTGGTGTTGGGATTAGCGGGTTAGTATGACAATCAGGATGAAAAATATTGATCTGTCCGTGAAGTGTATTGCTAAAATGAAACTAAATGACTTTCTACTCGACAAATTTTGAGACTTAAACATTTTCTATTTCCAAATATTAAATTATCTTAAAGTATGCTGTATTCTATTTGTGGTAAAACGCTTTATTTAAGCCTAGACTTGGTAAAATTTAGCTTTGTTAGGGAGTTTGGTTTACTAGAAACCAAACCAAACTCTTTCACGTTGTGTACATGTGACACTACAACTTGTTGTAATTTGCATATATCTGAAAAACAGCGAAATTTCGTCTATTAATTGTTTTTCATTTTGAAACACATTCACTTTCTGTTGTCTTTGAGACGAATTGATAACACCATTATTTTTTTCTTTACATTCTATCGCCTTATTTCTTAGTCTTTTTCCATGTAGGCCTACTTCCTACTTGGTCTACCTTCTGCTTCTTGAAACTTCTTATACATATCTTTCAAGGGGCCTTCCGTACTTACTCGCATATTCTATGCGAATCTTCTGGATGATATGGCTCTCCGTTAATTAGAATATTATTTTTTATATTACAATAAAACATTTATTTTGTTGTAATTATTATATTCTTCATCTTCTGTTTATTATGCACTCTATCTATGTATTCATTTAATTTTGTACTATTATTTTCTTATTATTATTTCACATTTTAAATGTATTATTAATATTGTTATTTAGTTTCGTCTCTGCTTATTATCTTACTATTACAGTATTCTCTTCAATTCTAATATTTCTAAATTATATTTCTTCTTATAATAATCTTTCTTCGGTCTACTTAAAATCAACTGTACCCATCTTCTTGCTTCTGATTTTTTTTCTTGCATGCTTCTCCTAATTGACTTTTCTGTTTCCCACGAATTTTTACGGAGTTGTTTTTGTTGAAACGCCGTCATTTCCCTATAAAAATGTAACTCTTTTTCTGTTAAAATATATTCTGGATAATTTTTTGTTCTACATAGTGCGGACCCATTCTTAATGTCAGAATTATTACCAACTGGTCGGTAGGTTGTTCACAAGTGTTTTAATGGAAGCAATCAATTTCTTAGTTTTCAACGATTTATAAATGATTTTTTTTTTACTCCGGAGAGCCTGAAAAGACTATAATCGTATACTTCCAAAAAAGTTTTGTAAATCAAGAATTGACCACTCATTCAGGGAAGTAAACTTGGCTTCGCTTCGTAGGCGAAAGACTTATTTATTATTTGGTGTTTAGAAAACCTATTTAACATTCAAACTAAGCCATGCATATGGTTTCAGAAGTCTTTACATTTTTCTCTAGTATTTCCTTGAACTACATTCAATAATGTGAGAGAGACCCGGGTTCGATTCCCGGCGGGAGCTCATGTGGTTCGGATTCCACGTTAATCAGTAGGTCCACGTCTCATATAGCCTCGCTGCTGAAACGGGACGTTAAACTCAATATCAACTCAACTCAATAATGTAAGAAGAACGAACAGTATCGAAAATGTAGAAAGTATATCATATACGGAGTGGAGCACTTATTTTGAATCGTTCTTGTAACTTTTCAATTAATACAGAAGAAAACACTGAAATTTTGTACAATAGAAGTATCAACATGAAAAAATTGTTCGATATACTGTACAGTACAACAAGACTAACAGTGTTACCAAAGTAACAGAAAGCTATAATTTTGAAATGACAATTCAAGAGCATATTAATTATTTCAATTCAACATTTTAAAAACTGTTTGTATTTGTTGAAGAATTCTTTAAGAATTAATAAATTAAAATGTTTTTAAGAAATCTTTATGAAGAAAATCTAAATATGATGGTTTATTGAGAAAGAACATAAAATGGCTTAATACGCTGGTCTCTAACGGAGTTCTGTATATGGTGTGTCCCGAAATTTTAGAATTAAAAAAAAAATGATGAAAAATTTAGTAATTTGTTAAAATCAACTTTGAAACAGATTGTATCAATCAATACATCGAATGTCAGCAACAATGCTCAATCCTATATAGGGTCACTAATTTAAAGAGACTTACGTTATTATAACTTATGTTATTACTAGCTGAAATGACCACTCGTTATACGGGGAGAATAGGATTATGCCATGTATTTCAATTTTTTCCCCTTAAGAAACCCTTTTCAATGAAAATGTAATAACAAAAATCCTAGAAAAAATATTTTTTTGGTATAAATTTTTGAACAATCCTTACAATACACACTTTGAAAAAAAAATTAAAAAAATGTTTGTAGTAGGTACTATGTTCCAAAATCTATTCCAAACTTTTCGAACGTTTTCTCGTAGTGGTATTTGGGATACTTGAATTTACTTTGTGTTGCTGTGTACCTGGGTCAGGAACTATACCTCAGGCCATGGAACAATGACCAAGAAGTACCTAGGACCATTCCATCTAAATTTTGGCAGTGGGTACGTTGGTAAACTCCCTAAAATTTGGAGAAGGGCGAATAGGGCCAAGGTAGTATAGAAACGAAGTACGAGGGCTACTATTTATATTTTGAGCCTAACAGTGAAAAACAGTAATTTGTCATTGAAAATTAATTTATTGTTTTTCGAAATATTCTCCTTTATGATCAATACACTTTTGAATTTGTTCGAACCATTTTTCAAAGCATTTTTGTAATCTTCTTGAGACACCTCCATAACATGGTTTTGAACGCATCAACAGCCTCTTTCGCTGACGAAAATCACTGTTCACGCAATTTATTCTGAACATTCCGGAACAAGAAGAAGTCACTGGATTCCAAATCAGGACTGTATGGCGGATGACCCATCAATTCGGTCTTTTGAATGTTCAAATAGTCGGTTGTTAGACGAGATGTGTGAGAGCTCACATTGTCTTGATGGAGAATGATCCGACGGCGTTTGTTTGTTTTCCGTATTTAACGAGGACCTCCAACAAACAAATTGTTGTATATCTTTCAGAGTTGACCGTTCTACGCTCTTCTAAAGGCACAGTTGCCACATGGCCAGTTTTCCCGAGAAAACAGGCGCCCATTTGTTTTGATGTGCTTCGAGTGCGAACAACTTTTGTTGAATTTTGTTAATCTTGAAATAAACATACAGTCGACTGCTGTTTACGTTCCTGCTCATATGCATATATCCATGATTCGTCACCTATTACAATCTTATATAAGTCTTTTGAAGCACCGCCATTGTGTTTGTTGAGCATTTTTGTGTGCCAATCGACGCGAGCTCCTTTTCGAGTTTTTGTCAAATTATGTTGGATCCTCAACACGAGAACGAGACCAAACCTCTCTCACAGCTAAATGATCATGTAATATTTTATAAATGCTATTGCAACTAATGCCTATGGTTACCTCAATCTCACAGTATGTCACTTGACGATCTTGCAGTATTAAGTTTTGCACAGCATCAATGTTTTCTTGAATAACAACTGATTTTGGACGACCTTCGCAAATTTCATCAGTGAGCGAATGGTGGCCACGAGTAAAATCGCTATACTAGCGTTTCTCAGTGGCAAAGGATGGGGATTCATCGCCAAATGTAGAAGTAAATTGATCGATGCATTCTTGTCTTGATAATCCACGTTGAAAATCGTAATAAATCATCGCACGAAAATTTTCACGAGTCAATTCCATTTTTTGTTATCATGCAATCTTCAAGTCAACGTAAACAACACAAATAAAGCTATTGCCAAAACATTTCGAGTACCTTATGTCAACAATACAAACGTTTCTATGCAAAGAGAAAATAGCTTCTAACTACAATCAGTGTTGCCAAGGCTCAAAATATAAATAGTGGCCCTCATATGTACCTCTGTAAGTTTTTTGTGTATCTTGTTTCTTTCCGTGGGCTAAAAATTGCCAAAAATTAAAATTTGGGAAAATTTTGACCGATTTTGTCTTATATGATGAGGTTTTACATTACGTAGTTATATAATTCAATATAGGAATCCATTCTCTTTCATAAAACATGGTAATATTGAAGATACCCTCTTAGATTTTGGGAAGGATACATGGGATCACTTCTTAAATTTGAGAATGTCAAAAAGCAAAATTTGATAATATTCTCTAGGACTCGAATATATATTTTGTAAGTTAGGGTATTTCATCTTGTTCTCCTTTTATGGATGAAGAAATTGTAAAAAATCAAAACTATGAGGCTTACACTATTATATGGTTTTTTAGATGAGTTTAAGGGCAAGTAGGCTTTCATAGAACATGGATACAGTGATGCTTTTCTTTCAAAATTTGGGGAAGGTACATTTCCCAACCTCTTGAAGTTAGGAATTCTCAAAAAAAAAATTTCAAATGTTCTCTAGGACTTGAATATACGTAAACATCTGTAAATTTGGTTGGTTCTGGTTATTCCCATTTATAGGTAGCAAGTTGTTAACTGTATCAGTTTATATTTTCCGAGAATTTGTGAGAAAATTGAACTAGCATAATGTAGGTATAAAAGTTTTCACTGTGTTACAAATTTTCACGAGTAGAAAAAAATTAAACAAAAATTTTAAACTTAAGTTTTAAAATATTTTTTTAAAATTTGTCAACAAGTGCAAAAATGTTGGAGATAAAACATCTAATCCAATTGTTTTACAAGTTTTCAATGAGTGTAAAAATTTTGAAACATGAAAAATTTTTAAAGATGAAACAAAATTTAAAATTAGTTCTAAAAATATTTTAAAGGAAAGTTTTAAATAAATTTAAATTTGAAAGGGATAATTTAGAAATGTTTAAAAACTTTCAAATAATTGCAAGAACTTTCTAAATCAATAATATTCAAAAATGTCCGAAAACATTCAATGAGAGCAAAATTTTCTAACCTGAAAATTTTAAACAGAGAATTTTTTTTAAAAAGGTTTAATAAAATAACCAAAAAACAAGAAGAAGTTCAAAAATGTTTGAAAATGCTCAACGAATCAAATTGCAGCAAGGATAGCATTCCAATAACGACCTTGGATCATAAAATTTCAAAGTGTAAAATTGTTACGTTTCAAAGGGATTTAATAATTACCCATTAGTTTTCAAGTCCTATTTTTTCACCAACGACTTTCGAATATGAATGGTAACTACAATTATGACCTTTAATAAATTTTAAAACTAAAATTTTAAAACTGATCGAAAAGTTTCAAACAAAAGCTTTCAAACCATTTGAAAACTTTTAAATTAAAATTTCAAAGTGATCAGCGAATCAGATTGTCAATAGGATAGTTTTCCACTAATGATATTAGACTATAAGTTGTGACTAAAACTCGAAGTGTGAAATTGTTATTGTTACATAATCGGTTTTAATAGTTAGTGGTTTCAAGTTCTAAAGTTTTCTACCATTGACCTTAGACTGTATATAAATTATGGTTCAAAGTGTAACATTGTAAATCGGAAGCACGAATCAACCGATCCCATTTCACTAAGAAAAACTTTCTATCAATGAGTTGAGATGGGGACGACTCTACGATATTTTATACCCTGTGCGAAAAACATATCTGCGCCCACACAATCTTCTTCTCCCCCAAACGCAAACCAAAGTGGAGCTTTGTTACCCCTGACATGTTCACCACATAATTACATTGTTACCATTTGTTTAAGCATTAAATAAAATAAAATTTACTCCCAATGCCTGTCTCTGTGGCATTAATAAGTAATCTATAAGCCAATTGTTTTTTAAGAACATGTTTATTGCTGTGGCTGAGCTGAGTTGATTTTCAGTTTAACGTCTCTTTCAGCAGCGAGGCTATATGAGACGTGGACCTACTGATTAACGTGAAATCCGAACCACATGAGCTCGCGCTGAAAATCGAACCTGAGTCTTCCACGCCAAAGGCGTGTATGCTAACCGCTTAGCCACGAAGGAACTCTTTATTGCTGTGGCATTTGGTATGAAATTTTACTAATATAATAGCACGGAAAAAGGAAATTAAAGTTTTATTGTAATGTAAACCATGTCGATGTTCATTGTAAATATAAAACAAAAAGATGGTTGTAATTCTTTCTAAAAATGTTCCATTGAGAAAACGTGATTAGTGACTCCAATATGTCCAAAATTTAATTTTTGCCTTTTTAAGGAAATCAAAAGTTAAGAGGCATACTATGAAAAGCTTTCTGTTCTGAACAATTTATACGTTAGTCTAAACTAGTTTCTTAATTCTAAACTAGTTTCTAAATAACTAGACTAGTTTCTTAGTTCATTTTCAGTTATTTTCAATTTGTGTAATTATTTTGTCAAAAGCTGAATAGCTTAAAAAAGTGTCCCTGTCAGCTGTCATCTGATTATATAAACTTGTGCTCTGTGAGGGAAGAACCTATGAATAATCAACAGTCTATAGGGCGGGAAAGGTGGAAGAGGTGGGTATTTGGAGCTGCATGGGTAAGAATGTGAAGGGATGATTCTTGAAGTAGGGTTTCAGATCTTAAGTTTCTATTGACTACCTTATGTAAAAAGTTTAGGGCAGTGACATTTCTGTGACCATCCGGAGTCTGGATGTTCCCTCGCTCCATGTAAGTGAGCAGCATTATTGAGCACTAATCTTGGGTGATCCCACTTTTCATTAACTTTCTCTTCTTAAATGTATAGGACGCTGGCGCACGTACGTTTTGGCTAATGTTGGTATACCACACGTTAAAAAATGTCTACCAATCCTCCCCTAAATGTTTCCACCCGAGGCAGCCGCATAGGTTGTCTATATGGACGAGCCGGCCGTGATTATGAATGAATCATGGCTACAAACCCTAAGGTTCAAAATAAAAAAAATACATATCAATTGGTTTTTATAATTTCTTACTGAATTTATACCCTAAATTTCGATTCCAAGTACAAAATTCAAAGTTAATCAGAGGGAGTGATCGACCAGTGAAGACGGAATATGTTCTTGGAACGCTCAATTTAGTATAGAAAACTGCTTCTCGCTATCTATTACGGTTTTTATTCTCTGGCGACCAATGTCTAAACCGGAGGTAATTAAGCTTTACCACTTCCAGCTTTACTACAAAGATTCTAGTAGAGGTAGAAAAATTCTTGTAACAGTTAATTGATTGTAGAAAACCTTCTCGTAACCTATTACCATTTTTACTCTATAACGATCAATGTTAAATCCGTAAGTGGTAGATATCTGTCATTTCCTGTTTAAATAGAGAGTTAAAGAACAAGATGATATTTATTCTTGGTAAGCTAAATCGATTTCAAATAACCACTTTTTGCTATAGCTTATTGCTTTTGTTCTAAATAGATTATTAAAACTAGAAGTTGTAGTAGATTTCAATTACTCCCGGTCTTAGTAGAGCGTTAAGAATGTGTATGAACTATAATTTTAAGGTATTTAATCGAATATAGAAAATCACTTTTCACTATCTATTTCTCTCTATGTTCTATAATGATCAATGTAAAAAAACTTCAAATGGTTAAGTTCTAATTTTTCACTGTCTACATCCTAACCAAATTTAGTGATCATCCATAAAGAAATTCTTAAGATTTTTTTTTATCTCTCGGACTGACAGACACACAGATAAATTCAATATATGAAAAAAAAAATCTGTAAGTCAAACTCCTTAAAAAGTATAAGTTAAATCTAATGATATTTGAGTGGGAGCAGTCATGTACATACTTGTTTTAGAGAGGGGTTACGGTGGCTCAATGGTAAAGCGCTTACCTCTGGTGAGTGGAATTCTTGCTTTGAGTCCCGGCAAAATACGTTTGTGGTGGA
The DNA here is from genome assembly GCF_964235325.1 of Thermobia domestica. Taxonomy (NCBI): domain Eukaryota; kingdom Metazoa; phylum Arthropoda; class Insecta; order Zygentoma; family Lepismatidae; genus Thermobia; species Thermobia domestica. The sequence continues at coordinate 133,583,770 of NC_137458.1, forward strand.
TAACAGCATGTCCGTAGGTTTTCTTGGGGTACTCCCCATTTCCTTCCACTTTCTCATTCCATCAATTAATCCAACATCATTCCTTTGTCTTAGTCATCCGTCTCCCTTAGCCTAAAGCGGATAATTGTGGGACGGTAAACTGAAATATTTTACTTTCAAGTTGTTTTGCATTGGATATTTAAAACTACAATTTTTTGGGATCAAACGTTAATTCATCCAGATTTCTGTTAACTAATTGTCAAATAGGAATTCCTTTTTAATCAACAACTTTAAACATAAACTAATATTTTAAAAAGCATTAATATTAATATATCTAGAGCAGTCATTTCCAAGTTGAAATTGTATACCGTAAAAGTGCAGAGAACAATATGGTGAGGAATGACGGGTAAGGATGACGTAGAAGAGCAAGTGTTGACAGTGAGCAGTCAATTATGGATCCATACTACACGTGAAAAAGAATAACATCGACTACGCTATCAATGTTCTAGTTTACCTATCAACACTGTCGTTTTTCAACGTCGAGTTACCTTCAAACTCCTACCCTCTCACTGAGAAGGCGGAAAGCAAACTAACACGTTACATAGCATTGAAGTGCACTTATTTTTTCTGTGCAGAATACCATTACTTTACAACGAATCTAAACTAGAAGTGAATTACGTAGAATGATTTTTACTGCTCTTATATTACGGCAACCCATTTTAAAGTACCGATAACGCAGAAAGTTACTCCCATGTCTCGTCCCTGCATCCCTTTCATCCAACAACACCAATTAAACACAACAGTTACTCTACAAAACAAATGCAGTAATTCATTATACACGCATTACATACGTATAATCTAGAGGTATAATAATTCTGCTATATTTAGCTCATAAGGTCAGAATTTTCCTTCTTTCCGTCTAGTCTCTTTATCTTAGACGTGCTCTCTTTTTCTCTTTCTTCCTGGAAAGTGTGTCTGTGCGGCTTTTTAAAATATAGTAACATATCTTGATTTTTCAATAAAAATAACCACAAAAAGGCTATTTATTATAAGTTATCTAAATAACTTTGCGCAAGTACTTAACAGAAGCAGCCGCGTATTTTAAACGACTAGTTGTATTTTTGTGTTTTGATGTTGGTTTAGCTGATGAAGTACGCCTCCGCTTGTTTTATCCAGGCACGTAGCCAAGGGGGATCGGGGGGTACGGAACCCACTTCGAGACCAGAAATGAAAAAAATAAGGAAGGATGAAACAAAATGAAATGAAAAAAACAAGGACCAGCGTTAAAAATTTAAAACAAAGAGAAAAACTATAGGAAGCTTTTGGTTACACTTTCTTATAAGGAGATTTGTATGACTTGCAATACATGGTGGCGAGGTGAGCGAGATATCCTGAAAGAGTCAGGAAATTTGAAATTTCTAGAAAACTTACAGTTCTTTTATTACTCGAGATTTCTTCATAGATTGTTATTAAAATACTTGCCAACATATCCTCATTTTATTGTCCTAACAAACCAATATATGTTGATAGTAAAGTAGTTTACATTGATCCAGCTCCTGAGCCTTCAGAATTTCATATCACGCCCCCCCTCCCTCCCGTTACGAAATCCTGGCTACGTGCCTGTTTTATCTTTCAGTTCCGTATTGTTTGCACTGAGTATGAGTTTAGAAGCGAAGACTGTGTTTGCATTTGATGACATTAGTTTCAAATACCATTCCTTAAAATAATGTGTCCTATTTTTAGTGACACGAAATTTGGTAGATGTCCTTTCTTCAGTTGCATAAAATTTGGTAACCTTCTATAATGCGAAATCTTGACGTGTAGTACAGTCTTAACTTCAGGTACATCTACTCAGGCACGCACCCAGAAATTTTTGATTGTAGGAGTCCAAGCTTTGGGGGGAGGGTTCTTATAATAGAAGCCACTAGGTCTATGTAGTACTGAATGGATATTATTCTGCACCTGAAAAGACGGTAATTGTAAAATTCCTCCATTTATATTTTCAGAAAAAAATATAGCACTACATTGTTTTTATAACTTTTTCCGCCCGAACCCATACAATCGTGCGGGTAGCTTTTCTGTCTTACACAAGCGATAATTTTTCATTTTTCACGCTCACTACGGCTTCAAAACACGCACAATTGTGCGAGTCCGCTCTCTCAGAACCAACGATGGACCCACGCATTGTTTTAATAAAAATGTTCTATACGTGTTTGATGTAGTATGGAAAAACCGGTTTCATGAAAATAATCTAAGAATTTCTACTCCCGTGCGGATAGGGATAAAGGAAAGAGTACAGATGAAGCGCAAGATCAAATTTTCATGCTATCTCAATCATTTTCCTGTTAAACAAGTATAATTTTTATTGAGAAAGCATACAAATGTATGTTGAGTTAGGAAAATTTGGGTTGTCGGACCAGGTAAACCCCCCTCCTCTTGTGAGTGCGTACATGTATTCATCGCTCTGGGGTCATTTACTTACTCTGGTAAATTTTATACACACAGATGGTGATCAGAAAAATAGAAACACCTGAACGAAATTATAACTTACCAGATTAATATGGTGTCGGGCCACCTTTCGCCTTCAGAACAGCCTTGATGCGACGTGGGATGGAGGCATAGAGGTCGTGAATGGTAGCAAGTGGAATTTTACACCATTCCTCGTGCAGGGCATCGGCCAGTTCTGTGAGAGAGGATGGAGGTGGAAATCGTCGCCGGAGTCGTGTTTCCAAGACGGACCACAGATGTTCAATTATGTTGAGATCTGGGGATTGGGCGGGCCAGGGGAGGTGTTGAACTTCATCCCGATGTTCCTCAAACCACGCTGCAACAACGCCAGCTGTGTGAATGGGTGCATTATCATCCTGGAAGATGGCGTCATTGTCCGGGAACAACATCCGGACCATAGGATGCAAGTGGTATTCTAGAATTGCGACATAATCGTTGGGAGTGATTCGTCCGCTAAGTGTGATCACAGGACCCAATGAAAACCATGATATGGCGGCCCACAGCATCACCGAGCCGCCGCCATGTTTCACAGTTGGGCGGAGACACTGCAGATCATAAGCTTCTTTGGGCGTTCTCCACACATAAACACGGCCCGTGGTTGAAAATAGGGTGAAGGATGACTCATCCGACCATATCACACGTTTCCAGTCCTCAACGGTCCAAGTTGCATGGTCGCGGCACCATTTACGGCGTGCGAAAGCGTTATGGTCCCTGATGAGCGGTTTGGCCCGTGCAACACGACCCCGTAAGTTCATGTCATGTAATTCGCGGCGGATTGTGATTGTCGAAACAGAGTGGGGGAGGTGTTGATTGAGTTCCTCCGTCACTTGCTTCGCAGTGGCACGACGGTTCTGCGTGACAATGTGCTTTAATACCCGGCGTGACCTGTCACTCATGATTTTCTTCCGCCCACTCTTCCGCTTCCCCGATGTGGCTTTCCCGTGTGTTGTGTAGGCCGTCATCACCTTCCCATGCGACACACTTAACACAGTAGCCACTACCGTCACACTCACTCCACATAACCGCGCACCAACAATTTGCCCTCTTTGAAAATCTGAGAGATCTCCCATTTTACACTACCTCCGTCTGCTGCAGCCACTGGACACTGCTGTTCCACTGCGCCTGACGTAGTATGGAGACCGACCTAACACACCACCACCAGCGGTCCGGCGCTGCGGGCGCCACGACACCACTGCCAACCCATACATCTGACGTGTTGCCAACTACAGGTGTTTCCATTTTTCTGATCACCATCTGTATATATATATCGGAGTTACTAAATTTACTTATCGAGAATTTGTTTTCATTGGGAAAAAATCTATCTCACGTTTCTTCACGAAATTCATCCTTACGCCTAAAACATTCCGAATAGGTTAACAGCAAACTTTTTTCGCTAATTACCTCTAACTTATTACTAAACTAGAATATTCAATTTTCTTAAAGAACACACACACGAAGTTTTTAGCGATAAAATAATAAGGTAAGAAAAAGAACTATATATAATTTATGCAGATGAATAACTTTTATAACGTGATAAATACTTAAGAATGAACAAAACCTTTATGTATAGCTCTTTCTACCTGTTGATTTTACAAACAATACAGATTAATTTGTAGATAACAAAATTCGCGTGCATTAGAAACAAGACATAGAAGGATATCTCGTGAATAACGTGAAAGAAAAACGTTAAACCAAATCAGAATTCATTAACCTTAGAAATATAAAGAGAAAAGGAGAAAAGATAAAAGGAAACTATTCCAATAACATGTCACGTGAAGACATTAAAGAAATAAGACTGTAATGGATTAGGGTTCAATAACCTATGACCTAACAGCAATTTGTTTATATTTTTTTTATCACAGACAAAAAAACAAGCAAGTTGAGTCGATTGTCAACAATTGTCAATCCACTACACTTCAATATGTTTCTCTTTAGCTATTCGTTAATGTTTTTTTCTGTTTGTCTATATAAAAGGTAACATAAAGGCTTATATTAGAGGAACGTTAATATCCACTTATCTAGTCAGTTAAAAAAAACACAGAGTTGCGAAACAAGCAAGCTAATTTTGAATCTTGGAACGCCAAAGATTGGGTTAAAATGACCCAAATATTCAGAAATGTTATTTTCGTATAATGGTTACTTTTTTTTTTAAATGTTATTGCGCACAATATTTTGCGTTCCTCTTCCTGTGTCTTTCATATAGAATTCGTCTAAACTTGAAGATCCACATGAAATTCTGTCACCGTCATATTTGCGCTCGAGCAAATGAGAGGGTGCATGCCATATCGGTTGCACATATGCGTATGATGTTAAAAAATTAGTTTCTTTTATGGAATGAATAATCAAAATTTTCAAAAGATTTCATATATTAAAAAAGTCGATATACAGATAACACTGTGGCTCAGACTGTACATGTAAGTTTAAAAAAAGGGGGGCTAAAGTCACAATCCGACAGCCGCACTTCTACACCCTTATGGTTTAATCAGTCACCGCATCACTGAACGAAAGAAAGTCTTTAACACTAGTTTGCATCCTGTCTTCCGTATGTGGCCTCTGCCGATCCTTGCTTAATCTGGTCTTCGGTGCTGCTGTACGGAAGATTACAGGAAACAGAAGAACTGACGCCTGCCGAAGGAGTTGAGAAACCTTCCAAAGACATTGAAGAAAAGATGAGGTGATGTGGTGGTGCTGCTTATCACAATTCTAGTTCATCTTGCATGGGCATTTTAGAGATTCACTCTTTCTTCCCTTGCAGAGTATCTGAAAAAGCAGGGGGGCGCGGTGGTTCAGTGGTAGAGCGTTCACCTTCGGTGCTTGAGGTCCCTGGTTCGATCCCAGCTCGCGCCATGTGGACTTTGTGGTGGACAAACACCGTGCTCGTGGGTTTTCTCGGGGTTCTCCCGTTTCCTCCCACTTTCTTCATTCCACCATTTCACTCATAACCGGCATAACCGTCGCATAAACTTAAAGATTTCATTTCATTTCATTTTTTCTAAAAAAGCACATCTACAACGTGTTAAATTATTTTAGATAAAAACTCAAATTATTAAATTTCATTTTTCTAAACTTAAGAAATTCCGAGATACCGGTATGGTCATCTTAATGAACAACCCTTATTCCGTATTCAATGCTATTAGATCAAATAAGAAACGTTGAAATACGTGTTTCATTATTGTAAATGAAAAATCCAATATCAAATTTTATGTCTATGACCTTCGTGAAATGGAAAGCGTATTATAATAATTACAATTCCCAGTTCTTTCCGCTTTTATGTAACTGCCAAAAATCCCTGCTACGTCTACACTCAAAGTGCTCTCCAAATTTCAAGTTACTAGCTTAAACAGTTTGGGCAAGGTATTGATCAATCAGAACTTTGAGTAAAGATGAGACATGCCTAAAATGCCTGAAATTCCATCTGTATATACGCACTTTTCAGATGTCTTATTATTTCTTTCTAACAAATCATGCATGTATTAGATAGTTTGGAAAATTAAATTTTGATCAACTTTGATCCTGTTTTGTGTAATTTTATAATCTTTTATCTTTTTAAATCATAATTAATTTCTTCGGTCAATAGACTGTGGTAAATAACAGTTATTCGGTTTACTTGGAAGACAATGAATTCTTAAGTGCAAGTAACATTTAATCCTTGGCTCGGTTTGTTAGAATGCATTCTGGTTCATTGAATTCATCCTCTATACATTTAACTATGAAGGTTTAGAACTGAAAAAAGTGAGTGCATTTCAGAAGTTTTTGATAGTCCTAATTCACACTTCTTTTTTTTACTCTTAAGGAAAACAGAAACTACTCTTCATGATTGAACTTGCATAAAATGTAACCCAATATTGACCGAGCGAAGTAGCTCAAGTGGTAGAGCGTTGGCTTCGGATTCGGGAGGTTGTGGGTTCGATTTCCGCTGCCGACCATCCTGACTGAGGTTTTCCAGGGTTTTCCTCAGTACTACCAGGCAAATGCCGGGATGGTACCTACTAAACAGGCCCTGGCCGATACCTTCCCAAATCCTTTCCATTGTTATTGCTGTTGTTAGATATCAAGTGTAAAATGGCCTCTGAGCTGGATCTGTTGATTGTTAAATAAATAAATAAATATTTGAAATCATCAGTCATGCAGCAAATGAGATAATAAGTGTATCTCTTATTTTTAATTTCTTACTTTTACATTGTGTTAACTTGTAAAGATTGGGACATTCTTGAACGCCAACAGAGAATCGAACTCCTACTTATCGGTTCTTGATCTACCTAGAATCCTAGGCTAATTGCTCACACACTCTAGCTTTTGATATGAGCGGCTCCGGGTTCCATTTCCGGTGAGGATACTATCGAAAAAGTGTAAAAGCTTTTCCAGGCCAGCCACCCTAAGTGAGGTTTTCCTGGGATTTTCATATTCACACCAGGCAAATGGTGGGATGGTTCCTAACATACAAGCCAAATGCCGCTTCCTTTCTTCCCTTTCCTCGGATAGTGTAATCACCGAGGGATGTTATCCTTCATACTTGTCGGGCTAACATCTAAATCCTAATCCAAATCCTAATAGCTCACAGAAATTTACTAGTTATAGAGACAAAGCGTAACGAAAACTTAACAAACAAACTTTGTTGAAGAGAATAAAAAGGATCATGCTATTTTATGCACAGAACATGAACGGCTACTGTTAAAGTTATCGTTACCTGTGATGTTGCTAACGGATTGACTTAATTGACGAACTCGAGCGAGAAAATTGCAGTAACAGAAGTTACGTACCCATATATTATAGACAACACACCTGTCTTTGCTGCTGTGTATGTTAGACAGAAGCCAGGGAATTTCACAGATTTTAAACAGGGTATGGATAGCCACGTTAAAGTCGCCGTTACCCGTGAAGATGTTAGTAAATTGACTAAATGAACGAACTTAAGCGAGAAAATTGCAGTAACAGAAGTTACGTACCCATATATTATGGACAACACACCTGTCTTTGCTGCTGTGTATGTTGAATAGAAGCCAGGGAATTTCACAAATTTTAAACAAGGTACGGATAGCTACGTTAAAGTTATCGTTATACGTGAAGGTATTAACGGATTGACTAAATTAACGAACTCGAACGAGACACTTGCAATAACAGAAGTTACGTATCCTTATATTATAAGGAATGCGTATGTCTTAGCTGCTGTGCATGTTGGACAGAAGCTAGGGAATTTCACAGATTTTAAACAAGATATTGCTTGCTACCGTTAAAGTCACCGTTACTTGTGAAAATGTTAACGAATTGACTTCATTAACAAACTTGGCCAAGTCAATCTCTCTAGCTATCTGTTAAAAATCCGTTTTCATTCAAGGGTAATAGTGTCTAATTGCCAGATAGACGTAATAGCATTATAAACTCATGAACCCCACTAGCGCGATCCTAAATCTAGTACTAAAGACAATTCAATATTGTTACCTATTTTCAGCATAATGGGTATGAATGCTAAGCTTGAAATACGAGACAGAGAACCTAAAAACAGTCAGTAAAGGCAATATGAAATATGAAATGGTATTTACATTGTGGGCTACTAATTTTTGTTTTTAATAACAATTAATAACTGTTTCCGAAAATCTAAACTCCAACTTTGATGGCAAAACCCTTGGGAACCAAAAGTTTGCACTGAAAATATATATTGCATTCTTACTAGGTAGGTAAAGGTACATCTCCACGCCAGATTTAGTTCAGGTCGAATGAGTATTGTATAGTATATACTGTCCTCGCGATCGATGTTTTGAAAGAGGAAAAAAGAGGAAGGAACAAACAAGTTACAATTATCATTCAGAAAGTTCTAAAATACGAAATATTCGCCACTTAGAACGTGTAAAAATATTACAATGTTTTAATTTAGGAGGAACAATCTACATGTTCCACAATCTTCACATCTAGTTTCAGTAACTAACAGAATATATATTCTTGGCACTGGTTGAGTAAGAATTAAGAAAAAAATTTGAAATATATATGACTGGGTACTAATATTTTGGGCTTCAGATTAGTTGTTTAATTAAGTTCAATTTTACAGGAATTACATAAACTATCAACCTCGTTTCGTCCCTTATGGACCACATTTCGTAAGATCCATCTTATCGTCAGCTTTGGACACGTAAGGAATATTTATACAAAATTCAAAATTCTACCCCCAATAGTTTCGGAGTTGTTTACTATAGAGTGGCCCGGAAGTGGGCGTACTCCTCCTTTAGTTTCAACAGTATAGTGTTAGTTATTGTAGAATGTCTGTACACAGTTACCTTGAAGTCTCAAGAGTCATAAACATCGATATGATCAACATCTATGTCGTAACACAGCTAAATTCGGCGCCAAGTTCTCGCAGATGTTTTCCCTAGATACTCCGTAGTCACGAAAGTGAAGGCGTGCTCCACAGCTGCTCTTAATTCCTGCGTTGTGTGATATCGAGTTTCTTACTTGTTGCCTTATGAAACCTCAGAGAGTATTGTCTGGTGTTGTCAGATCGGGACTTCTTGGAGGTCAGGCAAAGGGAGCTGGTGAAGAATTTGATCATATATTGTTGATTACTCAAACTTCACTGCAGATAACTGTTACTAAGCAGAAAACAGCAGAAAACAAGTGAACATGGATAGCAATGTTGCCAAACAAATGTAGGTAAACACCAATTAGGGGTGCGCTCACTTCCGGACCATCCTATACAACAACAAAATTTTCAATATTTTTTCTCTCCTTTCAAGAGCTTTCATCTCACAACATCCCATCTTAGTGCAACCTGAAAATTTTGAAATTTCGATACTAGTTGCGAAATTCTCGAGAACACCAGAAACTTTCACACCACCATTTTTCTCCCTTTAGGAGTCAAATTTTACAAATTATTACCTCCCATGCAACTTGGGTATAAGCGAATAGCTGCTGCAAAGTTTCAAGGTTCTATTTTTAATAATTTCAGAGATCTAGTAATGAGTGGCTCAGTGAGTGAGTCATTAGATTTACTCAAATAGATTTTAAAGTTGTATGAAAGTCATTCATTCTTCATTCAATCCCACTGTTACTAGGTAGGACCATTGCATTAATCATAATTGTCGAATTTGAAGCAGGAAATATGAAATTTTAAAGTTCGTTAAACTTAATGCATATTGAGATAAATTATATACAAACAAAATGTTCTTTCCCAACCTTTCCGAAGATAAAAAAAAAGTTTCTCCAGGAGGTACAAAATTTTAGGAAATGTTACAAGACTTGTAGAAACTTAAATATTCCTCTATAATGATAGTTGTCTATGCTCGAAAACTGCCTGTTGCGATACTCAAATATAATTCAATGAATAACTTACAAAACAGATGTGTTTTGATATGACTGAATGATGAACCTATGGGGAGCGTGTGATCAATGTGATTCCAAGTGTCATCTGTTCTTACTTTTTCACAAAAAAAGAGCAGAATGCCGATTACATAAGATAATCCATTTCTGTATGAATAAGAGTTTAACACAAACATGGACAATTGAATTATTCTGATACTATTAATCCCTCAAGTATCGAATTTTTGGAGACAAATTGCTTTTGAAATTTGAAATTTTGAAATTTTTTTCGTAAAATATTTTTCGCCAAGTTTGTTTAGAAACAAAAATAGGAAAAAATAGAAAAAATATGATTGGTTTTAAATTTTTATCTATTGCAACAAAACTACTACGACTTTCCGTAGCTAAATTATGAAGAAAAAGAAATATTCGTCAGTATAGTTATGGCATTTACACTGACATTCAGTTGAACCAAATTGAGAGTGAATCTTATGTATATGCCATCCGTACTACAACTCTATATTTCAGAATCTATGCCATCCGCACTTAAAGGGTTTAGAAATAACAATGACTTGTGTAATCCCTAGTTCAACACAGATGTTTTCTCAATTTGGAAAAGAAGAACATAGGACTGATGTAATCAATGCTCGTACGTGTGTTCTTTATGCCAGTAAGATTTTAAGCAATAAAACGAAAATATGTCCCTAAGAAATGCCATGATTTAGTGAATAGGCGATAAACCATAGGTGAACAAAATTAAGTTTATTATATATTTACGTATGTATGTCTGGGCTTGTTTGTTGTAATTGAGGATAATAATAAAATCTATTCATGTATAACATCAGCTTTCAATCCAAAATTAAGACTTCTTGCCAATTCAGTTATTGTATAAGCACCAATACACTCAATACACGCACTACTTACTATTCACTGCTTTATATGTCTGCTTATAATGGGACAAAAGTAAATATACTAGCAATAGAATTACCATGTATAATTATGCACCTATATTCTAGTCGAACAATCTCTTTACTAAGTATGATAGCTATCTCTATCTGCTGTCAGATGAACAATTCAAATCAGTGAAAATCAAACAATGTTCGCTTCCCGCTCAGGGATCTTTATTTTGCTAAATCATGGAAAAGGCTACTGGTAACGTTTCGTTGTAGCTATAACAAGCCACTCCTCGACCTAATGGTGCGAACACAAAGCAAGAACAGAATACAGTATCAAACGTTAATATGTAATGCATTAACCAACCAATAATTGAAAACAGAAAAAGTAATTCAAAATAAGTATGTATATAATATACGACATATGTTTACAAAATTTATTACACTATATTATTACATGTTATTGTTTCTAATTCTCCCGCTGTACTCTGTAAGTTAAAGACATGCGTAATTAAAAGCTGTTATTGTTTACATTCAACTTTTTTCTTTGCGTACTATTCATCCTAAATTCATTCTATAGTTTTTATACATTTGAACAATGCCTTCGTTACACACAACGGTCTCACATGTAGCGAGATCCTTTAGCGTCAGAAATCAAATTCTTTTTAGCTTAAAGTCCTACGTTTATGGATCGAGGATAAAGGAGAGAGTCACGATGATGCTGATCCAAATTATGGAATGAATATAGTGACAGAAAGTGGGAGAACCTGAGAAAATCCACACACACACACACACATAAACGGCGTTTGCCCGATATAAAATCAATTTACCAAGAGATCGAACCAGAGGCCCAATGCACCAGAGGTACACGCTATACTAATGAGCCACCGCAGCCCTAGGTGAACAAGTGATTGAACAATCATAACTAATAGTGTGACTGTTTACTACTAGATATTAGCGTGATGAACTGAAACATTTACCATTTGTTATAAGAAATTTTCATTGTGTCACTTTTTCTTACTGCAACCAATATTATAAATTCCCTAAGCAAGGGTAAAGAGGTGTATTTAAAAATATTTCTATGTTTTAACATGGAACTGGCAGCAATGAAGAAACTGCATGCAAGGTAACATACTCTAGTATTCTGTGCCTCCGAAAGACGCATAATTTTCAGTATGAAGTTCCCTACCTGTGAGTAGCAGTAAGTGGAAATAACTACCGTCATTCAAAAGCTCGCCCAATTTCATTAACTGATTCTGCTTCTTCCACATTTATAGTGAAACTATATTGATCCCGATTTAGTCTTGGAAAAATGTTCTTCAAAGTATTAACTGGTTGATTACCATTGCAGTAAGAGAAGGATTATGCAGGAGGATTTTTTACATTAACTATTGCTTGTTCTTCTACAACTTCCGCTACCTATCAAGTTTGTAATTTCCTGAAGAGCAGATAAATTTCGATCATTTGGAAACTTTTGGATTATATACATATGACGTTGTTGTCTAGTCGTAACTAAGTTGTGACAACTAGTTACACAGTGCAAGCTTCTACCAAAATCTTGATTAATATTTATACAGTACAAATATTGATTAACATACATACTATTCGATTCTGGAGATCCATTATCAACTAAAGATACAATAGTTCTGTATTATGTCTAAGACTGACTAATTCTTGCCTCGATTCGGCATTTCCTTCATTACTTGATATGCAACACATTCTTCTAAGAATACTGCTTATCTGCTTCACCATTGTCATCCATTATAATAAAGCATTTCAGTTTTCAGACATACTAGAAGGTTTTATTTTTATTTTATTTTATTTATTGAAACAGAACACAACAGGTATTATACCCAATTACAGTGTTCATCTTTCATGAAATAATATATTTACAATTTCCCTCTTAAACCTTGTGAGGCAATCAGCGTAAATGTCTATATTATTTGTAATTTTTAAGAGTCTGTTGTAGGTTGCACTAATCCTCCATGTTGGCGACTTATTTAGGATATTAGTCCTTGCTTTTGCACAATAAAAGAAGTTATAGTTTTTTGGACGTGTTTTCCTACCTGGAACGTTTATTTGAAAGCTCGAAAGCAATTCGTTGCAGTCTAACTTATTATTAAGTACCTTGTACAAAAATATCATGTCAGATAACGTTCTTCTTTGTTTGAGGGTTAGAGTTTCAAAATTCCTATTTAATGAATTAGTGTTTACAGTTCTTGGAAAAATATTTGTTTCCTTATATACAAGATATCTAAGAAATTTGGACTGGATTTTTTCTATTTTTAGTGAGTTAAGTTTTGTATCTGGGTTCCATACAAGCGTCGCGTATTCGAGTTTGGATCGAACGTAAGTTTGATACAATTTATGAAGTGTGGCAGGTTTACGAAACTCCCTACTAATTCTTAGAATAAACCCAAGATTTCTGTTCGCTTCATTTATTATGTTATCAATATGAGGTTCAAATGTAAATTTCGTATCATACATTACTCCTAAATCATTGACAGTACTTACAACGGGTAGTTGAGTCTCATTAATTGAATATTTAAATTGCACTGTTTTTTTACGTTTTGTAATACTCATGATTTTACATTTACTAATATTTACATTCAATAAATTACTTTGACACCATTGCACCACTGAATTTATGTCTTGTTGAAGTTGATTACAGTCATTTATGGAATTTATACATCTAAAAAGTTTGAGATCATCGGCATACAACAATTTGTGGGAATACGTTATACATCTAGGAAGATCATTTATAAATATTACAAATAGTAGTGGACCCAAATTTGACAATTGTGGAACACCAGATAGTTGCAAGTATTCGGTTGACTTGTATCCCTTATATACAATGAACTGCCTTCGGTCTCTCAAATACGACTCGAACAGCCCAATTAACTCTGCGGAGAAGTTAAATTGACGAAGTTTCTCTATTTGTACCTTGTGATTTACTCTATCAAATGCTTTCGCAAAATCGGTGTAGATAATATCTACTTGACCACCTTGATCTAGGGTTCTTGCTACAAAATTGTTAAGAATACTGAGATGTGTGACTGTCGATCTACCCTGGACGAAACCATGCTGGTATTCTGAAATTGATAGTTTTATGTGATTTTCAATCCGTTTATAAATAATAGATTCAAACACTTTAGCAAAAGTACTCAATATTGATACAGGCCTATAATTTTGAATATCTTTACCATTATTAGACTTAGGAATGGGACAGACTTTTGTTATTTTCCATTTACTGGGGAATTTACAAGTAGAAATAATTAGGTTGAATAAAATATAGAGTGGAAGTAGAAAGTGTTCTTCACATCCCTTTATTATATAATCTGGAATACCATCAGGTCCTATCGTTCCTTTCCCCTTCAGTTTTCTTATTGCTTTTTTAATTTCAGTAATCTCAATTTTTAGAATCCTTAATTTGTCCAGTGTCTTATATGAGCTGTTACTATTACTACTGCTATCAATTATATCTTCGTTATTATAGACTGACTGAAAATATGTAGCAAATGAATTTGCAATCTCGTCATTACTAACTAATTCTTGGCTATTCTATGTCAGCGTGTTACAATTAAGGTGTTGGGTCTTAGTTTTAACAAAAGTCCAGAGCTCGGAAGGATCAGTTTGTAACGTGTTTTCTGTATTCGCAACGAAGTTACTATATTCTGTTGTAATTTCTTTTTTAAGTTCATTTCGTAACTTCTTAAATTCTAGGAAGTGATAAGCTATATTTCTGCTATTGTGCTTAATTGCCCTGTGAAAACATTAATGAAAACAATGTCCACACAGCGATCTTCAAATTGTGTTTTAAATAACTTTTAAACAGTTGCATGTAATTCTTTCACTTATAAATTATTCACTTTACCAATAATGCACTTTTAATTAATACCGTTCCTTCGAATTCAGTATCATTTTCTCATTTTCTGTTATATTAAAGAAAAAGTCAGAATCCAGCAAGGTAATTTTGAAGTAAACATAATTGAAACCATACTTTCCAAAAAAAAGCATAATATAATGTAATCAGACGGGACAAAAAAAACAGGTGTCTGCTTGTGTTGCTTTCAGATACTGAGACAAATCATGTGGGACCCATCGACCCAATTTGTAGTTCTTCGCGAGTTGATTGAGGCACTGCCGAATGCTTTCTCCACTCACAATGAATTGTAGTTCCAGTTTCTCACATGTCGCCTCAATTACTGCCTGAAGATATTCATTTTGTAGGTGTGTTGGTCTTCCGGCACGTGATGCGTCTTCGAGTGCTTCGTCATCGTCCTTAAACTTGTTTAACCACCCTTGCACTGTCCATGTAGTCACGACACCCTCACCAAAAGCGTGGCACATCTTCCGCCCCGCTGTAGCGGCGTTTGACCTCAGTTTGAACTCGTACTTGTATAGCGTACACACCCTTACGACGCTCTGTGAAAGTCCCATGTTCGCTCTGTCCTTATTTAAGTTCAAGGTGTAACTGAACTCCCACAACCAGGTAGTATGTTGGATGTACCCATACCAACAACTGAACTTCGCCTTATCTCCATTTGCTAATGGTACACAGACCTCCACAAAAAGCTACAGAACTTTCTTGTTTACCTTTATAGATTATGTGTATAATATAAAAGATAAAATATTAAATAAAAGGCGACGAAAAAATATAAATACCATAATTACCCAACTATCTAAGAATGGGCATATCGGATATCTCAACACTACATTTGGGTAATTACACATAAACTATACAAACGAAAAACAGTTACATTAAAAAGAAAAGAAAATCTTATGATAATTGTAAATGCACAAATCAGTCCCATTATTTGATTTAAAAACACTTCGCTTAAAAACTGAAATTACTCAAAATCCACTTCTGTTTTTCCAACACTACACTACCCAGGCACGCACACAAATGAAAAAGAACTTCCTTAAAAAGATCTGGAAACTTCCGAATTCTTCTTGTGTGGGTTATCTGATTGAGTATGTGACATATAGCATGATTATCTCATGTTACGCAAAGATCATTAATCTTCTTTTTTTGACACGTTATTGTGATACGCCTCGCAACAGCATCCTCAAACCTTCGCCGAGATTACAGACAAAAGATCTCCTCCAGTTCCTTACCAGAAGGTTCCTTACCTTACCGCGTTCCCAAAACTGATGCAACGTTCCCTCTTTGTACTGCCATGCTGATGCGTTGCAGTAGAAAAGAGGTTGCTCTAGCATCTCCTGACGATAAAGAAATGCGGTGACCAACTTCTTTTATAAAGTTAAGGCCTTCGGGACCCCATGAACCACCCGATTCAATAGCTATAGCGACAAAATGATATTTGTCGAGTAAATTGCTATACTTCCTGCGTTTTTCTGTTTCTCGGCGAGCAGCCACGTTGCCAGCTTGAGCTGAGGAAGAATGTAAATTTGAAGGGGCGAAGGTGTCGGAACAAGTAAAATCCCATAGAAGTACTTTTCCTTTCTTTCACGGTATTAGGGTCATACCATCGGCCTCTTGCCGTCTGCACGACTGTATCCCAACGGGTCACATATAGAAGGAACGCCTGCTGAAATTAGTGCCCTCATGATAATGTCGTTGACGCTGGAGTGGCGTGAATGTCTGCCCGCACTATTGGCGCAGGAGAGTCCATGAAGGCCCTTCTTGCCTACGACACTTCTACAGGCAAGACATCTGTGTTGCTCGCAAACATCTGCTCCCAAACGCAGTGCACTGGCAATTCGAAAACTGTCATTGGGAAGATGTAATCCTAAAGAAGGTGACGGGATAGCATGAAGCCAAGCGCCTGCTTCTGGAGATGATGTAGCTAGAAGTCTGGCCTTATCTTCTGGGTTATCGGATGACTGAAGTAGAGCTGAAAAGTGATGCCTTATAAGAGGATCGTCCCAATAGGATTGTAGTCCTCTCTTATCAAGGTCAGGTGGATCTGATCCCACTATAGATGACCACTTAGCAATGCTATCGTTGACATCCGAATCCGATACTAGGTTAAGATCTTGTTGGAGAATGGTCTCGATCAATTTACCCAATATTTAGTTACGAGTAAAGAAAATAAGAACAGAATATCACTCAAAATAATAACTATCTATAACGATGAAACAACTAATAAATAAATAACGATATTTACTAATGTGATAGTCGTTACTGAATTTGTCTCTGCAACTATTTATGAGTAATAATTTACAAAGTACTTTTGCAAGGAAACCTATCCTAATCTACAATATACTGAGCCTATAACTTCTGCACGAGAGAACTGCAAGCAAACTACAGTTACATTGATACTAAATAATGATCAACTGAGAGCTAAAATTCATATCAATTAATTATAATGGTACCTCTACATATCTAGGTCTTAATCTCCTGCTAGTAACTCCTGAATCTATATTAACATCTAGACCTGAAAGGAAAGAAGTTGATCATACAACTAATATAATTAACGTTGTTTGTTAATCTTGCGTGTAGACATTAAAATAGTTAAGGTATATACTTATCTATGTTCTGCTATAATCTGATATAATCTATGCTCTGTCTGTTTAATTCCAGTTTGATTATTGTATGTTCTACTTCAGTTTATAGTAACCACCTATATTTCTAAATTGTAACAAGGTTTGGTAAACTCACGATAGTTGTCTGTGAATTGTCCGCTTTGTGTTAAATCTATAATTCTGAAGTGGCATCATTTTACTTTCCGAGTCGGGAATGCATTACATCTTCAACTCTTTTTTCTTTTTAGAGATCTCTGGAATCGGACCTTGTGTCGCCTTGTGATGAGTGTATATCAGCGACGTGTGGTTGTCACAAAGTAACTACTATACCCGTTCAGTGATGCCATGTCATTTATCATGGGGATCTGATATGCTACTGTGATGGACTGCAGACGTCATCGTACGCTCGTCTAGAACCAATCCTATGAGATATCTGGTTGAAGTTAAATGCCTTTCATAAAATGATAAGATTCATCCCCTCTCTACATATAAGGAGGGTTATATTAGAGCATAATAAAAAATTATGTCATTCTTGAACACCATCGTAGAAATTTCCTAATTTTAGAAGAAAGAAACTCGTACTACTTCATAAGGAAACAGTGAAATGCCCAATGCTAGTGAATAGCGTATGCTTCGATGTATTTTAGATAGGTGTAATAACTTAGTACTAACAAATGTTGTATATAACATAACCTAATAAACATATATAATTTATAACTCTACATAACCAAATACCGCTTACCCTACCCACTCCACTCTAATACTTTATTCTTACTCCTTATTTTAAGATATTTTTAAAAAATGTTATTATAACAACTAGCGCATGTAACCATATTACGGCGTAATAAATGCGATATATAAACATCCACTCTGCATATTTTATGTTATGTTACGTTAGATATGTATACAGGGGCGTCACTTGGGGCTTAAGGGGGACAGTAACCCTTGAGTTTGTTCTTATCTATAGATAATACTATAGTAATGAAAAAGCGGAACTCTATACCAGAGTTCGTCAATCTTTTCTAGTTACGTACCACCATATACAATATAGAGAATATTAATGTACTATTAGTCAAAATTATCCTGGAAGAGCACGATTTCTTGGTTTCATGGGCAAAATAACACATCTATTGCCTTATTTTGTAACTGAATTGTAGTTGCTTCTTTAAAATATTGATATATATTGAAAAATGCCCTTGAATGGATTGTAGTAAAATATACCAATTTTTAAAAACTAAAATAACCTTAAGTAAACACACATATTTCTGATTGTGGTACTTCAGTTCATTTCACTTTTCTTTTACAATCAAGGAAATATTTTTGCACAACAGAAGTCGTTAGTGCTATCCAGTAGTGTCTTGTGTATCACTCGTGGTACACATACCACAAGTTGAGAAACACATATCGGAAAGACTTGGCCCTCCTACCTGTCCGCAAGGAAATCCTAAAATTACGCTAGTGTAATTTTATGGAATTGCTTCGCTTTATTAGCGTTCGTTGAATTTAACAGAGATTTATTTAATGTATTTCTGTGTAAGAAGAAAATTTACAACCTTTTAGTACTTATAACAATTTTAGTAATATAACAATTTTAGTACTATAACAATTTTAGTAGTACTTATAGAATGATTTAATCTAAAATGAATAGTTAAAATAAAGACTTACTCATTTCTAAACAGGACTCTTGAGAGTTGAGTTAATCTTTGTTAAAGAGCGGAGACCTTCTCTAAATTAGATTTGCTCACCTCATGAGTGGGAGTTACAATACAAAGTGCGTCATGGACCCTTTTTTATAGGAAGATTGATAATATATTAGATAAAATCTGTAGCTTCATTTAAGGTCTGTTTGGAGGGCGAAGGAAATACTCTTTACCAAGGTAAGTAGCTTCATGTTTTTCATTAGTACAAATACTATGTAGAGTCATTTAGGGACATTTCGACACGTTAAGAAACAACTCGACACTTCTGTAAAAGTTACGACAATTTTATTCTACAAAAGCGATAATATTTGACAATAATCCTTGCCCTGGCTATAAAACACAAAATTTTCCCCCTGAATGCAGTACTTGAAAATGCAATAACAATTTAACTGAATAGTATGGATCAGTAGATTTTGGAAAACTTGAGGGAGAACTCGACACTTACCATGGGAGATGTCGACACTATTTAAACAATGATATCCTTCACATCTTTGAAAACTGTTCTTTACAGCAAACTTAAAACGACATGAAATACTAGATGTAAGGATTCTACTATCTACATATGACTTATTTGCAAATTTTGCTGCAATTCATTACAACTAAGTTAAAATACAATAACACTGAAACTATGTAAGCTCGTTAATATCAAACTTTGTTTTCAATCTGTTTTGCAACATATTGTATTTTAATATTTCACTATCGCGTAGTAATCAATAATCAAAAATCACAATTTAACACAATTATTTTCGCAATCCATATGTGAAGAATCCAACAGCGGCTGGTTTCTTCCAACTGAAACTGACTTTCCCATAGTCTTCTTTCACAAAATTTTGCCAGGGTTCCTACGAACAAAGTTGTAAGATAAGTTGGAATTTGTTTTTTAAACTGCGGAAGAAAGATACATTAAGGGTTGACAATTTTGAGTACTGTGTAGTGGGTGCATTAGAGGCTTTTTAAAAATATATCAGGATCTTTGACACATGTCCTGTGCTAATCTAAAACCAAATGCACTTTACTATTAGACTTATACCGGACTAAATGACTTCGAATTTGAGAAAGCGTGGTTGCTATATAACCTAAACCTATGATGTATACAGTACGATGAACCAGATGTCCTTTTGTCTGGTGACTTTTCTTATAACAAAGGACCTACATGTCGAAATCTCCCAAAATCAATATCGATTTATCCCCTAAATTCATTGATCAACAAAGGCTGGCACGAATTGTCACTGTAACAAGCAATGTGTGTCAGTCTGACACACATGCAAACGAAGGGTATACTCTTTCATAATACCAATACTTTGTCTCCTTTCATCAACACATATTACCGTTATACCTTATTTTTGGAAATTATAACATGGATATTTTTTCTTAAATAAAGCTTTATGTACCTATTGTAGAGGCTTCTACTTCCTTTGCAGAAGGAAAAATTAACTTCTCTGCATATGAAACTTGTCACTGAAAATCGACATTAACCTTCCACGTACTACATGTTTCTTCTCGCGTGTGTGTATGATCACTAGCTTTGCCAGACCTTAAAAGTGTCATGATATCTCTAAATGACCCTATATATTGCCATCTGATCCCTGTAAATGATACCCTTGGTTGAAACAAATAAACTTGTCTTTTAATCAAGGAAGGCTGGGAATTATATTTCTGGAGATTAGTGGTATGTATGACTGTCTAAATCTGTCATGTATCAGGGATGACGTCTCTTGGCAATACTGTCTGGGCACTTGGGTAAGGAAGGAAGTAATATCCGATACCTGTTCTTGTGAGTGGAACAAAGACAGAGGAATGGATAAAGGCTTAAATCCTGAATGATGAAAGTAGGTAGAAGAAGAAACGAAAAGGAAAAAAGGGAAGAAGAATAACGATATAGAAATGTTTCTTTTTCTCCTAAGATGATGTTAGGTACCGTCCCAGTATTTGACTGGTGTGATGAAGATAACGCAGGAAAAATCTCATTCAGGATGGTTGACCTGTAAAAGCTTTTACACCTTTTAGACTGAGTGTTTCTACTGAGAATCAATCCCGGGGCGCTCGCAACGTTTCCATCATATATTTACATACGGAGAAAGAGCAGAACCATTGCCTAGGTTTTATAAAATGGTACTGTTTCTTTGGCGGTGGTGGTGAGGGGGTATATGAATAGGATAATTTCGGAAGGTTTGAATCATCAAAACCATCGACCGATGAGGATCCTTCTTTAAGCCATTATTACTTTAATTATAAATAAATTGAAGACAAGAGAGATATTCGATTCAAAAATTTATCATGTTTATTATACTTGTTTCTACAATATATTTCAATGTTGAGATCAGAATTCGCACTTGAAAGTACCATCAGTTAACTTCTGCAGCTGCACTAGATATTAATGGTACTTTGAAGTACTGTCAATATATAAAATAGTAAAATTTGTCTATTTTACACTGTAAGAAGAGAAGAGTTACTTTGTAAAATTTCATCGACTTGATCTTTATGTTTTACAAGAATTTTGGAAACTTAATTCTAATATGCTGTAAACATAACAAACATGTGCTGACAATGACTAAAGACAACTTCGAAACTCAACTGTGTAGTTCTTCAATAAACTCTGAGGCTTTCATAGTACTGAGAAATAAAACAATAAAAGAAATGCGAAAACGCTGCAAATGACTGATTCAGGGAAATAAATCTGGTGAATGCTGGATAAAATGACGCTATCATGTTCTTTTTCTCTGTACAGTATTATAGTATCGGAGAGCTTTTTAGGGAATACCTTCCTTCTAGACCTGCTTTTTTTATTTATATATAAAATACAAGGCGAATACATTTTCGTGCAATAGTGCAGACTTCAGAAACAGACTGCAGTAACCTTTACCCAAAAGTAATTATCGGAAAAGTAATATCCGATACCTGTTCTTGTGAGTGGAACAAAGACAGAGGAATGGATAAAGGCTTAAAGAATGATGAAAGTAGGTAGAAGAAGAAACGAAAAGGAAAAAAGGGAAGAAGAATAACGATATAGAAATGTTTCTTTTTCTCCATTCTTGAAAATTCTCAGCAATAAAAAGTAAAATATTCTTTCTAACACATGAAAGACGCGAGAAATTCTTTTTTATATTTTTGCGAAATGAGAGATTTCAAGACAGATATAACATTTGTACCAGAAAAGAAAAAAATGGTTATGTCTAAGATATATTCATATGTCCTAAGTCATATAAGCTTAGTTTGATGA
The DNA here is from genome assembly GCF_964235325.1 of Thermobia domestica. Classification (NCBI taxonomy): domain Eukaryota; kingdom Metazoa; phylum Arthropoda; class Insecta; order Zygentoma; family Lepismatidae; genus Thermobia; species Thermobia domestica. The sequence continues at coordinate 133,605,846 of NC_137458.1, forward strand.
GAGTTAATATCCTTTTTTTTTTTTTTTTTTTTTTTTTTTTTTGTAGAGGCAACAGTGAATATTCTCTGTAACAGAACACGACATCAAAATTATTCACACAAATGTTTAACGTAGACTTCAATCTCATCCATCAACCATTTGTTTACGCAGTCTATCACATCAGAGTAAAAGCTGCAATAGATAAAAAGATACAGGCACTACATTCTTTGGCGGTAGCAGATAACGAGGAACAGATTTTACCTTTTTTTCGTGTTATATCCTTGTAGAGCAAAATTGGTATTATGAGGGATGACCGAAAAAGCTTAACCCCTTCAGTGCGTAATTTTCAGATGCGAACCGCTGTAAAAAGTGTAGTTTTTTGGGGGGAACTTTGGATGTTGATTCTAAATCTGTTTCAAAATCTTGAAATATCGTTTTGAAGCCATTACTGTGCTGTCTGGTCTCAAACAAAACAAAGAATCAAAACTGTATTTGACGAAGCCCAAACTCTATTTTAATTTCTTTCTTTTTCCTCTTCTTCTTTTAATTAAGCAACAATTGAAACCGGCTGAGCGCAAACTAGCTAAATATTGTCGGGATAACATTACTCATATTATAGGCAAGTATATTCGCCATATGCAATACAAAATAGCCGAAGCAAAATGAAAGCGTATAAATACGCCACCCACACTGAAGGGGTTAAGAAGACTATTATGGCTTATGTGTGAGACATAGCTGGAAGATCAACACACCTAACAATAGATGACACTCAACTATAGTCCTCGATATAACTACAGTTTTTGTTCAACCGCTTATCACAACGGCAGATAAAGTTTTCTATACCATTGCATAGAAATGCGTGTCAAGTTCTCGTAACCACCGTGAGGCAGTGGTTTCGACATAATCACATGCCAGATAATGTGGCCAGTCCTTCTTTTACTTTAGAACAGCTAAAAGATGAAAGTCACTGGGCCTAGATCAAGGGATAGAAGGGATGCTTTAGGCGTTCCAAGCGTAATGTCAGTGGTTGAAATACTGAGTCTACCGCTGCGTCCAGGGTTGTCATTAACAATATTGGTCCGTCTTTCTTTGAAGGCACGACACTATTTCCCTACATGCTTTGAAATTTAGCCCTCAGCATACACCTCTACAATCTACCTATGAATGTCTGCATGTGTAGTGTTTATGGCTCACAGGATCTCGGGTATACATGATCAGAAGCCGAAGTCTTCAAAAGTGAACTTAGACAGACATATCATTAATCTACAAATACATTTTCGTTAAGTTACAGTGAAACGCATAGAAGTTTTATTGTTTAACCTTTTTTCAATCATCCCTCGGTAGATAACAAGGAATAGTTTTTACATTTTATCACGTCCTATCCTTGTACAGTAAAATGGTAATAGATAACGAGGAATAGGTTTTTCGTTCTATTACGCGTCATATTGTAGGTTAAAAGCGGCAATAGATAACGAGGAATAGGTCTTTCATTCTATCACGTGTCATCGTTGTAGGTTAAAAGTGGTAATAGATAACAAGGAATAGGTTTTCCATTCTATCACGTGTCATCGTTGTAGGTTAAAAGTGGTAATAGATAACAAGGAATATGTTTTCCATTCTATCACGTGTCATCGTTGTAGGTTAAAAGCGGTAATACATAACGAGAAATGGTTTTTGATATAGATTCAGTGTTTCTAGTTTACATTAAACGCTTGTATCCCTCTATTCAGACAAGAAGTAATAATAAACTACCATTCCTGGTTTCAATACTGAATGCCATAGAGCACAAACGGTAATAAATAATGACGCGTTTCTTTCTGGGTATTCCGCTTTACAAGAATATGCTCCACCTTCACATTTATTTCTCTACTAAAAGCGGGAGTGTTAGGAACTATTCATACTTTAGCTTTTAATATTGATCAATCAGAGCAGAAACGGCAATAGGTAATGATAAACTTACTTTAATATGGATTCAGTGTCCTAACATACATCCTATTTATCATTGATCATTTACGGAATGGGCTAGAAGAGCTACAGTTTTTGAATTCAAAAGTTAAGAGCGCCTGTAAAATTAAGGCAATGAATTTTTTACCATGACACTTTTTAAGCACTTTATGGTGTGTGGTGTGGAAAAGGGCATATGCAACGACTAGATCATCATTGGTAATGGTTGAGTTGAGGTTTAATGCCCTTTTCAAGAGAGAAGCTGTATATGATGTGGACCTAGAGCTTACAGTGGGATCCGAACCACATGAACTCTCGCCGGGGATTGAACCCGGTCTCCCGCGGCAAACAACCGTGCGCTAAACATATAGCCACGAGAAAGTTATGCGACTAGGTAATGAAGGATAGACCAATAATTGTGAGGCATTAGAACCGTGTTGAAGCAGCGCAACGAAATTTGAACCTTCGAATAAGCGAACTAAAATAGAAAGCTCTAGACTTGATTGGGAGGGTGTATAAACTCAGTTGCTTCTGATTCTCTCTCTCATATTCCTCAACCTAAATTTAAAGAAAGCAAAAATATTTAAAAAAATACAGAAGTTTCATTAAAATAAAACTTGATTTATTTGCAAATTCCAGTTATAATAATAATGTAACAAAAATTACTCCATTCTTTCAATTATAATGGTGCCATATTGCAAATGACAATTCTAATAATGATGCTATCACTGTATTACGTTCGTACTGCCATTTTCTCGTAAGCACTTTAGTAACAATAGTATTTATTGCATCCGAAAGAAATGTCTTAACAGTTTGTACAGTTGTCTTGTATTTTTGTTGTGATGAAGATGGCTGAACAAACTTCCGATCCTGTCGATCACAATTGAGCAGTTGATCGTTGGATAAATGTTGATCAATAGTCTACGAAAGAAAAGTTTTACTTCAAAGAATTCATGTAGGTAATGGTTATTGACCTACAGTCAGTTTTATTACCCGAAGTTATCTTTTCATTTTTAAAAATTGCGTTATTCCTCAGTGTGTTTTAGGAAATACCCCTTGTTTTTGATAGATCAGTATTCTATTGTGAAGTAAGGTTAGGGAAGGTAAAGGAAGATCTGATAATGTCAACTAACAATCATTGAGCAGGTGTTTGCATGTAATATGTATATAGTTTTTTTTTAAAAAAAGAAAAGTAGATTCCGCCTTGTTTGATAGAAGTAACAGTGTCCTATAATGAACGGTGAGGGAAGGTAATGGAAGATCTGATAGTCTTAAAACGAATTCTCCTTATTAGGTGTTTTAAACTGATATGTAGGGGCTATGAAATTTTGGTCGAGAAACAACGATTAGATCTTGTCCTTCTGGTTTCATATATATAACAAACAGTTTTCTTTTGCAGTAGGTTGAGGGTAGGTAATGGAAAAACCTAAGGATTTTAACGAATAAACCTTGATACAGAGATCAGAAAACAAGATATTTCCATCGGCCTGAAAAAAGATAACATTACTTCCTACGTTTGTTTAAAGAATTGGTATCTATATTTTTAAACAATCGCTGTTTTCTTCTACTATTATATAATTTTATCTAGTTTGTTTTCTTTATCGAATTAAAGGTTCATATTTTGAATATAGAAAGTAGAATAGCAGTGAAAGAAATCTTTACAGATCTACTTTAATATTAACGAATGCCAGTCACTTAAATAAGACACTTCCTCTGTAAAATTGAAAAGACTGTTTCCTGGACGATCCTTTATAAACCATTTGTTTATCGAATTTCAATATCACATGTAATTCATCGTAATAAAAAGAAAACGAGAAAAGAAAGAGAATGAAACATTAGGAAGACATGATCAATACACCGGTCATTATCCTCTGTGGTTGGATATACATCCTTGGATAAATATTTGAGAAAAGGAAAAAACTTCCCTCACGATAACAACAACATAAAAGAAAACCCAGATACCAACATATTGGCTGCATATTGTCTTTGGAGTGACAGGAAAGGTGTTTCCGGTGTATGATTTAAAGGATACTGCCCTCCTTTCGTTTCTGTCAGGCAGCAATTTGTCTTCGAAGACAAGAAAGCTATCTGTAGAATGAAACATGTGCAGAGAGACAGGTGTGCAATTAAATGTATTTGTCTTCTTCGTGGACAGAAAGGATATGATTATTGTGTAGCTTTTCTGTTTCTAGATGAGTATTTTGTTGCTTTGACTGTCTAAAGGGAAGTTTAATATTCTATTAAGTACCATGAGGAAAAACATATGTATAAGAAATACAAAATGCAAATGGTAAATCTTCTGAAACTTTGGTAAGCGCTTCATAACAGTTTCTGAGCACAGAATAAACACCAATCTTATAATTTTCCGTTTATTAACTATTATTTGCCAGCATCAATACAATTTTCATCCAAAAGAAAAAAGGAAAGCAACGTGCATTTTTGTTTAAAATGATAAACCTATTCATTTAAAAACGTTTGTCTAATCTGCACTTATTATTGACTACAATGTATGTGCTAAGTTTTCCTGTTTAGATACCTTACATTAAACCGAAGTTATGAAAGAATGCGACCTACCATTAATGTTGGCTTCGAAATATAGCCAGGACTTAAATCCAGTGGACTTAGAACTTTACAGACCGTCATGGAAGATCAACCCAGGAAGATCAAAGTATGTGTCCTTCAATGCCACACAGAATCACACTATAGAGCCAGGCCAATTTAAAGTATCTTCTGCAATATTTTGCGCGTGTAATTGGTCCATTATATTTCTATACATAGAGACTAAGTTGTAAATAGCATCAAAGTTGTATTCTGTACTTAACGATAATAGTAAAATTGTCCGATTTTTATTTTATTTCCTTATGGTTTATTTTACTCCTTACTTTTGAATTAAACGAATTCTTATTTTGTACAACAAATATCAAATCGAGTCTTTAAATTACTAATAGTACGTAAGAACAGATGTTTCTATATATATATAAAGCCTTAATAAGGTAACAATAGCAGGATCTTTTAATATTCTGACTGCAATCTGAAAAAAATACTGAGAACCCTGTCTGAAAAACAAAACTAATCATTCCTACTAAATAATGTTTGATAACATTTTGATCGCGACAAAATTGAAAAATCAACAAATATCAGTTCTAATCTTATTCTTTAGAAAACATCGCTATCTCTTCACTATCGGTTCCGATTATACGCTCAGACACGTACAATAACTATTACTATCGCTTCTGATCTGATGCTTAAAGTTCCGATCTCATTGCTTAGACATAATGTAACTATTAATATCAGTTTTGATCTCATACTCAGAAATGAAGTAGCCATAACTATCAGTCCCCACCTTATGTTCAACAGTAATTATTGATATCAGTTCCGAGCCCATACTCGAAAATATAATTTAGTAGCTATTACTATCAGTTCCGATATAATGCTTAAAAATATAGTATTTATTATTATCAGCTCTGTCTCTCGTTCAAAATATACTGTATATAACTTTTACTACCAGTGTCAGGTTTCTGAAATCCTCACTAGAGTAGGTTTGAAAACCAGACCACAGAACAACAAGACACAATTAACCATTATTTAACTTTATTCGTAAAGACAGACAAGTTCAATCAGTGACACTTACCTTCTTAATATTACACAACTCTTTAATATGTACCTGCTCAAATTCTAGTCCAAAAAAAAAAAAAAAAAAAAAAAAAAAAGATGAGTGGCATTTTTCATACATACTACATTTCAACTAAGAATATAACATTTTTCAATACCAACCTTGGTCATGGTAAGTATTTTTCTTTTAATTATTTTGGCCAAAATTTCTTTCTCCCATTGATTGCAAGAAAATATAAAGAGTAAAGGAACTATTTCATTTAGGTTATGATTACTGTTTGAATAACACAATAAAATTACATTATACTTGTACCTTCACGCCTGGAAAGTAAACGAACTACAGAATATTATCATCAAAGATTATTGTATTAGAATTCATTCAACAATCTTAGTGCTAAGTAACTGTCATACTTATTATCTCAAATTCATAGCTTGATTCACCGAAATATTATTACATCAACCAAAATTAATAAACATTTAAACATGACATTATAACGAATAGCACAAGCATAATTTTCTTGGCTGGCAAACTCAATCATCATATATAATAAAGCAGATTTTTCCCAGTGACGAAATCTGACCTTAAACCCTAAAAGAATTTCCTAATACGTGCTACTACACTTCTTTATATGTAAAGATTTTCACGTATTTATTGTTTTCTTATATTGTTTCCAATAAACAGGAACAGAGCTGAGTTTCTCTGCAGATGTTAAGGTAAAAATTACGTACTCTTGATAAGTTCATACTTACTTTGATCCATCCCCTCCGGTCTAATAATATAATATAATAATATATTTTTATTGTACTTAACACCCAAAGGCAATTACAAAGTACAAAATTATATATACAATCATCAAAGGATGTGCAACACCAAACATACACAAAGCTAGTATTTAAACATGAAAATTACAATAAGTATACCCTCTTTTCCTTCTTCAGGTTATAACATACAAAAACAAATCTACAATTTATCAATTAACATCTCAAAACACTTTCGCTTGAAAGTCTTAAATTTATACTGAAATATATCTAAACCATAGTCCCAATTCTATTACGCGCATCACATAATTTATACAGTGGAGAATTTTTGTTAGTATTTATTCTATTATGAGGCATGTAAAAAGTATTTCTTCTTCTTAGATTTTGTCGAGGAATATAAAAAGGTAATCTGCCTAATAAAATCATATTATCTTCCCTATTATCAATCAATTTTTTAAGATATAACACTATTTGTATAAACCTCCTTTTTTCTAGTGACAACAATTTACATTTTTTTAGAAGGACTTCGTAAGAAATGTAGTGTGTTTGTATACCAAATATTTTATAGGCAGCATATTTCAATAATTTGTTTTGAACTTTCTCATAATTTGTTGTTTTTGACACTGGTAAAAAGGATCCCAAACTATAGATGCATATTATAATTTTGATCGTACAAATGCATTATATAACGATAATATAGTTCTACTATTTTTAAAATAATGACTTGACCTTTTTATAAAACCGAGCATTTTAAAAGCTTCATTAGTTATTATATTTATAGGCTATGGTGTTTGAATTTCAAATTCATGTCAAATCAAACCCCTAGATCTCTTATAATTTCCTTTTTTCTAACCTCTGATTTCCTATAATATATTCAAACAATATTTGTTTTTTGTTGAGTATATAAGTCATTACATAACATTTAGAAATATTCAGTTGGAATTGGTTTTTCATACACCACTCACTTAGTCTATTTATATCCGACTGTAATGTATTACAATCCCTCTCTGTTTGGATTTCATTATATAATTTGGTGTCGTGGTTGAGGTAAGTGCATGGCGTCCCGATTTCGATTCTCAGCGAGAGAAGAATTAAATTTGAACTCACTTCGGTTATTAGTATTCCACCTTAAACTGTTGATTTATGTCTCATATAGTCACGATGCTGAAAAGAAACGAGAACTTAATCAGCAACTGCAATCTCATCTAGCGTAATAAGTTCGTGTTACTTGAATTCACAGGAATACATGATTTGTTTAATATAGAACTTCGATCTAGAATTATATATCGCGTCTTTCAATTACTATTTAGATTTTATTTATCTTTGGGATTTTCTTCTTTCTCATATTGGACAATAGAACTTTAACATTAACCCTTTACTTGCAGTAAAGTATAAATTTCTTATCAGTGTACAGTACTCTGACAATCCAATAAAGTGATTTTTTGTTTAATATATCTTTTTTGTGTCCTTTGATTTAAAGCAACCAGAAATGGAGGTGAAAAATTGTTGAATAATTGATAAAATTATGATAGTGTGAGGGAATGGAAAACCCCGGAGAAAACTAGCAGATACGGTATTGTTTATCGATACTTGGTACATGTTCTGGTGTAAAATCCAAGACGATTCACACTGACTAAATTGTTGTATAATAATAATGATAAATATTTTGATTTTATCCTTAAATCAGACGACTATGTCTATTTTTACCAACAAAAAGTACGTTTATGTCAATGGTAAGAATATCGTCGCTTAGATACATTTCTGAATGAGATTTTTATATTTACTTGAGAAAATCAGAATTTAATTGAACTATTTCTAAACAAATTCGTCCATGGAGTAAAGAGTATAATGACTCCAAAATTGGGATATATATGAATACCGCTTCTACCAACTAAAGATATGCCTATACTTGGATAAAATATTACCGGTAATTGCATTTTTTGACCACCCATTGGAAATATTTTGGAAATATTTATATTCATCGGGTCATGAGAAAGATGACTCCATGGATATATACAGAGTTGTTCGGAAGTGGGAGTACATCACCTTTAGTTTAAACAGCATAGTGTTAGTTATGGTAGAATGTCTGTGCACAGTTACCTTGAAGTCTTAAGAGTCTTAAGAGTCATAAACATCGGTATGATCCATGTCATAACACAGCTGAATTCTGCGCCAAGTTCTCGCAGATGTTTTGCGGAGACATTCCGGAATCACGAGGGTGAAGGCGTTCCGCAGCTGCTCGTAATTCCTGCGTTGTGTGATATCGAGTGTTCCTTACATGTTTCTTTATGAAACCCCAAAGAGCATTGTCTGGTGTCGTCAAATAGGGAATTCTCCGAGGCCAGGCAAAGGGAACTGGTGCAGATATGCAACCTCTTCCAATCCAGCGGCCAGGTAACGTCTTATTCAGGTAATTGCGCACATTAATCGCGAAGTGCGCTGGCGCTCCATCTTGCTGTATCAGAACAGTGTCTTTGATACCATTTTCTTCCATTTGAGGCACCAACCACTTATTAAGCATCTCTAGTTAAGAATGTCCATTAACATTGTCTTCGAAGAAAACACCAATTATAGGTACGTCCACTTCCAGACCACCCTATACCTAAAACTAGTTCCATTGGATTTATTGTCCTAAAATGAGTATAAAAGTACAATTAGAAATTTCTCCAAGTATAGACACTTTTATTATTGCCATGAAAATTATCTCTTTTATATGTGCGTTCTGGTGCAAAATTTTGCAAACAAGATTTTTAAAATGTGCAAAATGTATGTACTTTTTCTATCAGCTAGGAAAGGTAATTGCATAACATAACTGTAGCTACATGTCATAATTTTAAATGTTAAATCAAGCAACATCGTATACTTTAATTTTTTTCATATATTAAATTTCATCATTTTATTATCACTTATAAATGATACTTAATTATAAATTGTATCATTTATAATAAACGTATACATATTTATTTTTATGAATAAACGTTTATTTATGTGTATTCATGAAAATCACTTAATAATTTTTTATATATTAAATTCCATATATTACATTTCATTATACCTGCAAATTTATTAATGTCTGCATGATTTGTATGAATACACGTAAATAAACGTTTTAGTGTACTCAAATTAAATTTATTGTGTGAAGTAACTGTGTATTGGAAATGAAGTGACTGTGTATTAGAAGTAACTGTGAATTTAATTCATTAAATTCGATTATTATTAAATTACATTATTAACGAAAGAAACACAAAACTCATTGAAAGAAAACTTTGATTAAGATTGTACATTCTCAGACAGCTTTTGTAAACGCATATTTGTTAATAAACACGACTAGTTTCCTCATTGCCTTTCCGCATACCTTCAAGCATAGCCTGATACTTCCCCATTCATTGAACTCCAAAGTCATCATTCTTCAGCGACACAAAACCAAGAGGAACAGGACAACAGGGGGTATTCGTCACGAAGTTGAGGAAGGTGCAGGATCATCGGAGACAAGCAGATCCCACCATTGGAGGACCACCGACTCCAAGTTCAAATGATACCATTCTTCCGGTTCATCGCCGCAGATACTTTTGTTAGTTGAGATTAGTGGAATGAAAATGTAGAAGAATATCATCCTAAAACGCATTATTGTGGAGACGCATCACGGAGAGAGTTCGACGCCCCTAGCAGTCCAGCAGGATTGAATTCCAATTGTTGGCTGTTACCAGAACATCGAGGTTCCTTTAGGCAAACCTTTCATCGTTCCAGATGACTAGGACGACGCCAGTCTCGATGGATCTATCAGGCTAGTGCTCATCCTTTATCTTTTAATCATAACCTATTTCTCTCTCTCACCTTTTTCCCTACTAGTAATTTTTCAAAATTAGAAACATTTGAATTTTATTTAAATTCAATCATAATTTAGTTATTAGGTACTGTGTTGTGCATCAGTTCCATCCCCAATAGCTACTATATTCTATGGGTATTTTTAGAGATTATTCTGAGCTACAACTGATGGCACAGCACCGGCACAATTGGATTTTCAAGCTTAATATAAAATGTATTAATCCATCAGGCCATATGAAACGTAAATGTACAGCTTTTTCTCGAAACCCAATCAACTACACACACACACACACACACACACCGAGAATCGATGTAATGACTTTCGCTCCAAAGGTAACAACACCAAGTCTTTAGCTACACGAAACTGTTATATAAATTTTAGTAGCATACCAATAAAACAAATAATAATTTTGTTTTTTTCCTGTATCTATATATATTCCTACTGTATATATATGGAATTCTTTTTTAGAACATGATGTATAGAGTGTATACTTAAATATATAATTCTTTACTGCAGTATGATCAGAATGATGATATGTTAATGATGTATATAAGGCAATCCTTCTACTGCTTAACGTCAGGAAGGGAAACTTAGCTGAGACGAAAGACAGACTAGATAAGACCTAAACGAGAATGTTGATAAATTCTTGTGTACGTTGCAGAGGAAATAAGGGTGGACTAAAACCCAGTAAGATTCCGTGCAAAGAGAAATGTAACATGAGGTTAATATGGATATTGAGTATGTTCATATATGCATTCTATGTGTGTGTGTATATATCGCCCCATCAAGCTTTATCTTCATTTGGAAACTCTAATTAATGTCTATCATAGGATGGATGGCATTCTTACTCTGAAAATCAACCACTTTCCTTTCACTGATATTCTTTCAACCCCCGTCCCTTAAACATAACTTAATGTATTGTCCGTATATTTAGATTACATCTACGGGCTAAGCATTTTGCGTGATACATACACATACATGTTCAGTTTGTGTGACATGCATACGTGAATATGTGGAAAGAGGTTATTTGCGTGTTTCATTGTATTATTTTGTCCCATACGTGCACGTGAATAACGTAAACAATGTAATTAATATGTTTTAATTACATGTCTCTTACAAAAAAAATAAGTGATTTCTCACAGACAATTTTACAGATTAAAAAGGAACGTAATTGAACAAAAGTCTATTATGAAATCGGAGATTAGAGATTATTGTTAACCAACGAACTTAAAAAATTCGTTTCTGAATTATCTGTGTCTGTGTGTGTGTGTGTGTCTATTATTTCCAATTTCTTTTTTCTCAATTTTGAGCCCTGCACTCGATGGAGCATCAAAAACTATGTAAAAAAGTAATGGAATTTTTGACCCCGAGATATTGGCCGAAAACGTTCCGATTTCGGGAGATTTAAAGGAGCTATATATCGGGTACCGTAAGTCATAGAGGAATGATATTGGTACTGAACAATACCAATATTAAATCAATAACAAACAATAGCAGTTATTGATTCAAATATTATTGCGTCATTATTTATTGATTCAATAATTATTGTGTCGTTAGTTAATCAAATAAATTTAATATACAATTTCATATAAATTTCGAAAAAAAAAAGATTCTTTTTAAGTTCATTCTGACAATGCTTTTGGAGTATTCTCAACTGATTTTTTAATGACTTGTCTATTTCAGAAGTTATATGTAAGAAGTTTGGTTCCTCAGCAACCGTTGCTCTGACTTCTTTATCCCTATTCCGAACTTCAGGTAACTCGTATATTTCTTCTTTTCAAGCGACGATATTAGAAAAGAAGAAATGGTGGTTATAAAAAAAAAATAAAATACGATTTTGACTTATTTATACTTTCTTGGCCCCTACATAGCGATAAAAGTGATCTTTAGATGTCTGTCAATCTGTTAATCGGTTGGCCTCGTTTTATCCTACCTCGTTCTTACATTTCGTAATAAGGAAAATTTAGAAAGTAAAGGATGAAAATGAAAAATCGAAGTTTTCTCAAAAACAGCTCCAACGATTTGAATTATTTTTCATAAATCAGTGTTCGATTAACAACCCTTTAATATGGTATAATTCATCTCTCTGGAAAGATCCCTAAAAAGGGTTCTGGCAACTTTCTTCCTATCTTATAAATAAGTGTTTCATTATTAACCCTTCAATATGTAATAAGAAATTTCACATGAAAAAATCTACAAGGAATAGGTTATTCTAGGTGTAAGTTCGTTTCAGATGATTTTCTCAAGAACATCTCAAGCTTTTTGTTCATACTTCATAAAAAAACTGTATCATTAAATTTCATAGAATCTGGCATAAGTAATTATTAATGGAAAATTTTCAAAAAGTGAGTTTTCTTTCGGGCTATTTTCTAAAACAAAATCGCAGCTGATTTTGTTAATATTTCACAAAATAAGGTTTCATTGATAACTTGACAATAAGACCTAACTCATTTAGCGTTTAAAAAGTTTATCCATGAAGTCATTCTTTAGATTCTGTGTCTCGCAAACAGATACACGGACAGCCAGAGTAAATATATAAAACAAGCTTTTGAGAATCAGAACTTTAAAAAAATTAGTTTGTATATTATAAGTATTGTTAAAATTTGAATATATTATATACTGTTACCAAAACGCAAAAACGATCCCTATAAAATATTTTTGAAATGGTCTGACATAATTACAAAATTAATTAACAATACTTAGAAAAAAATTGTATTTGGCGTACTTAAAATCGTATGTGACATTTGTAAATCCTGTAGTTCTTGGACTTAACGTACAGCAAACGTATAATTTAAAACGCATGTTTTATAATACTTTCTGTATAAACGTTACATCTGTACGTACCTTCCGCATGATACAATATAGGCGGTTAGGATCTTACATACAAATGGACGTATATAACATATAGCTGACGAGGGTAACATACATATATGTATGTAATATAAGGAAGACTGTTAGATATCATACATCCTACAACGCCATTATGTAACATCTAAAGGCAATACCTATGATGCATACGGATAACATATACTCCGTACTGATTTCTGTAGTAAGCAAAAGGATTCCGTATATTTGTCTGGAGAATGGATTTTTCTTAGTGCAATCCACATACATCTAGCTGAAAATATAGTATTACTTTTCGTATTAAAAAATAAAATATATCCGTTTAACGTCCTATGATTATGCCCTTAGGCTAATGGAGACTATGATTAAGACAAGTTAATGATGATGGAATAATTGATGGAATAAGGAAATGGAAGGAAACGGGAGTGCTCCAAGAAAACCCACGGACACGATGTTGTCCGCAAACTTACGTGGCCGGGGATCGAACCAGGGACCCCACTTACCAGAAGTAAACGCTCTACCACTTGACCATCGTGCACTCTTCGTAATAAAATAGGACTAACCAAACTTAGTTCAGTCTGACTAACAAACCAAACACCTCGCAACGGACAGTAAAAAACAAACTGTCCTTTGAAAATAGGACTTTCGGGAACACTATTTACATTCCATTTTAAATTGTAGGTTCACTTCTCATTATAGGTGCTGTAAGGGATGTTAAATTCAAACACAATCAGCCAAGTTCTTAATCAGGTTAGGAAATAATATTTGTAGTATCACATTTTGAACTTTTCCCTCACATGTTTGTTATGATTGTTTGAATTTTTAAAGATTTTAATTCTACTGTTATTATTCTTTTGTTATCTGAGAGAGAGAGAGAGAGAGGAAAGACTGCTACTTTGTTTACCTGCTTTCGTTTCCATTTCCTGCTGTAAATAATGAGATTTGCATATTTAGAGTTCTTATTCGAGTTTTGGTCTCTCTGTTTTGTTGTGAAAGTGAATTTAAATTTGTATGGGTAGTTGAGCTTGTACTGATGTGTACGTACGTATATACATGCAAAGATCTCTCTTTTCCCACTGCACACACTCATATACGGTAGCTGCTGACTCATATGTAGTATACCTTTCAGTAGTAATAGCAGAACAAAATGTAACTTTGCAGAGTTAATGCACGGAGAAAGGCTTAATTTTAGTGAAACTTTCTCGTTTGTTTAAAGTTATTACATGAAGGAGACGCTATACTAATGGTTTAGACAGTTGCCAGACAGTTTGTAAAAAGTATATTGTACTTTGCAATCTGGAGCTTGGGTAGCCGCAGGTTATCTTCCTCAGACGAGTTTTAAGCATTTCAGGAAAAGTAGCAAATATCTATAATACTAGTAATATAAGAAACGATAATGTTCTTCTATTCTGTTTCATATAATAATATTTAGAAATATCAGAGTATAAATTGCAATTTGTCGAAAATTACGTAATATCTTCACTCTGTTGGGCATGTGATTTTTGTACTTCATTTTGTTTTCCTTTTATTATAAATACAGGGTGTCTCAAAACAACAGCGACAGCGTTTGGAAGGTGATTCCTGACACCAAGATAAGACAAAAAGTATAGACCAACCTGGGTGCACAAATGCTTCCTTTCGGAGTTTCAGTCTGCCGAGAACATGAAAAAAATGAACTTTAGAAGTTCATAGGACCAATACTACCATAGTCGGGTCAAGACTTTATTTAGAAGCTAGTATGTACCTTATTCAAATATTCAAGTTTTAGAATCCGGTGGTACTTCCGTAACAATTTTTGTAGAAGTATTTGGTGAGTACTTCTAATTATGTGCCCGTAGCCAAACTGGCACTATAAAAATTGTTGTGTGTTGCGTGATGTTAGGATTCCGAAACATGTACTTTTAGGTAGCGCACATATTAGTTTCTAAGTGAAGTCTTGACCCGACTGCGGTAGATCCCATACTTTTGAAGCTATGAACCTTTAAACTTTCATTTTTTATATAGTTTCAGTAACCTATAACTCCGAAAGGAGGCGTTTGTGCACCCAGGTTGGTTTATACTTTTAATCTTATCTTGGTGACAGGAATCACCTCCAAAACGTTGTCGTTGTTGTTTTGAAATATTCTGTATATTTTATTACATATATTTTGGCCCCACGTAACTTCTTTGCTGTGAGCGGTCTCGGGTTTGTACCCGATGGGGACACTCGTTTGAAAAAGTGTAAAAAAAGCTTTTACATGCCAGCCATCCTGAATGAGGGTTTTCTGGGTCTTTCTCAGCACACTAGGCAAATGCCGGGATGGTACCTAACATGCACTTCCCATGCCGCTTCCTTTCTTCCCTTTTCACGAATATTGTGATCGCCGAGGGATTTCATCCCTCATATATATGACAGGATAACATGGCTGTAGATGCGGAAAGTCCAGAAATCTAATGTACACAATCTGTAGTACTGATCTGATTGTTTCTAAATGTAGCATCAAAGTAGACATTGACTTGCCTTGTAACTACAAGATTCATACCAAAAGTACGTGCCATTTTGCTATAGTTCGTAACTTAATGAGTGTATATTAATATAATTACACGGGAATTAGCTTTAAATTTCATAGCTCAACTGTGCAAAATTTAAATATTCTATGATTACTTTTTACGTACTTAATTGTAAAGGAAAGAAAAAAAAGGATTTTGGTACTGGTCTGAAATGACGGATTTCACCATAGAGGTACCTAAGAAAGATTATGTTTAGATGTTGTGAAAAACGTTTCGAGATCCATGACCAATTGAAGGATGTTTGTAGAGACATTGTCCTTGCTAACTGTACTATGTGGAAGTAGATAAGAGAATTCATGAGGAGACTGGAATCAACTGAAAATCTTCAAAGACTCGGAAGCCCAATTTTTGTAATGACCTCAAAAAACATTGCTCTTGCTGAGATCGTAGGCATGGGGGACAAAAGGCTAACCGTTGAAGATATTAGTAACTCTTCAGCATTCTCTCATTACCTAATGAAAATAATTTTGACAGACCACTTGAACTTTCAAGGTCGGTTCACATAAGATTATTTGACAGTTGGATGCAACGAAGATGGTCTACTGGATAAGAAGAACCTGTTTACAAGATAAGAACATCGAAGTGGTCCCTTATCCATTTTGTTCCGAAGAACTATCTTCCAGTAGCCTCTGCCCGTTTTTTAAAAATGAAGGACTCATTGTGAAGCAAAAGCGTTAATATATTTTTAAAAAAATATAACTTCCCCGAGTTGCCCTTTGATGCCCTTAGGGGCAGTGGTAGCTCAGTAGCAGAGCACTCGCCTCTCTTGCGTAGGGTCCCTGGTTCGATTCCAACTTGCGCCAACTGGACTTTGTGACGTCGAATACCCATGCAAACACCTGAGTTCTCTGTAATGTTATTCATTAACAAGCATTCCAACACACTGCAGTTTGAAAATCTCAAACCCAAAGCTCTTTAAATAACGTTTCTCAAAGTCGATAGAGAGCTAAATTGCGTACTCACACCTTGGAACATTTGATCTGTTCTGAAACAATCGTTAGAGAAGTGAAAGAACAAGAGAAATAAGAAATTATTTAACTTTTAGTAATTGTATTTTACTCTATTTTTATCATTGTCTGTCAGTTGTATTGGACATAATTGTGATGATAAGGGTACAAATAATCATCCAAATATTTTAAAAGGACATTGGTGAAAGTGTTGTTGGAACATGTCCGGCAAATTTTGAGTTAAATGAAACCTACTAAATGTTTTTTTTTTAATTGATTGATTCGTTGATTTATACCAATACCAGCAACAATATACATCTAATTAACTCACTCTATGGCCTATAGAACCCGGAGATTCAATTCTGCATCCAAAAAAGCCTTCAATTTACTTCTTTCTTAAGCCAGCCGGATCCAATTTCTATTTTGTATATGCGAGGTCCATCTTAATATTGTTCTTCCATCTGCGCCTATTTCATCCTAATGTTTCTTTCCCGATTGGATTTCCAGTTAAAATTTTGAAACCGTTTCTAGTTTCTTCCATTCTGGCTACATGATCTGCCCACCTGAGACTTCTAGGCTTAATGAACCTAATAGTGTTAGTTAAATATATAAATTATGCAGTGTTTTGTTATGAAGATTCCAAATCCCCTATTCCTGTCCTAGAGGACGCAGTGGCTCAGTAGTAGAGCGCTTATCTTTAGTGCTTGGGGTCCCTGGTTTGTTCCCCAACCATGTAAGCTTGTGGCTGACAACATCGTGTCTGTGTGTTTTCTCGGGGTTGTAACGATCCATCCCTTCGAGATGACTAGATTCATGAAGTATATGGTTTCGTCACAAGGAAAGAAAACAAAAAAAAAGAAATAGGATTTTAAAAAAATAAAAATAGGGAATATTTATATATTATAATTGTTAATTATTTAATTGTTGTAATAATAACTATTACTATTTAATCAGTATTTTTTGTTAGATACAGTAATAATTAAAGATTTGTATGAGAAAAGAAAAAGAAAGATTGTATTTTATGTGCACAATATATGTTTTAGCAACTGAATAAAAGTAGATTCGCGTGGAGAGGGGGCGTTGTCAGCTCGCAGCGTATTTACGTGCCAGCGTGACACGTTGTGTCGCTGACTAGCTCTCTGGTCATGTAGCGACCCACTCCACCTAGCCCCGCCAACCGAATTCAAATCGAGAGCTTTTTTTTTCATTTTTCTTTTTTAAAAAAATATTCAAAACTGTCAATCCGAATCCCAACAAACAAAGCCCGGTAGATGGATCTTGACTGATGGAAGTCCCTCCTTCCCACACGTCCCTCCGAATTGAGTCGTAAACAGTATTATCCAATATTTCTTATCAAGGATAAACAACACAAACATATGAAACAACCAAACACAGAAATTCAATATATAAATAACATCTTTATTTAAACGAACATGTGGTAGTGTATATACGTTATTTCGTTAGAATAACGTATATCCACAATTCCAACAGCATATTAAATATGGGTAATATTTAAAAAATTCAAAAGAAATATGTTTATGTCAAATGGCATAAACATGGGATTTTAAACTGAAATAGGTATTTTATTTCATTTCATTTTCGTATTCTTGTTCGTCTTGGATCTGAATATTCGTGTTAAGACTTTATTTTCAAGTATGTTCAGTCTGCGTTCTTCCCGTAAGGTAAACGACAATGTTTCGCAACCGTACAGATAACAGGCATAATTATCGTTTTATATATTTTAAGCTTTAAATTCTCGAAAGACAGGTTTCGCAAAGACAAAAAGATATCAGACTGGATAATAACACGAATTCCCTGTGTTGAATAGACATTTAATTTTTCATGGATATGACTTTGGCCTGTTAATTTTGATTCTAGATACTTGAAAGTATCCACTTTGCCGACAGTGTTATTTGAAATTTAACGTATTCATAATTTCCAATAGAACAATATCTATATATTAAAGTAGGATCTGAACCATTGTAATATTTGATATTACTTCAAGTTGAATTAAACGTGAAACTTCGTCCCTCAAAATTACACACGCCACTAGACCAGCAACCTCCTTCATATTAATTGATTCACTTATTTGTATTGATGCCCTTTGTGAACAACGGGGCTAGATAGGAGAATCCTACAGTTAAAAGTGAAATCTGAAGCATTGTAACGTGTTTGATGCTCTTTCACGAGGAATCAAATCCATGACTTGATGCCACAAAGACACGCACTAAGCACTAGACCTGGTATGAGGGCGATTTCCTTTACAATTACATACAATAGTATAATAGACAACAGTGGATGCTAGTATTTAGAAATGTCCTTTGAAGTCTGCTTAAGGTATCATTTCAATGACAAGTGTATTGTAATGTATGATAGAGAAGTGGTACATGAGTTTTCTTTTCCCTCCCCTTTTATTATAAAAAGTTCTATACAAGTTTATATACACAGTACTACAAATAAGTAGATGTCTTTAGTAATATTCCTTTCTCTACAGGGTTGGACCTCCAACCGAGAGCAGGCCAGAGGTCTTATGGTTAGGAGTCTCCTGCACAGAGCAGAGCAGAGACGGAAAGGAACCTCTTGCCCGTTGCAGTGGAAAGCGGAGTTAGAGACTCCTGTCCAGAGCTGCTTAGAAAGGAAGATGGAAAATGATCAGCTGGTACTGATATCATCTGCTTCTTGACATGCTCTTTTATAGCCGAATCTGGAGGCAAGGCATGTGGAGGGGTTGCAGAAGTGTCTCTTCGTGACTTTCCGTGTCCTCCTCGTATTTCTTCGGAAACGATATCCGTCGGCTGTTTATGATCCTTGTGAAGAAGCACATAGTGTTGTTTTACAGATATGAAGAGATATTGCAGTGTGCTTTCAATTTGTTAGTAATACCTCAATACATGTAAGTAATTGTGACTACAATCAACACAAACTACGAACACAAGAGACAACGATAAAATATTAATGAGAAATATTATTTTATTTTTATGTTGTCTGCTATAGTTGCTGATATGTTACCTCTATACGGTAACCAGATAATGAGTGCTGATCTTATACAACAATAATAGAAAATATTCCATAAAAGGACACATATAAACAGTATGAGAAGATAATACCAGACTATCAGGATGACAGACAGAAATGAAGAAATCTTCTGTCAAGCAGCAGGGGAGAAATAAAGAAAAAAAAATACAAAATGGCACTAGGAGAAAAGAGAGAGACAGAAATATTGTAGTTCAGAGCAAGACAAACAAAAGAGAAAAATGTAGAGGGATGCTGTAGGAAAGTAGTAAATGATAAGTTGAGAAAGAAGCAAGAAAATAATAGAAAAGAGAAAGAAAGGAAGAATATATGTATAAAAGACGGAAAGAGATGTCCGTGGATAGATAGTAAGCACTGAGTGAGATCTTGAGAATAGGTTACGGCTACCGGAGATTCTTGTCCTTCAGAAGGAAGTATGGATGAAATTCTTCGGAGTCTTAGAAAAGAAAGAGAAATAAAAGAAATGATTTCTTTCTCTTTCATTCCCTCGCTTCGCCGACTAAGAGACAAAAAGAGAGAGAGAGAAAGAGAGAATAGAGGAAAAAAAGGAAAACCCAACGAAGAGCTTGATTGATGATTTAACGAGGTTTACAAGGATGAAAAATTGCTGGAACAGGACGAGACGGACGTAAACAGAGGCTAATTGCAAAAGAGCTGGAAGTAGAAGAAGCAAGTTTTAAGAGAGGGCCTCTCTTCCACTATCGTCCTTTTTTTCTATACGTCTTTCCATCTTTTCTTTTACGTTATTTTTCCTCCCCTTCTGTCTTACTTGAAGTTTTGCTAAAAATTGGACTCAATGACAAATTACGTAGGACTCGCGGAAAGAAAAGCTGGATGGAAGGCTTGTTCTCCCTCTAGCCTTTTGAGAGCAATACCAGAAGGAAAACTGTGTGGGAAAGGGAAAAGTCGTTGCCTTACACGTCAGAAGACGGAAATTCTTGGTTCTTGAGAACTATTGGAACCTTCCCCAAGGAAGTAAAATAGAACCTGATACAATATGAATATATAGAATAGTAACTTTCCATATTTAGATGGCGCTTCGAAAGTCAAGTAATTTCACAAGTTATCAAATGGCAGTTCCTTGACCCAAAATGCAATATTGTCAGTTAGTTGTAGTTTTGGCGTACGGGGTTTTGAGTTTGATTCTTGGTGGGAGAACTCTCTTGAAGATTTTGAACACATTACAGCGATTAGGATGCCACCTTAAACTGTACTAAAATCCATGTCTCAAACATTCAGAGATTCCGAGATATGAACATTTTAAGATAATAATTGTCACCCTTCTTTCCCCTCTTCCCCTTCGAATTTCCAAAAAATTCTTTCGTACTAGTACCTTACATAATAAATGATATGACCTGTTCAAAATCCATGTTATTATCTTGGGTGTTTCGCCTGGGGATTGAACAGTCAGTCAGTCGTAACTGACTTCTTTTATATAGAGATATTTTGGTTTTAAATTAAACTTCATGATTTTCGAACTAAAGAAATTCTGTATATGTAATATTACTTCCAGATGTGATTTGCAGTTACTTTCATGGCTAGAAAAATGTACTGTATGAGCAATCGGAAACTATCACACTACTCCCTTTTGTTTGTCCCCAAAATAAAAGGAGCAAATTAGTAAATTGATTTTTGAGTGTGTTCAAAAGTGTTTAAATTGTAAATATCGTGCATCTGGGTAAGACTATAAACACTATCAGGATCACGTTAGTGGATCTTATAAGATTGTAACTTATTACGTCCGTCCGTCCGTCCGTTACTCCACAGGATAACTCTTGAACGAAAACGAATATTATTTTCAAATTCTGTTTTTCTTTCTGAGGGCGCGGTGGCTCAGTCGTAGAGCTTTCACCTCCGATCCTTGGGGTCCCTGGTTCGATCCCAGCTCGTGCCGTGTAGACTTTGTGGTGGACAAACACCGTGCTCGTGGGTTTTCTCGGGGTTCTCCTGTTTTCTGCCACTTTCTTCATTCCAGCATTTTCACTCATCTCTAATCATCACCGTCTCCTTTAGCCTAACCGACATAAGCGTGGGACTTAAAGATTTCATTTCATTTTCTGTTTTTTTTCTTGCAGTTGATAGCTAGGACGATCATTCCGGCAGAATTCCTTAATGCAGTCGATCTGTTAACATTTTAATAGATAACGAAAGCTTTAAGGGTCACTATCCATGTCTTGCCCCATTTTCTACTATTGAAACCATAGAGTTATAAAATAACCACTAGAGGCACAATTGGCGCAACTATCTATGTGATTCCAGCTACTAGCACGTTCCCAATTAAATAGTCATTTAGTTGTTTTCCACTTGTATGGAAATAGCTGCAATGTGTTTCAAAGTGTAAGCTATCTTATGAAGTGAAGATCCAAACAAGATTTCTGACTAGAACGCCCATAAAACATATCCATTATTTAAAACCACAATATTACTAGTGGATTGAAAGAGCATCCGTATTTTCAAAGCGTGAAATAATGCAGTGCTTTTATTCTGTATACAAATTTGTTAGGACAGCTGCCTGAAAGTGGAGTAAGAAAAGTTATGCACACTAACATAGAGTACAAGTGATATGAAGATATACTGTAGTAAATATTACAGGTTTCTGTACACATCATACGATACGCGTTGCTACCTGCATATTACGTAATATAAGCTATTATGATTTAATTTTAATTACGTGGTTAATCTTAATAAAACAAAGAAATAAGACGTTTAACTGTGCCTAAGAGAAATATGTTAATATGTTGTGTCTACACGAAATAAGTTAATCTATAATTAATCTGAACAAAAACGTCAGAGGTGCAAGAAGTGCTGCCAAGTTCGTCAGCCTCAAAAAGTGTTGAGGTGAGGATGGATGAGCCAAGTTCCTTGGCCATTCCATCTGAAACGACGCTGTAACTTGGCGCGAGGTGTCAGGAGAATGATGTTATAACGACTCTATAGAAAAGCGTCGTCAACCTGGTTCGTCTTGTAAAATATCAGTTACGAAGCGATAATTACTTTTCTTTATGCAAAAATCAACTCAGATATTCAAAGATTATTAGTCTCACCTTTATTGCTTGATATGTCTTAAATATTCCTTTTAAGACCGTAAAATACATAAATTCACTTGACTAGGTCAACACATAACATGTACATAACCACAACTATCCCATAATAATCTCTTACATATATTAAAAACATTCTTCTTTTCTGTTAATTTAAAATGAACATTCTACTAAGTATATTACATATTTATGAACACTTTTTGCCCAAGGTACAGGTTAATATTATACAAACTAAAGTATTTCGTTATAGAAAATGTCGCCCGAAAAAGGGACTGAATATAAAAGTCATGAGTGGGCTTGGCTTTTATATTCAAGAACCACTGGTCTGATTAGATTAATGTTCGTACATTACATATGTTCTTTATATTTTGATCACACCTCGTATATATCTTCATTACTTTTTTTGGTTAACCCTCATATATATAAAATATTAGTTATTATCATTCACATAAATATATTTACAATAAATCTTTGATTTCATTAATATTTCTCTTTTATTACCTTATTATTTATTCTTTATCATTAAAAACATCGTCGCTTAGAAATATAATTAACGAGGGTGAAACACAAATTATCAAGATTACTAGTTTCGATCATTATTACAAACGATGATGTGACAAATAATATTTGTTCTTTTCGGGCGCATTGTATAACAAATAAGTTAGATGTTGCAATTGTAATGTATACATAGTAGCACTAAGATGTCCAAAATAAAGAAGAATTTCACTCAAGGTAGTCATTGAATAATTGATTTTATAGAATGGATCTTATTCTTAACATAATCTTTGATAATTAAACACAAATCAATCTGATATAAATAATCTTTGCCTTTAACTAATTATAAATTGAATTATGATTCTTCACATTAATAAGAAAGAATAAAAATTAAACACAACCTACTTTTGAATAATCAAATGAAAGTAAATAAATTTATTTTACAGAAACAAAAGACACCCTTTTGTTATTAAATAAACACATATTTCATTATTATTGTTATTTTTCATTCTTATTTATTTGATCAAGAATGTTGGGTGTTACTAACTCTTTAACTAGATGCATTTCAAATATTTATAACCATCGTTTTCATTATTAATATTAACACAAACTTTAAAACGAAAATTCACAAGAATCTATAACCAACATGGGTTTAACCTAATTTCGTTAACGGTAATCATGTTACATTCGCACTGGCATATGAATCTAATAAAGTGCATTGTACCGCACAATCGTGGTTAGGTTCTACATTAGGTTGTACATGTCTTTCATCGTGATTTGAATTTGGATACGAAGTACCATCTCGTGAACAA
This sequence comes from Thermobia domestica, assembly GCF_964235325.1. Classification (NCBI taxonomy): domain Eukaryota; kingdom Metazoa; phylum Arthropoda; class Insecta; order Zygentoma; family Lepismatidae; genus Thermobia; species Thermobia domestica. Next base: position 133,629,688 of record NC_137458.1, read on the forward strand.
TGATTATATCTATACATAGGATTGGTAGCATCTCTAGGATTTCGACATGTATTTCTATTATTTTTGTGTCTACTTCGGTTGATTAGATTAGGCGGATTCCCTACATAGCCTTGTCTATTTTGTTCATTTTGATTGCTAGAGTATATTCGTCTTAGGTTCGGTTCAGTATTATTCACACTTCGGATATCCAAATTCCGAACAGGGACCGAATGATCTGAAGTATTCTTATTTTTACCCATTCCTGGTTGAGTTAGATTCATAGCATGGTATTGAGTTTCGTAGCATTGTACAAGCATTAATAAATGACTAAAACTCATACACTGTGTGGAAAATAAGATCTGCTGTAATTTAAATGGAAGCAAATTGCGAATCGATGCAATTATTCTTGATTCCGATTGCAAGGGATTAACGACCTTTAATTCATTATAGACATTTACAACAAACTCTACAATAGATTTGTGCAATCGAGGATTGAAATGTTGATTTCTAAGAGTGGCATCTCTGTTTGCCAGCAAAAAGTCATTTTCGTAATTCGCGATCAAATGCCGCTTTAAATTCCTCATATGTACTAATGTGATCACGTATTGCCTTAAACCATAAGGAACAAGGTGGGAGTAATACATGGGGTATTAATTTCATGTATTGTGATCGGTCGATAGACATTATACTGCATTCGTCTTGGAACTTCTCTAAGAAAGAACTAGCATTTTCATTGCACTTACCACTAAATTTACTCATGGCTTTGATTTCGCTCATCTTGACACTTAACTTTACCTTTCTTATCTCACTCCTTGTTCTTGTGGTGTGATTGTTCAGGTCCGTAGCGTGCGGTGTCATGATACCATTTATATTTCGTTCATCAGTGATCTTCGGACAATTATCCTCTAATATAATATCCTCCTCAGATTCCGGCGAAGGCGTATTTATATCCGGTGATTGGGGAAACTCGAAGCGATCACTGCCCAGATTATTGCGATAAATGTTATCTCTAGCCTGTAACGTTTTAATTTCTTCCTGCATAGTAGCCAACTGGATCTTTTGATGTTTAACGGAAGATTCTATTAACGTTAAATCCTTTTTTACAGCACAGATTTCATGATTTTGATGATCGTGCTTTTCTTGACACTCATCGGCTATCCTTTTTAACTTCTCTTCAAACTGCGAGGATATGTCGTTCATCACTTGGACGATTGTTTGTTTCGTATCGTCTGATTTCAGTTCTATCCGTTCTATTCGTTTACTTAATTCTTCATACTGCTTGCTAGCTTCGTTGAATTTCAATTCTATCTTCTGTTCCATGGTCTGGTTAGCTTCATAGAACTTCTGTTCCATGGTCTTGTTAGCTTCGTTGAATTTCTGTTCCATGTTTGTGTTAGATTCATTGAGCTTCTGTTCCATGGTCTGGTTAGCTTCATAGAACTTCCGTTCCATGTTTGTGTTAGATTCATTGAGCTTCTGTTCCATGGTTTGTTTTATCTCAGTCGTCATTTGCATAATTTGTCGCTGCACAGCTAACAAAAGTCGATCCTCAGATGACAAACTAGGTGTTGCACTAATTTCACCTGGATTACTGGTATTAGATTCCTGTTGCACTATTTCACTATCCATTTTTCTTTTGATGACCTTACCGCTTCGTAATACGGTTAAGTTCGTATTCATAAATGGTAATATCCAAGTAAATTCAGCCCTACTTTCCTTCTTCGGGAACTGAATTTTCAAAAGTCCCGGGTTTGGTAAACCAAATTTTTATAACGACTCTATAGAAAAGCGTCGTCAACCTGGTTCGTCTTGTAAAATATCAGTTACGAAGCGATAATTACTTTTCTTTATGCAAAAATCAACTCAGATATTCAAAGATTATTAGTCTCACCTTTATTGCTTGATATGTCTTAAATATTCCTTTTAAGACCGTAAAATACATAAATTCACTTGACTAGGTCAACACATAACATGTACATAACCACAACTATCCCATAATAATCTCTTACATATATTAAAAACATTCTTCTTTTCTGTTAATTTAAAATGAACATTCTACTAAGTATATTACATATTTATGAACACTTTTTGCCCAAGGTACAGGTTAATATTATACAAACTAAAGTATTTCGTTATAATGTTAAGGAGCCTTAAGAATGGTGCTTGTGAGAGTGGTGGATTTGTGACCACCTCCAGCCTTAGGGTTTAAATGTCCCAGCCGTGAGACTAGAAACATACAGCTTAGTATATTCGAATATGTTAGACACGTCGCGCCAAGTTCCAATGTTCATTTCAGATGCAATGGCCAAGGAACTTGGCTCATCTATCCTCATCTCAACACTTTTTGAGACTAGCGAACTTGGCTGCACTTTTTGCACCTCTGGTGTTTTTGTTCAGATTTCACTTCTTTTTGTAGTTCACCATATCAATATCTTATATTGGGATTCTCAATTGTGGAATATTGTTGAATTGAAATTTAGAATTGTACATTTTAAAGGAGTCATAATGTGCCACCTGCAACCTTAGTTCCCAAGGGCTCTCTCACCGGGAATCGAACCAAGGTCTCTGTACAACAAAGGCGTATGCGCTAGCCACTAGACCAGAGGGTAGGGTTTCTTCTATTAAATATCTGTCAGAGAGCTATGTCCAAGCGAGATTCTAATTCATTTACCCAAGCTACTAAATCACGATCGCTAACATCTGATTTTTAATTACCTAAGTGCGAAAAGTTTCAACAGAGCCCCAAACTCTTAATACCGAATCCTTTTAGACATGGCTGATGTTTCAACACACTTAGTCGTTCTCTACCCTTCCATATTGCGAAATCACGGAGATCAATACATGACGCTTATTTTGTGCAGAGGCGGATCTATCCCGAATTCAGGACTAGGACCCCCAGTTTTTTTAGTGACAAAAATAATTTAAGCTATTATTTATATATACTTACCATGTTCTGGGTTCTGGCTACCTCCACTTTTTACTATCTGGATCCGCCCCTGATGTGCAGCTTCATACTGCCTGGGTTTTCCTTCCAATGATATACACGTTTTAAATAGATTGTAAACGTAATTATATTTGCCACCAATATATCTCATATAAAAATTATAACGAGATACTTTGTATCGTTTAATAATTACCTGTACCTTGGGCAGAAAGTGCTCATACTCAAGCACTATACTTGATATAATGTTAATTTAAAAATAACAAAAGAAGAATGTTTTTAATATATGTAAGAAATATACATAATTGTATAATTCGTTGCTATGTAGTTGTTGATAGTTACCTAACAAACATGTACGATTGGAAAGCAGTCTATGTGCATATTCGTTCATAGAGAATCAACGAATAAAACTGTTTAATACGTATCACCGTTTTGTAATTTCAGTATAAAAGGTGAGAATACAAGTAAATGTACTCACAGAAGATATTTTGAGGTGTGAATAATTACTACCACACAAAAATTGACTTAAATTATTAGCCGAACCAGGTTAACGATTACGTTTGGTAAGAACGTTATAAAAATTTTGGTTTACCTCACCCGGGAACTTGTAAATTCAATTCCCGAAGTTAAGTAAGGGTGAATTTACTTCTGCAAAAAAGTTAATGACTACGAACTTGACAAGACTGAGAAGTGGTAGAATAATCTCAAGAAATATGAACGGGGAAACAATGGAAAAAGAAATCAGTGATAGTGATAATGGTGAACAAAGTGCAGCACCAGGAATGACACTAGAAGACCGAATATTACTACTCTTACAACGGCAAGAACAAAGCCGAAAAGAAGATATGGAACGGCAAGAACAAAGCCGAAAAGAAGATATGGAACGGCAAGAACAAAGCCGAAAAGAAGATATGGAACGGCAAGAACAAAGCCGAAAAGAAGATATGGAAGCCATAAAGCAGGCGATGGAGCAGAAGTCAGATGAGACGAAACAATTTATTCTTCAGGCGATGAATGACATCACCTCGCAGTTTGACGAAAAGTTAAAAAGAATATCTGAGGATTGTCAAGATAGTCACAGCCATCTAATCCAAGAAGTCAGTGGTGTAAAAAGGGATTTAGAAGCAATAGAATCTTCTGTACGTCAACAAAAAATCCAGGTCACGGATAACTCCAATCAGATACGTGCGAACACGCAGTTGATAGCTATCTTACAAGAGGAAATTAGGACACTACAGATCAAGGACAACAATGATCGTGTGGAATTCCCTTGTTCGCCAGAGATGACCTCGCCTTTACCCGTATCTGATGAGGACATTATTTTGGAAGAAAATCATCCGAGGAGTTCAGATGGGCGGAAAAGAGACGGTGTAACTACACATCACACCATAGATAGGAATTGTCACTCAAGAAGATCACGGAATGATAAAAGGAAGGTAAAGTTGAGCGTAAAGATGAGTGAAATACGTGCCATGAGTAAGTTCAGTGGTAAGTGTAATGAGAATGCTACTTCTTTCCTAGAAACATTTCAGGACGAGTGCAATATAATGTGTATAGATAGATCACAATATATGAAATTAATCCCTCATTTATTACTCCCACCATGTTCTTTATGGTTTAAAGCAGTACGAGATCACGTTAGTACGTATGAGGAGTTTAAAGCAGCGCTAATCGCAAATTATGAAAATGACTTTTTGCTTGCAAATAGAGATGCCACGATTAGAAACCAACATTTCAATCCTCGTTTGCACAAATCCGTTGTCGAGTTTGTTGTAAATACATACAATGAATTAAAAGTCGTAAATCCATTGCAATCAGAATCTAGAATCATAGCATCAATTCGAAATTTGTTACCGTTCAAGTTACAACAGATCCTGTTTTCTACACAGTGTATGAGTTTCAACCACTTATTAATGCTTGTTCAATGTTATGAAACTCAATACCATGCTCTGAATCAACAAGCAGGAGTAGGTAAAGGTAAAAATAATTCAGATCATTTTGTACCTGTTCGGAATCTAAATATCCGTAGTGTGAACAATACCGAACACAACCTAAATCGAGTGAATTTAAGCAATCAGAACGAGCAAAATAGGCAAAAATATGTTGGGAATCAACCTAACCTAACCAATCGTGACAATAATTATGTCAGATCACTCAACCGAAGTAGACACAAAAACAATCGAAATACATGGCGAAATTCTAGAAATGCTACAAATCCTATGTATAGACATAATCGTTGTTCAAGAGATGGCACTTCGTATCAAAATCAGAATCACGACGCAATACATGTACAAAATAGTACGGAACCTAATCATGATTGTGCAGTACTATGTACTTTATTAGAATCATATGCAAATACGAATTTAAGCTGACTACAATTGATGAAGTAAGGGTTAAACCCATATCAGCTATAGATTTTCATGAACATTTATTTTATTTTTATTCAATTTAATTTTCTTTAATTCTCATTAACTAATGATAATTTTCAAATGATTTTAATTCTCTCTTGTTAATGTGAAGAATTATAATTCGATTTGTGATTGATTAAAAGCAAAGGTTATTTATATTATATGGATCTGTGTTGAGAATTTGTTGTCAAAGATTATGTTAAGAATAAGGTTCATTCTATTAAGCTATTTATCCGACGACTGTCTTTATGCGCCACCTTACATATTACTCGAATAAGATTCTTCTATATTCTGACGCTTTATCGATACAATGTATATTTTAAAACATCATCTAATGTAGTTATTATATAATGCGCCCTGGAAAGATCAAACATTTTTTCCTTTACATCACCGTTTGTAATAATGATTGAAACTGTTAATCATTGAGATTTATGTTTTAAAAAGTAATTTGCCTTTTACCGATTTTGACTTCGCACCCTTCATTGATTAGATTATTAAACGACGACGTTTTTATAATAAAAGATAAATGATAATGGAAGGAAAGATTTATTATAAATGTATTTATATATATATGAAGCTTAATGAAGATATATATACGAGGGGCGATCAAAATGTAAAGGACATAAGTAATGTAATACCATTATTGTAAACGGACCAGTGGTTCTTAAATATAAAAGCCAAGCTCGCTTGTAACTTTTATATTCAGTCCCATCGTCGGGCGACATTTTTATATAACGAGATACTTTGTATCGTTTAATAATTACCTGTACCTTGGGCAGAAAGTGCTCATACTCAAGCACTATACTTGATATAATGTTAATTTAAAAATAACAAAAGAAGAATGTTTTTAATATATGTAAGAAATATACATAATTGTATAATTCGTTGCTATGTAGTTGTTGATAGTTACCTAACAAACATGTACGATTGGAAAGCAGTCTATGTGCATATTCGTTCATAGAGAATCAACGAATAAAACTGTTTAATACGTATCACCGTTTTGTAATTTCAGTATAAAAGGTGAGAATACAAGTAAATGTACTCACAGAAGATATTTTGAGGTGTGAATAATTACTACCACACAAAAATTGACTTAAGTTATTAGCCGAACCAGGTTAACGATTACCTTGAGTGAATCGTTGTAAAATCCAACCATTGGATTTCTCATTTCTTGGAAAACTTCAATAATTCTAAATATACCCACCTCTGCATTCTCTTACTTATTAATTTAATTTCAATATCTATTTAATACTAATGAATGCGTTAAAGGAAACATATTCACCGAAAAAACAAACATTAGCTTTCCTTGTCTGGGTTTCCAACAACCAAATTTACGGCAGCAGATACGCGCCTTAGCCAACTCGACCACTCGGACAATTGACAACATTACCACTATGCTATGCACATGATGTGTTCAATAACGGAATCCATTCCCGTTTTCCGGTTGTAAGTACAGTTTTTGCCCATTAAAAACTCCCATAACACATTCCTCAAATTTCAGACTTTACCCATATTCAAGTCGCTATAAGGTACGCTTATGGAAAGTTTTCCATCTTTTTCTCATTAAGAAGTACCTAATGGCTACGGACAGTTTTTCGCCTATAAAAAAATTCCCGTAGTACATCCCTTAAATTTCGGACGTTTGTCATACTCAAGTCATTATAAGGTACTTTTACACAGAGTTTCACATCTCCATCTCATTGGGAAGTACCTAATCAATGTGATGAGTGAGTGAGTGAAACGATTTCTGCTTTGTTAATGACAGTTTTTCGCCCACAAAAAATTCCCATAGCACATTCTTTAAATTTCAGACGTTCTTCGTACTCAAGTCATTATAAGGTACCTTTGTGCAGAGTTTCATGTAAGTACCTATTCAATGAGATGAGTGAGTCAGTCAGTAAATGAACCGATTTCTGCTTGGTTAAGGACAATTTTCGCCCATAAAAGTTTTCTATAGCACATTCCTTAAATTTCAGATCTTTTTCCATACTCCAGATATTATGAGGTACCTTTATGCAAAGTATCACGTATTTGTATGATTGTGAAGTAATTAATCAATTTGATGAATGAGTCAGTGAATCAGTGAGCCTAAAAAACTGCATATTTTAGATGTCCAGTACTCGAATATGGTTGAAACTAGAAGTATTAGATTTGGTCTCATATTTCTACCTTTAAAAGAACCTCTTCTACAGAGCCAGCGATTTTACGCAAAACTCTTGCTTGTGTATAAAGATACTTCCGTCAGTGCAGGCCAGGTTTTCATTCCCGACGAATTTTCTTCGCGGGACTTGGCTAACATGCATTGTTGTGCATGTTGATTAAATAAAATTAATATTTCTACTAACTGTAAGTAAAAGGAATATCCACTGTAAGAGCATTATTTAAGGTATGTATTAACTTTGACGTGGAGGATAGGGGGTAATCTCTCTTTGTAATTAATAATAAGTTCTTAATGATTTTTATTAAACAGTATAGTCCCAAAAGAACTCTACAAATTAACAATGTATCCGCACCTGAATAGTAATTATATTTTGTTTAGAAAATGAATTATGTAGTTAAAATAAGGACAAGTAACACATAAAAATTCTATTGTATGTACTCGTAATTTTATTATTACGTATATCAAGAAAAAAATTACTTGATGCATTAAAGAAACCAAATTAATATTTTAGCACCTAGGCTGCCGTCAGAAAATAAAGTTGGGCCGGGAGTTCATGAAGGAAAGACAGTTCCGGTTTGATTGATTATAGAGATTAATGACAAGTTTGATTAGGAAACATAAATAGTCATTAACTACAAGTTTGATCAATGAATATACATGATTTTGAGGAAATTATCAAGTGCATGGCCATTCATAGTACAAAAATGAGAGTGTTAATGATTCTCGAAATATTAATTAGAATTTTTGTGTTCAAATTCTTGATCAAAGAGAATTATGATCATTTGGCACAAAAAATCAATGATGATTTCAGAATGTTTCAACCGGAAGGGAACTCGAGATAAACAGTGGATGAAACTAGTACTGCGAAAATACTGCTGTTCCTGGTTGAGCCCGAGCTGAGAAATATTCCAGGAAATCTTTTTGTTCCTGGGACAAAATTTCCTCTAGGGTTACCCACTGGAATCATCACTGTTTAGAATTATTCCTGTACACGATGCAATTTAAATAAATGTATGATTCGTAATTGTACACTACGTTCCAGGGTTACATTTTCACTTGAAAGAAATTAATGTCCAGAAAATTGTTAGCAGACATTAAACTAATCTATAAATAAGCCTTTTGACTTCAGTGATCACTTCTTAGTCAAGAATTAATACACTAGAAACGTTTGACAAGGCACAACAATGCATTAAAACACTCATGGCACATGGATGTTTCAACTTTGGGGTCGAGTTGTTAAGGCATTTTACTACGATTGTATTTGAGTTTAGGGTCCGCGTCAGTAGCAAGGCTATATGAGTTGTTGTCCTACATCTTAACATGGAATCCGAACCACATAAGCTCTTACCAGGAACAGAACCCGGCTGTCCCGCGCGAAACACGCAAAAAGTAACCACATAACAACGTGGGAGCTCTGTGTTTGGTTACGATTTTGATCCATGATGGAATGCTTGTACACTTTCCAGTATAACCCGAGAAGCGACTTGAAAATAAGTTGACATTCAATCAATCAATGAATTAAAGATGCTGTTTGATGCATACTATTTTATGCAAGGTAATTAATACATAGACATATTTTACTTAAATATTACACTTTAACATGAATTTTAGGAATGATCAAAAAAATGGATCAAAAGATTGCGATCTTGGCCAATAATTAGATGTTGGGTCAGGAGCCACAAAATTTTTGAACAGTCTCTAGATAAATCGAGTTTCCGTATATTTTACGGAATAAGCACATCAAACTGAGTTAAGTGGTAGTTTTGGTTTGGATACACTATATACAGTTCTCCAGATATAAGACGTACAAGAAAACGTTTAGTTGAATGAAATATATTGCATGTTTTGGATCAGGAGCAACAAAAATTTTAAATAGCCCCTAAATCGAGATTTTGTATATTTTACGGAATAAGCACATCATACTGAGTTAAGTGGTAGTTTTGATTTAGCTGCACTATATGTAGTTCTCGAGATATAGGGCGTACAAGAAAATACTTGATTGAATGAAATATTTTGGATTTTTTGGATCAGGGGCCACAAAATTTTTGAATGGACCCTAAATCGAGATATCATACTTTTTGCGGAATAAACACACTATACTGAGTTAAGTGATAGTTTTGCTTTGACTACAGTATATGTAGTTATCGAAATATAAGGCGTAAAAAAATTGTAATTGAATGAAAAACATTGGATATTTTGGATCAGGGGCCATAAAAATTTTGGATGGCCCCTAAATCGAGATTTCGAATTTTCTACGGAATAAGCACATCATACTAAGTGGTAGTTTTGGTTTGGATACACTATATGTAGTTCTCCAGATATAAGGCGTACAAGAAAATGTTTGATTGAATGAAATATATTTAAATTTTGGATCAGGTACCACAAAAATTTTGAATGGTTCCTAAATCGAGATTTCATTTTTTTTTTTAACGGAATAAGCACACCATACTGAGTTAATTGGTAGTTTTGCTTTGGCTACAGTATATGTAATTATCGAGATATAAGGCGTACAAAAAGATTTGTAATTGAATGAAATATATTGGATTTTTTGGATCAGGGCTCACAAAAATTGTTAATGGCTCCTAAATCGAGTTTTCGTATATTTTGCGGAATAAGCACACCATACTAAGTTAAGTGGTAGTTTTGGTTTTGCTACACCCTATGTAGTTCTCCAGATATAAGGAGTACAAGAAAATGTTTGATTGAATGAAATATATTTAAATTTTGGATCAGGTACCACAAAAATTTTGAATGGTTCCTAAATCGAGATTTCATTTTTTTTTTAACGGAATAAGCACACCATACTGATTGTGAGTTAATTGGTAGTTTTGCTTTGGCTACAGTATATGTAATTATCGAGATATAAGGCGTACAAAAAGATTTGTAATTGAATGAAATATATTGGATTTTTTGGATCAGGGCTCACAAAAATTGTTAATGGCTCCTAAATCGAGTTTTCGTATATTTTGCGGAATAAGCACACCATACTAAGTTAAGTGGTAGTTTTGGTTTTGCTACACCCTATGTAGTTCTCCAGATATAAGGCGTACAAGAAATTTTCTGTCTGAAATATATTGGTTCTTTTGATCCAATAAAATCTTGTGCTAGTTCTTGGTTTTATCTGTCAACTGGAGTAGAAAAAAATGGCAGAAAAGAATAAACTGTGTAGCACATCGATGAGTCATATTATGGTTTCAATCACTTTGTGATGTGAAAATTTAAAAAAAATGCACTAAATGTTTTAATTAATAATAAACAGTGATTGCTGTATTAAATATATTTATTCCTTTGTGCAACTCTATATATTTAACTTGTGGCCTTTCTTACACTTTGTGTCAGCGTAATAGGGCTACTGTCACCAGTGACGTACACAGGCATTTATTTCGGCAGCTTCAAAGATTTTCGACGGCCAAATTCAATATGAGGATAAATTATATTAAAATTATCCCTGAAATTAGACTAAATTTACAGTATTAGACTAAATCTCCAGTAGACAAGTTAGCAATTATTACGTTGAAATTTTCTAGAGAAATATAAACCTTCCCTCATAAACAAGGTGACCAGACGTCCCGTTTTAGCCGGGACAGTCCCTTTTTTTAATCATTGTCCCGTTTTTTTCTGATTCTCAAAAGGGACGCCTAAATGTCCCGTTTTTAAGCAAAAATGACTCAGGTGTCCCGTAATTATTATTCAAAATATAAATGGTCAATAGAAACTCTACACTCTTCCGTACCAACACTCATTGGAAAGGTTCATTTAAGTGGAACTCAAATAAAGTATCTCCTGACAACTGCTGGGTAGAAGTATTTTCCCATTTCTGTTCTTATAACGTACCGTACTCAAATCTTCTAAAACTTGTGAAGTTCCTTCTCTGTTTACCCGGGACTAATGCTCCAACTGAACGTGCATTCTCGCACATGAATGCTTTGTGGAAAAGTGATAAAAACCGAACTGTTTACAGATACTTTAGAAGCTGTGCTGACCAGTAAGATTAATTTTGATCACTCTTGTACCAATTTCCACATATTGTTAAGTGCAAACAAACAAAGAACTTTTAAAGAAGATCCATTCATCCCAAAAAGTGCCAGTGAAGATTATGCTTAGATGATGTAGTGAAAGTAATGGTAGTAAGAATAACAGATATTCAATAATGAGGTAAGTAGTTTACTAGTAGTTAAAAGTATTGTTGGGTAGTACTTAAGTTAGAAACGCTGTATTATCACTTTTACTTGTGTATTTTGTAAATTGAAAACACTGCTGAGTCCCAAAATGCAATCTGGAAATCAGATATTTCCTCCCTCCCCCCGTCGATGATTCGTATGCGTCCCGTTTTTGCAAGTAAGAATTCTGGTCACCTTGCTCATATATGACTAAGATAACACTAACTTTTGCTTTTAAGGCAATTGAGAAAGGTCGTTGCAGTCTGAGGAACCAGTAAATAGGCTTGATTTTACACTTTAAAACACTTTTGCAGATAATTAATTTTCCAATATCTAAAGATACGTGCAACTTAAGCTTGGAACGGTGTGTGGTTTTCTCTTTTAAATTTCTGTATACAACAATAAGTTGCACAAGAAATTTAGTAAGGTTTCCTCCTCCAAACAAACGTCATTCATATAACACACAAAGACACAATGCCGTGCAAACACGCTTTTGCCATACAAAAGTGTTTGCAGCGCTAATTTTGCCTCTAGTGGTTATGTTATAACCCTATGTTTGAAACAAACGGGTAGAATTGTAAAATGCTAGAAATTACAAATCACGCTGTTAGATGGCACTGAATATCCTGTATTGGGTGATTTCTACTGAAGGAAACTGATTTTTTTAGGTTTAAACATTTTAACTGTCTGCTAAAGTGTATTTTCTCTCTGACGTAAGATTGCTCTGCTATCGCGGAATAGCCAGGAAATATTTATCACAAAATTAAAGGGTCAGGGGAAAAAACAAGGAATGTCCATGTATGTGCTTTATCGGGTGCTTTGTCCTATATCTGTTGATAACTCTTGGTACTATTTGAATGCCATGCATGCATAGATGTAGAAATGTCCATGTAAAAAGGGGCAAAAGATTTTGGTAATTTTTCATTTTGTACGCAGTTTTCAATATTAAAACGCCGTTTTCTCAAAAATGCAATTTTGTGACATTCCTTCTTTTTTTCCCTTACCCTTCAATTGTTTTATTCTGAGGTATGTGATTAAATTGATAATATTTACCTAAATATATCTGTTTGCTAATTTTTTATATAAAACAGCGTAAACATTTCCATAAGAATTGCTACTCAATCAACGTATGTATGATTTAGAATATTTTCTTTCTAGTTTCCATTCTCCTGAATTTACATAGCAACCAAGCTAGAGAAAATATGCAACAGAGATTCCTTTAACAGTTTATAAGCAGAATATGAGAAATTAAAAAAGAAAAGAAAGTACTGCACTGAAATGTGATTGGAGAAGTCTTCTGTGCAGCGCATTCTATCTGAGCAACAAAAGAAAAGGAAAAAAAATGATACTTCCTTTGTGCTTGACCTACATGTCTCTCCTCTTATGCTTTCCGTTGAATTATTATTTCATCCACCTGTCTTGTTAAATTGCATAGTTTGTTTATTCTTTCTTCGTGTCTGAAGACTTTCGTTGTATTCTAATATTCCATGCATTTTTAAAATTCTTTGGCTTGCAGTTCCTAATCTGTCTGTAAAGTCAAATAATAAATCTTATTTGTACTTATATACAGTATGTTGTAGATGACGCTCGCTGACTTCGAAATGTGATATAGTGAAACATTGAAATTGATGAAACTAATATTAAAGGAGCAATGGGATAATATTTTAACTGGGGGCCAGAATCATTAAAAAAAAAAAAAAACACACTATGTTTACAGGAGAAATGAGTTAATGAAAATACTAACCTAATCTAACCCAAACCTAAACTGATTTAACCTGACCTAACCATTAAAAAAAATACAGAAAATATAGTAAGAAAGGATGAACTTTAAGCAAACTATTCTGGCCTCCCAGTTCCAAAAGTAGCCGGAACAATTAGCTTAAACATTTTCTGTTTTGTAGAAAAAAGGTTACATCTTTCATTGTTGCAGCTAGTGTCACAGGAAGTAGTTACATACGTGAAAATCTTAGAATAAGTGAACAATTGGCTCTTCTAATATTGCTTACTGGAAAACACAAAGGGACATACGTAGATTGTCACTATTATATTTTCTACTTGCTTTTAGAGCTCTAACAGTTACCAGTGCGAAATATAATTTTAGAAACATATATTATCTAATTATCTATCGAAATCTAGTTTTTCTTTTAAATATTTAATATCAAGTTACTTTTCAGTATAGCATGTGCTTCCCTTTCGGGATTTTTTTTTATTGTACAAATACGTAGAACACTTGTACTTTGTACTAGCCTAACTCAATGTACCCTACTCTACTTTACTTACCTTTATTATTATTATTATTATTATTATTATTATTATTATTATTATTATTATTATTATGTTGAGTTTAAAGTAATATCTGGATCTTTCGATGCTGCTTTTAGTTGCTTTTTAACTCAGAATCTGGTTGGAACATAAAATTTATGTTTGCAACACCAGGGGCCGATCCAGTGGAGCGATCGGGTTTCGAGCTCTTAAAAGAAGCACTAAGTAGCAGTATTACAACCCACCGCCCCCCATCCCCCAGAATTCCGTCCTGGATCCGCTCCTGTGCAACACTGGTTATCTTACTCGAAAGTTCATTTTTCAATAATTAACGTGTTTGCATTCGATGGGCGAAATCATTAGTCCAATTCTGGTGGGGGACAGAGTTTTCGGAGTTTTCTCAGCATTGAATCAATTGAATACCCATAAACAATGTAGCTGGAAGTAGATGCAATAGCATTATATTACTCAGTTAAATGTATATCAACTGGTAGGTCACACACAACATACAAGACAAGTTATTCAAGATATTCAAAAATATACAGTGCCTACATTAATAAGAGGTGTAAACCATTTTACGCGCACACGCAAGTAGTTTCTGAACCACGTAGCAAATTCCACAGATTACGGAAGTGTATCTGGTAAAGTATGCCACGCTCGCTGTAGAAATTAGCTTGGCTATATTATGGAAACCCGACTGTCAGTCAGACGCCATCCCGCCATGTCTCTCAATGTGCTCAATAGCGCTTAGATTTGGAGATTTACCAAGTCAGGGTAGAAGTCATGTACCAAGCAGAGCACAGTCCGTTTCATAGACCATAATAAAACTGGAACATGGGATCCCGCAGTGTTTAGATAAGGTTGGAGACAGAATTGACGACGCCACGAATGTGTGACCCAATAGCTACGTTTTCTTGGATAAATACCAAAGGCAAGTGTGGCGCGTAGTTTGCGGTCAATCATAACAAAATCAGGCGTGAATCGGTATACGGACAAAATCTCGCGGCCGAAACATCGCCGCCCAAAATCTCGCCGGCCAAAACCTCGCGGGACAAAATCTCGCCGGGCCAAAACCTCGCGTGGCCAAAACCTCGCCGGCCAAAACCTCGCGGGACAAAATCTCGCCGGGCCAAAACCTCGCGTGGCCAAAACCTCGCCGCCCAAAACCTCGCGGGACAAAATCTCGCCGGGCCAAAACCTCGCGTGGCCAAAACCTCGCCGCCCAAAACCTCGCGTGGCCAAAACCTCGCCGCCCAAAACCTCGCGGGACAAAATCTCGCCGGGCCAAAACCTCGCCGCCCAAAATCTCGCCGTTCCAAAACCTCGCCGCGAATGAAACTTTTGTTTAAAATTTACCCAATGTGTTCTCTAATATGCAATTCCACATTACAAATAATAATAATAATAATAATAATATACAAAACATCGTGTGCGTGAGCTTTCTCGGGTTATTCCCGTTTCCTGCCACTTTCTTTAATCGATCATTTCCTTCATCCTGGTCATCTACGTCTCCTTTAACCTATAGGACATAATCAAGGGACGTCGTAAAAACTCATATATTGTTTCATATTTTCATAAATATTATTAGATTTTTGTTAAAATTTTAAGTCTTTGGATGTTCCAAAGTTCACGAAACTAACCTCGTTAGTTGTCATTACTTTCCTTATGCAGACTTTCTTTCCCTATAACCAGTTTAAAAACATCCTGTCGCCCTACCTTCACATTGAAATCCTCTAATACAGAAATAGAATTTTCATATGGTATCGCGGGACTTGGTCAAATACCCGTGATACTTCTTCTGAAACAGCGTCTTTTATACCGTCATTCTTATCATCTGTTGGAACATCTACATTTTGGTCAGGCGATATTTTGGGTATGGCGATATTTTGGGGCGCGAGGTTTTGGCCCGGCGAGATTTTGGCCCGCGAGGTTTTGGGTGGCGAGGTTTTGGCCAGGCGAGGTTTTGGCCCCGCGAGATTTTGGCCCGCGACGTTTTGGGCGGCGAGGTTTTGGCCAGGCGGGGTTTTGGCCCGGCGAGATTTTGTCCCGCGAGGTTTTGGGCGGCGAGGTTTTGGCCAGGCGAGGTTTCGGCCTGGCGAGATTTTGGGCCGGGCTTTGGCCAGGCGAGGTTTTGGTCCGCGAGGTTGTCGCCGCGAGGTTCTGGCCGCGAGGTTTTGTACCCAAACCGCGTGAATCTTATATGGAAAAACTAATATACTCTAAATTTTCCTGGAACGGTTTTGCCCTACGATTTTGCTTGCAAGCTAGAGAAGAAGGTTATTAATGAAACAAAGTTATTATGAAAATTTGGTGGAATGATAATGTGGGAAGAAACAGAAGAAACGCAGAATTCCATGTACGTGATGTTGGCTGGTTTAGAGTTTAGCGTGCCTTTTCAGTACCGAGGATATGTGAGACAAAGACCTATAGTTTAACCCGATATGGACGACGAAAACAAATTTGTAACGTTTCAACGCATTGTTGTATTGCAAGCCCGAGAATTTTTTTTATTCGAAACGACGAACGTTTCATATCCTTTACGTTTCGAGGATTATATTTGACAAGTAGCGAAGCCTGGCGTCTTCAGTGTGGATCACAGCTTGATACCGAAAACAATTGTTTTCTTCAACAGGAAAATAATTCCGTCCATAAAGGGTTAACGTCGGACCATAGCTACAGGAGCTCCCACCAGGAATCAAACCTGGGCTTTCTGCACAAAAGCAGCGAATGCTTACTAATACAGTTACAAGGAAGTTCTATAAGCTTTATGTTGTACAGTACATCATCAACTTACATTTATTACGATGAAACAAGGGTCCACTCACATCAGAAATGAGCACTCTAGTACTAAGTCATCGTGTCAATTCTAACCAAGTGGCCCCGGGTAGCGGTCCTGGGCTCGATTTCCGGTGAGAACAGTCGGTCGAAACAGTGTAAAAAGCTTTTTCAGGCCAGCCACCCTGAATGAGGTTTTCCTGGGTTTTCCGCATTCACACCAGGCAAATACCGAGGTGGTACCTTACTTATAGGTCCCAGGCCGCTTCCTTCCTTCCCTTTTCCCGGACAGTGTGCTCGCCGAGGGACGTGATCCCTCAAACGTAAAGGGTCAAATGGCCACAGATGCCGAAAGCCAAGAAATCTAAATTTTAATAATTCTAACCAAAATGCTATATTAAATCATAAACACATTAATGCATTGTCATTTATGAAATATGCTTTCTACTTATATTAGAAATGTTTTAGAATTAAAGTACCTAACGTAATGCTTGTGCCTACCAATTTATCATTGTGAAGTGTAACAGAACTCGGATTAATTTCTTTTTAATTTTCATTCATTCAACAGTTAGCACGATTCTTGTGCGACATCTGGATACATCAGCAAAACGCCACACAGTTTCTTGTTGCTTTATTGGACATTTTAGTGTAATTATATGTCGCTGTAAGGTTTATTGTTATTAATAAGTATTTATCTCTATTCAACGGAATGGCTTTGTTAAAAGAACATTGTGTGAGTTCACTCAATTATTCAAGAATTAAGTGATAATCAGTGTATAGAACCGTAAGGGATATAGCTCCATTCTCATTATGTATCGCTAGTTTACTTCCCACAGTTTAAGTGAAGAAAAGGGTCTTGTAGAGAATGGAATAGAGGAGAGACTATTGTTCACACAAGAACAACAACAAATAGGGTTTAGTGTTTACTTCCTCTCCATGTAACACGTGTTCAAGGGATACACATGAGGGTTACGTTGAGGGAGAGATTCTAAGTGATTTTTCTTCTTCTTCATCCACGAGAACGAGTTTTTCTTCTGCGTAAGTCTCTCCTTTCGTCGTTGCATCTTTACTCGCTTCCCTAACTAATCTGAAGTAACCCCCTCCCTTCAGCCTTCCAGAGTCTTGAAGTGGTAGGGGGAATATCCATTGAGAATACTTGTGGGTCATCTCGGCCACGAAGAAATTGTCCATTTTATCGCTTTTCCCCCTCCATCTCTGAGCTCAGAAGGGGATGAGATGGAGGAGTGAGGAAAACAGAGTCGAAGAGGGAAACTTAGTAATATCTTCTCCCTGTTTCTTCTTGCCATAGTTATCCCTTCTTGGTTTCTCTTCTTCCTTTTCTTCCTGTTCAATATTCCTCCTCCTTCTTCTTCTTTATCCCTTAACACAACATTTACAATGGTTGCACCGACCCAACCATAAACAATGATTAGTATTTTCATCGCTGTCTAAAAGTACGTGGTGAACATTACGCAGAACAGAAATACATTACAGAGCTAGATTATTTAGATGACTGACACGTATCCTTTCTTATGCATATTACCATGATAAACATGACCAGAATAATAAACAATTTCAATTCTGAAATGCTGAAATTTATATATTAGAACATATATAATGTCCGTAATTTGTTTTCCTGTTTTTTTCTTTTTCCATTTAGTACAGACAAATACTATATATATATATATATATATATATATATATATATATATATATATATATATATATATATATATATATATATATATATATATATATATATATAGAGAGAGAGAGAGAGAGAGAGAGAGAGAGATCACTTACATATTTGCGTCCATTGTTGTGCTTTCCAAAATTTGATTTCCTTCCCTGTCCTCGAAATATAAGATAACATAAATATTGCTATTTCAATTATTGGGATCATACTAGTAAGCCTCCTAAGATTGTAATGTTAGTCGTCCATCCGCCGATCTCCGCTAACGCATCCGTAGATAACTCATGAACGAAATCACATTTTAATTATATTTTTTTATTATTATTGTAATATACAGTTAGAACAGTTATCTTGCTCGAAACCGTTAATGGAATAAATCCGTTAACATCATAACGGGTAACGGTGACTTTAATGGTAGGTATTCATATCCTATACATCACATAAATGTAAATATGTGCTGAGGTTATATATTTTTTCGGTTAGTTTTCTTTGGTTAGTTAGAAGGCTCATATGGTTTTAATACACAAGCAGGATCATATGATTCTCTATAGAATGTCTAATTATTTAAAAAACGAGGCCAGGCAGAAAGCTGCTGATCTCTAGCTTAGCAATCGCTGTGTTGCTACATTTCAGAAGAGAACTATAGCTATCTGTGGTGTAAGTTTACGAACGGTGTAGAGAAGTGATTCCCAACGTATGGAACGTGAAGAGCGAACAAGGGGAACGTAAGTTACTGATAGCAATAAAGTGAAATTCGTAATTACTAATATTACGAATGTTGTAACAAAAGACGTTAAATACCGTACAAGCACAAAATAACTATTGAATAAGCAGTGGCTTCACTAAGAGCAAAAAGCAGATAAAACACAATGCTGTTATACCAGAAGTCTCGGTGGAAACAATAACGATACTGCAATGTTCTGTTTGGCAGAGTCTTAAATAACAGATTCGGGATTTAGATCCATCACCTTTTAATATAAAAATAAAGTCCTATAAAAGTTTTCAAAATTCTTTAAGTCTAAATTATCTTCAGAATTCAATAAAGATCCTTAGGCATACTAAAGTGGCCTCAGAACAACGCTTCAATTGTATTTTAGGTTGTTATAAGGTATCTATGATAACTCCTTCGCTCATGGCATCCTCAGCAGTGGATGCCTAAAGGTTATCTCATTTGCTCATACCAGTCTCTGGAGAGAGGTAAAGGAATTCTCTGTACCCTGTTCCAGGCTCTGGAAAAAGGTTATTAAAGGATACTCCTTTGCTCCAAGCAACCTCAGAAGATGATTTTAAAGAAATTTTCCATAGCCCATGGCGGCCACAGGAGATGTTGGTAGATGAGTGAACAGCGATAAACTGATAGGTTTCTCTTCTTGAGGTCTTCTTTTATAGGCCTCTTCCTGAAGGGAGAACTATGAGGAGAAATCGGCTATCTTCGTAGTTATTCCGAATCCTCTTTGTGTCTTCTGGGTTGTCTTCTTCCATCGCCGTCTGATATTGTTCATGTTTGAACGTAATAACACATGTTCGTAGTAAAAACATGTAGTTGTTGTGTGTTACGGTATCGAAACTTACAGTATTTTTACCAATTTGTATTTATTATTATTATTTAGGTTTGATAATTTAATATTGCATCTAAAATTGCAGAAGGAACAAGAAAAGAAAAAACCTATGACCAAAGAGCTGTAAGAAAGGGGCGTGGAGTATGTAGCATTTACAAAGGGGGATTCGAAGTAAGTAGAGCTTACGAAGGGATTGAAACCAAGGGATTGAAACTACTGGTAGAGTATTGTGAGTGAGGAAGAAATTTGGGTGCCGGTCTTCGTCAACCTCTTGGCTTCGGCTCTGTTCACGCATATCATTTAAAGATACGGTAGGAATACAATATATATATATATATATATATATATATATATATATATATATATATATATATATATATATATATGAATATATAAGATATAAATGTGAAGCCCTTTCCGTTAGCCTAGTTTTTATCATGGAAGCTATGCTCACTTTTTCGTTTTTTATGGACAACTCTAAACAACTGTGGTATAAAGAAATATGGAAAAGAATTGAATCATGTGATTCTGTGAAATATTTGAAGAAAGAGGGACGAATGTTTGTAATGAACAAAGTTAGGCGAGCGACTCTGGCATTTATGGAATGAAATTATATTTTTCAGTTTAACGTCCTACGGTTATATCCTTTAGGCTAAGGGAGACAGGATAATTAAACCAAGTGAATGAGAATAGAAGAATTGGTGGAATGAGAATATGGCAAGAAACGGAGTACCCGAGAAAACCCAAGGGCACCATGTTATACATTACAAACTTACTTAGCCAGGGATCGAACTAAGAAACCCACACATCAGAGAGAAGTGCTCTACCACTAAGTTACTGTGCATTCATCTGGTATTTATGCCCCACTAATATTTTCTAGGGCTATATCTTTGTAGAAAGTTAATAATCCCAATAGTAAAAATAATATTAAGAGAGGGTGAGAGAGAAATAAAATATTTATTTTCTCTTGATTTGGTTATATTGATACTTTTTATGTATAATTACATGTTGTACATTGCGTTTTAATTGGATATAAATGAGAGATCAACAGGGATTTTAAACACCAATGTTTTTTGTTTCAGTATTAACTTACATACGTATAACAGAAATTTGATATATTGGAAAGTACTTCCCAAAATGAAATTGCAAAAGTTTTAATTGTTCTGCGAAAGAGTTAAAATGTTATTAGATACAACGGAATCGTTATTTTTTTAATCTTTCCTACTATCATCGAATTGTTTATTTTCGTTTAATTCTTTAATTTACACTTAAAAATATAAATTGTTGAAACAACTCATCACAAACATACCGTACATTTACAGAAAAGCAATCTATATATATAAAAGAGAACGTACAAAATTTTGTCCGCTCATCACGCTAATACGGCTGAACCAATTTCTTTCATTTTTGGGGGGTTATTAGGATTTGGACCCTAGATGGTTTTTATCATATCACTTTAATTTTTAATTACCAGTGTCTTGAGATAATTGACCATTCAAGTGTCCATAACGTACAAATCCTTTGTTATTAGTTCATCATAGGTAAAAATAAACGTATTTATATGCAACCCGCATGACCGTGTCACTCGGCGGGTTAACATAAATGACAGGCGATATACAGCGGAAAATAGCTTGAATCTTCTGTTTAAAATTTTTAAATTGATTTGCTTATTTTTACAGACACTTTTACAATATGCCAGCACCGGGATGACCGCAGCGAAGCGGGGCGGGTTAAGATAAATGACAGGCGATATAATGTTAAGATTTACTGCAATCTTCTATGGTTTTTATCATATCACTTGAAAGCGAAAAAGTAAAAATTATCTAAGTAACAAAGTTTATTGCGTTCCGGGGTGACCGCAGCGAAGCGGGGTGAACGCTGCTAGTTAGCTAATACACTTGTAAACTTACTCATTTACAAACCGTATTAGAAAGATTAAAGGATGTAAACAGAGAAGCAACATTGGTAAAAAAAAAGAAGATACGTTATTCTTAAAAAATAAATAAAAGCAGAAAGAGATGAGAATGTAAGAGTTTTAATTTTTAATTACAATGGTAAGTAGATTGGTAGATAGATGAATATATAGAATTGGCAGGTGGCTCTACTTGGGAATATAATGTGTTTTTAACAAGGAGTGGATAAGAAGTAATTAAAACATTGTTTTAATTTGTACTTGGTTTAATGCACAAAAGAACATCTGTTACATTCCTTCATTATAATCGCCCCTAATCTCTATCACTTTCTGCCATACATGTGATAGGCTTCGTATACGTACTATCATCGCATCAATCTTTGTCAATGTCTCGCAGGTATCGCCATACGGCAGGGATGATGATTGCTTTCGTGTCGTAGTGCTTCCTGCGAAGTTATTCTTTCATTTAGACGAAAAGGTCGTCACGAAAACAGAGAAAAAATTGTTGCGATCTGCACCGATGTGTCACTTCAATCTTGATCCACTCACATTGTTAGTCTTTCCGAAACATATTGTCATGATACTTCCACTTTCCTCTTCTATTTTACGGCATTGCTGCCTTCGACTGAATAATACACAGTAATATTACTAGCCACATTTTATCGACTCACATTCAATATAACCGAACCGAGATCTTGTAATGTTAAGACGTGAAAACGGTGTTGTCACTACTTTTAATCAGTCCTATGTACAAACATTTTTATTAACTTTAATTTTTGTAATCAAATCGTTACTTGGTATTGATACGATAAATTACACAATAATATACAATATAACATCATCATTGTCATAAGTATTCTGCCATTATTGGCAGGTTACTTGCCGCAACTGAAAAGCTTATATATCCTATGGCTTCTGCTAACCGTTTCATCTTCACGTACGATTTTTCTATTTTGATACCGTCCATTAATTATAATCTACTTTGTTCCTCCCTCTCTTTCCTGCCACAATACCCTTTAGCACGTCCTTCATCATACAGTTCGTTCTTAGACAATGTCCCAATCAGTTTCTCTTCCTCTTCTAATATCTAAAATTGTTCTTTCCTTCACTATTTTTAAGACCGTCTCACTCGTTTTACGCTCGACCCAGCTGTCTCTCTATTCTTCTCCACACCCATATTTCGAAAACTTCTAGTCATTTTTCACCATTTTTGCGTAATGTCGATGTTTCTAAACCATACAACATAATATTCCACACGAAACATTTAATGATACTTTTTCTCACTTAAAGGCTTCTTTCGCCATCCTTAATCCTTGCTTTTATTTCACCTTCAAACTTTATATCATCATTAATAACACTGTCCAGGTATCGAAAACTAGTCACCTGTTCTATTTGCTACTCTCCTACTTCTTTATTTGCAATTGATCGCCTCGTTCCAATCATCATGGCTTTTATCTTTCTCACATTTATTTTCATATCATATTCTTCGCAGACCTTCCTCAAGGTTTCTAACATCTTATTGATTTTCTTCTCAGATACCACAACAAGCTCCATATCATCTGCAAACCGTATACACTACGACAGCCTCCTAATATATGCGTCTCCTTTAGCCTCACCGGCATAACCGTGGGACGTTAAACTTAAAGATTTCATTTCATTTTTCCTTATATATGCAACTCTCAACGCTAAATCATTCCCATCGTTAAGAACACTGCAAAAAATCATGTTTTGTGGTGCCACTCCTGCTAAAAGAAAATGTGGATTGTGGTTCACGCCTGAAGGGACTTCAATGAATGGAACTGTCTATTTTGATATACTTAAAGAGAAGTTACCAGTGTTTATGGAGATCAATTAGTGTATAATCACTTCCAACATGATGGAATTCCATGCCACCAGACAGAAGCTGTTAAGGAATTGTTTGAAACCAGTGGGTTTCGATATCTTAGACTTTTGTCTCTGAATTCCTTCGAGACTTGTTCGGTAATTTTAAAGCAAAGAGTGGCTGAACGTAAACCTAGTTCAGTTTCTCAATCAAGAGAAGCTACAAAACAGCTACAAAAATTACACCAGAATACTGCGAAAAATTGTTTCTGTCCATGGCTTCTCATATGCAAGCTGTGATAAAAAGCAAAGGTTTGCACACCAAATATTGAAGTCTGAAGTCGTTCTTAAACGTGTATACTTCATTGTGTTTCTATCACTGAAATGTATTCTTTGTATGTGTTTTTGAACTGATTATGAGAATATCAGGACCCTCAAACTATGCTTTTGATCTAGAATAGTGTTGTATTACTTACTACTTTTGAACGTTAGCAATACAGAATTTAAACAAAATTGGATAGAGCATGTAAAACATCGAGGAAAAGGCATCAAGGAAATTAAATAATCTAAACTTGAGCACAAAATAGCCACAAATAGTTATACCCTACCTGTTCTTGACATGGTTAAGCTTAGCTCTAACAAGGGAACTTTTATGGTGTCACATGAAATGTGGAACTAGATTATGCTCAATCGATTTGTGTTTGTGAACAAGAAAATCCATAGTCGGGAAAAACCCTCGATCACAACTGTTCCGTATTTATGTGGGGGGAATAGGGGCACCGGAAACACAACACATTGTGGATAATGAGACGAAGTTTGGAGCGAGTTCGATGAAAATATGCATAGAAGCGCAGTTAAACATACACTACAATGTGGCATTACATTCGACAATAGCCTGATAACTGAGGGCAGAGGCGTAGCACGTCTGCCGTGTCGTGACAAAACGCTGTAACTTTGGCGAAGAAGTTTTGCGAAAATGAGCCTTAAAGTTTTCATCCGAAAATGTGATCTGTATCGTGTAGAACCAGTGTAACTAGGCAATAATGGTCAACCAATCAATTTTCACCAAATTTAATCACACAACATGCATTTACGTAACATTACATGTAACCACTTGTTTCCAAAGTCAAGATACACTATTTCTACACGATACAGATCACATTTTCGGATGAAAACTTTAAGGCTCATTTTCGCAAAACTTCTTCGCCAAAGTTACAGCGTTTTGTCACGACACGGCAGACGTAACGACAGAGGAGGAGGGCGGGTAAGCGTGGAGTATAGCGTAGGGGAAAAGTTCCATAGAAGGTAGGAACACATACGGACTAGACATTGAGGGAAATAGCATAGCATAGCATAGTTCTTTGGTACTTTGCAGTGCATTCACACAAGGACGTATATTGTTGTCTTACTTTTATATCATCACCATCAACATCATAATCAACATTGTCGATCCATTGCTTTATCAAGGTCTCTCCAATACTTCTCCACAACCATCTATCGTGGGCAGTCCATCATGTTGCACTATATTTCTTTGTTCTCTATATTTTTAGTCATACTTCTATACTTCTCGATCATTCTTATTCATGTTCCACGTATACTTCCAACCAGCAAGTAGCAATTTAGGACTTTAAGGGGGAAGGGGAATCCTAGCAATGTTGAGACGATACTCAAAGAGTATTACGTGCGACGAACATATGAAAATTAATGCCTACACGTATACAACAGTCTATACACATCGGACGTTCGAAAGGAGGGGTTCCAGATCCTATGGACAATTAACTCCATAGCTCTCTTTCTTCCATTTCTGCTTCACGGTGTTATCTACAGGCTGTCTATAGTTTGTGGTTGATTACTTGACCATGCATTATTACTGTACCATTCCCCTGACGCCTTATTTCTTCGTTTTCCTAAATTATATGACCATTTTTACTTGCCCTTATCCTCTCCCTCTTCTGTCGTTATGTGCTACGCCTCTGCCCTCACTTGTCAGAGTGCTGTCGAATGTAATGTCACAGTGTAGTATATGTTTAACTGCGCTTTTATACATATTTTCATCGAAATCGCTCTCTATTTCGTCTCATTATCCATCTATCCATCATTATCCAACGTGTTGTGTTGCCGGTGCCCCTACTCCTCCCGTCCTCATAAATACGGAACAGTTGCGATCGATGATTTTTCCCGCCTGTGGATTTTCTTGTTCACTAACACAAATCGATTGACCACAATCTCGTTCCACATTTCGTGTGATACTATAGCAAGGTCCCTTGTAAGAGTAAACAAGCGTATTTTATTTATTTATTTATTTATTTAACAATTACCAGATACAGCTCTGAGGCCATTTTATACTGGATATCTAACAACAACAACAACAACAACAATGGAAAGGATTTGGGAAGGTATCGGCCAGGGCCTGTTTTAGTAGGTACCATCCCGGTAGGCATTTGCCTGGTAGGATTGAGCGAAACCCTGGAAAATCCCAATCAAGATGGTCGGCAGCGGGAATCGAACTCGCGACCTCTCGAATGCGAAGCCAACGCTCTACCACTTGAGCTACTTCGCTCGGTAAGAGTGATACATATAGACGCAACTGCATATAGACGCAACTCTCAAACAAAAATTCAGAAATGAGAAAAATAGAAAATAAAGAATAAATTTTTAAGTCTTATCTGGAGAAATTACATGATCTTCAAAAAGGTTGGAAGTCGCTTGGCATCTTTATATATAAATAGGGTGTGTCAAGTAGCCGGGGTAATAGGTCGACCTCGATATAAGTAAAGATATGAAAAATGGAAAGTCGTTGCAAATAAGTATTTTTCCAATCCAAAATAGTGGAATTGTTTCACTATTACTAGCCGTTTGGTCTCAATGGTAAGACACTGTATATTAAATTAAAATAAAACACTTAATTTAGCAGGATGTTGCCATAAATTCACATGGTTCCAACAATACAAATATTTGCAAACGCATTCGAAGTGTTCTAGGTTTTCACACACAATAAATTATCAAAGGCTTTCGGCACAATCCATCAAAGACTTTCGGTACAATACGGGAACAGTGTCTACGAATGGATTGAAAAATTCAAAAATGGTCGCACAAGTGTTACGCACGAGGAAGGAGCCGGACAACCATCTGCGGCCACAAAGTATGACAAGGTTGATCGTGCATATGGTATGGTTCTGTTACACAGACCAGCGACTGTTGATGAAATGGCACATCGTCTGGAAAATAAGTCATGCATCTGCCTACGAAGTCATTCGCAACAGATTTGGGTTTCATAGTCACGTTGCTCTTTGGTGCAAACTTCTCATGGAACAGCCATGATTTATCTGCAACATAAGGAAAACAAGTGGAGGAATTAGGATCTAACTTTCATAGCATGACGACAACAACGTAACAATAAAATTAACGAGGACAGACGATAGTATGAACAATGTAAGGAAAGTTATAGCTACATTGTGGATAATTTTTGACTTACCCTCGTATATATACTTTGGAATACTGTACTACGTAATTACTGCTACACATCAAAGTTAACATATTATGTAAATATTAACTAAGGTAAATTTCCGCTCTTTTTAGCCTTAACTGGAAAGAATGTCCTTATCCAGAAACTTCTTCTTGTTAGAATATTTCCAATTATATATCTGTGGCATTAAGAATATGTGAATTTATGTGTGTGAGTGTGTGGTAGACTACCATATATCAAGTCTTAAGGGAGTAAACTATGTGCAACACGATTTCCGAATAGTCGAAGGTAGAGGGCATGCTTTCTGCGTAAATGATCCTTAATTCATTCCCCAATACAGTTATAACTATCTCTATACAACATTGTGGTATTACTTGATAGTGTATGTGCGTTATTCTTGAGGGTATGTTTTACTGTTAATAGTCTGTGTGTCAGTGTTAGGAGTGCCACAATTAAGGGAAGAAAAAAAAGATAGACAGTATCTACAACTTAACGGTGGATACTTTTACATAGGCAATACATAAATTTATAAAAAATATCAATGTGTTTCAACAGAATAAAAAATACATTTATTATTGTCAATTAATGATATATTATTTTAGAGTCATGAAAATGAGTTTTTTTTTTCTATTTTCAAGGAAACTACGGATGAAAATCCACAGGGAATCAAACCCGAGATCGCTCAGCGGCAACTTGGATGGGTCCACGTGCAAGTTATTGAGAAAGCAAAACAACATCTTTTATGTAGCAGAACTTCAAATCTTATAGTTATCTTTCAACTTCAATATAGGATAATTTCTTTCTTATTCATCTTGTTTTACCTAACAATACGGTCATAGTTTTACAACTTCTTTCGCTGCTATATATAAAATGTGGTTTAAGCATCAACAGCATCTTTTTTAATCTTAAAGTGCGAGCAAAAGTGAAGAACGTCATATTAGGGAATTATCAACTCCATTACATGAATTAAATATTCTCAACGATGTATCACGTAAGCTACTAAAAATAACACAGGCTATGCTCGCAGGTGCAGACAATAAAGTGAAAATTCACGTTAATAAATTGGGCAGCGGTCAGAGAATAAATTCACTGTGGAAACACACGTTGTTTCTATAGCTCTTGGGTGTCACCTGACTAAATTATTTATGCTCAGTGCGGATTATGAACTTCCAGTTTATATATTTAAAAAAATCCTCTCTGCTCTCTGATGCATTCCAAGTTCCTGCTAACACACCTGCACCAGAAATATATTCACTCACAAACACCTATATAATACACACATAATTATCCACGTGTAACTCTTCAATCTTTTAGAAAATTTTATATACAGGGCGATCCAAACTTAAGACCAAAGTTTTATTTAAGGAACGTACACTCATTCCTGAGTCTTGTGCATATCGGAAGCAATGGAGAAATCCAGAGCATCCGATTTATTTTGAATGTTCTGATTTTAAACTAAAATAGTTACTGTTTTATAGTGCATATTTACATTATATTAGATGTTTTATACTATAAAATAGGATAATGTGTGTGATTCAAAGAGCACAGTTCTGTATGATTTCTGTTTTTAGTAATTGTATTTAGGAATGCATACTGCAGTGTTCTGTAAGTAGGGTCTCAATAGTGTATACAGATTTTCAACCCTTCACCTTTTTATTATATAAAAAAGTATTTTTTTTACAAATTTTTTGTATTGTTTAAATGTTTCCAGTGTAGAATAAGTGCAAAGTTCCTCGGCACCTGGTATGACCTTGGAATAAAGAATATTTGTTTTAGCTCACAGCTGCTTGAAACGGGATCGATTAAACTCCGCAGCTCCTACCAGCCCCTCGTAGGTGTTAAACGATATCACCGCCGCTCCTATCAGCCTCAGGAGATGTTTCTCAAGGTTTAGGTTTATTCTCCGTAGCTAACAGCAGCTTCAGGAGTAGGTATTAAAGGAAGTCTCTGTAGACTATGGCGAACTAAAGAGAAGGTTTTGGTAGACTAGCGATCAACATTGGTGTAATATTTTCTCGGTTCCGTCGACCTCTTATATAGCCATCTTCTTGCAGGGAATGCTTGTGGTGAGGCTGTCGGCTTTCTTCGTAGTTCTCCCAATCCTCTTCGTTTCTTCCTGAATTTGTGCTCATCTTCTTGCCGTCTGTCACTGCCGTCTGTCTCATCTTCTTGCTGTCTGTTTGTTTATAATTGTAAAAACACAAGTCTGTACGTACGTAATGAGAACATGTGGCTTGCAGAGCGTGTGGGTATTTGGATCCTTACCACTGGAGACTTAGTGTAGGAAATTACTTACAGTCTGCAACATCGGACTGATGTTCCTCATTTTTTACCAGCCAAAATGAAATTACAAGCCGAATGGATAGGTTGGAAAACCCTAGAATTAACATCTAAGGTCAATTTTTACCAAGGGTTCGAATTTTAATTTTGTTTCTTTCATGATTTCTTAAGAGTTCTTAATTTTTAACTTGCTTCGTTTAAATGTAACGTTTAGTTATGTTAGTTTTACAAAATAACATCATATATATATATATATATATATATATATATATATATATATATATATATATATATATATATATATATATATATATATATATATATATATTAGAAAAGTAGTTCATCTGATGTGGGCAGATTTGACTTCCTTTGGTACTACGTGTAACTCATATTTGTTTTCGTTAACCTTTCTTTTCAGTCAAAATCTATTTTTTTTAAGTGTTACTTCTATCTCATATGTAAGCATTGTAGTTTTAAGCTTTACTGTAAGACTAGCAGTAAAGTTTTATTTTAAGAGTGGAAGTAATTCCATAATTACACATCAAGGACTAAATCATGTTCAGAATGTAACATAACACATGTTCTTGCTTTAATAATGGAAGAAGCTATATTATATGTATAAACATTTACGATACATGTAAAGTAGAACTACTTCACATGTTTCTGTTATTGGTTTGGTTCAAAATGTCAACTTAAATACAATGGATATAGTGTCACAGTTACTTGAGAACAGCGTAGGTAAATTTGATTCTACATTGGTACTAGACATAGCAGACACGGGCTTGGTACTTCTAGAGCTTAGAATAAATACAACGTACATTCAGCAACTGAATATGGGTACATTACCCACATATACAATTACGCATGCCCAGATATGAGGCATTATTAGTTAGAAGTCCAGATTCTGAAGAGAAAACATGGTTTCAAAATGCACTAAAATATTCAATTTATTTTCCTGTTGTGTTCTCAATATGGCTCAAGAGAGACAATCCATGAGATGTTGCTCACGATGTTCAGAAACAAGCACCGCTTGCCTTAACACCAAGTGTAAACATCTAAATAGTCTGTGAAGCAGCTGTTAAGAACAGATAGGCCATACAGGTGCTAACTGTCTGTACAAAGTAGGGCTTCCCACGATCGCTGTATGCCTGACGTAATTGAACAATGACTGTTAATGTAATCTGGCTGGTGGTGAAGTGCAACTCATCCAATTATTACACATGCTTGATAGCGCCACGCGATTACAGAAGGCGAATACCGAGTAGATCACGCTGAGTTACCTAGCAAAATTAGAACGCCTATTATCCTGCTGAAAGTTGAAGTTCTGGAAATTGTCCACAGAAGGTCATACGGAAAGCATTAACGAGGTCAGAAATATAGGACGATCTATTCATACTCCCCTGAATGACCAGAAACGAGTGAGATACCATGTGGCTCATTTTCCCACCATAATGCCACTTGTGTGTCTTGTATGGTGATAGTAAACTGATCACACGTCTGAACACTCGTCTGATTTACGAAAAGTCAGTATCTCAAATTGTGTATTACCGATAGATTACTGACATGTTATGGCACTTCTGGGGAACAATCACCAAGTTGCAGCCATGTTTAAATCCCTCGTGTTGTCCTGGCATTGCGGATATAGCCTTTGTGAAATGAATTTAATAACTTTGTCGAAAATAGAAGGTAATTACAAAAGTAATTTGGAATTAAAATATATGAAATTACATAGTTAAAAGCATTTTGTAAAATCAAACAAAAACACTTTTTGTGTAGATCTGAAGGGAATTTATAGTAGGTCAGAAACTTAAATTAATGTTGAATTAAACTTTTAAATTATCGACAGAGGTAAATACCCCAAAGTTCCACCACCAAGACTACAGGAAAAAAATCAATTAATTTTTAATAGAAAGTTAGACATGAATGAAGGAAGTAAAGAGAGGAAAGGGAAAAAAGAGGAAAAAATAAAATCCCGGTGCAGGCAAATTCAAACTGTTAATTAGAAAGGCGTTTGCTCGTTGACACTTTGCATTCTCCGTGACAAACCACTAACGCCACCTAGTTATCTCGAAGGCAAAACGAAAGAGCCAGAGAGAGAGAAAGAGAAAGAGAGAGAGTGGGCATGAGCGGAGAGACCAGGAAATTGAGTTAGACAAGGTAATTCGCTGTTTGTTTAGCGTTGCCATTAACTAGAGGAAGGTTCTCGCGTCGCTAGCCACGGGCTTCGGTTCGCTCGTATATGTATGGATGCATGGATGAATGTCCGTTCTACCTTTCTTACGCTACAGAACCTTCGCATTCTCTTCTGCTATAGATCCCGTTTGTAACGGATTGCATACGGGTCCTTGCTGCATAAAGTTTCTGCCTAGACTAGAGGGACGTTATTTTCTGGGAGAGGTTTCGGAAGATACACACACAAATACACACGCATACAAAGACGAAGCCAAAATATGTAATTTTCACTTCAATGTCCCGCTTTAATATGTTGAAGGTTGGATACTTAATGGCAGACGAATGCAAGTAAAATATAGCCCTTCACCGTTGGTTTGGTAGTTAGCATGCGTTCTTCTTTTGGTGCACGGGATTCTGGTTTTTATTTCCCGTGTGGAGACTTAAGAAAATGAACACATTACCGTAGATGGATTCCACTTTAAAGCGTAGGTTCACACCTTGTATAATCGGAGCCGTAACATGGAACTTTTCCTGGGAGATCAAGCATTAATGTTTGGGGTCTCTAGAAAAACATGAAGTTGGACCCTCTAGAAAATATGAAATATGAAGTTTGAGCTCTCTCTAGAATTAATATCTTTCACTTTTATTTCTTTTAACGTTAGGACTCGCTTCATCTTAAGGAAATATATTTACTTCAGATGAATGGGGCAGCAGAAGCACCTTGAATTATTTTCAATTCTTGTGGAAATAGTGTGATGGGTGAATTCTATGCATTCTATGCTTCTCTAGTTAAATAGAGTGGACAATACTTGACACGATTTAAAACGTTAAGAAATATATAAGGTAACTTCGGCAAATAACGCCAATTGGATAATAATGCCATTTGGAGCTTTGCATCTTTCTAGCTTGAACATACAAGGGCTTGACCAAAAAAATCTAAAAACACTTCATACAGAACACGTAAGTTTGGCCCTCCACTGTACAACAAGTGTTATGGTTGCCGCTCGTTTTTTGTTTTCAGTGTGTCGTGTGGACCTTCTTCTTCCGTCAGCAGTAACCAGTTCACCTGTGGATGTCGTGCTGTGAAAGTTGTGCGGTAAAATGGGCGACCTGACAGACTTCCAAAGAGGTATGATCGTTGGTGCCCGTCTGGCTGGAGCTTCAGTGGCAACAGTGGCGAACATTGTGGGGGTATCGAAAGGCACTGTGTCTAATGTCACGAAAGCATACACAATTCATGGGCAAACGACGTCTGCAAAGCACAACAGTGGCCGAAAGACAATCCTATCAGATAGGGACCGGAGGGCATTAAAACGGATTGTAGCAGCTAAAAAGAAGACCACTACAATTAAAATTACGTCTGAACTCAATTCCGGTTTACAGAACCCGGTTTCATCGAAAACAGTGCGACGGAAACTGCATAAAATGAAAAATCATGACAGATCTGCTATCGCCAAACCCCTGGTCACAGCAGTAAATGCGAAGAGGCGTATGCAGTGGTGCAAGGCCAGAAGACGTGGACTCATGAGCAGTGGAAACACGTAATGTGGTCCGATGAATCGACCTTCACCTTGTTTCTAACAACCGGTCGTGTTTACGTATGGAGAACACCATCACAGGCCTATGATACAGGCTGTCTGCTGCCAACTGTAAAGCATGGAGATGGTTCTGCTACAGTATGGGCAGTGATATCGTGGATTTCTGCAGGTCCCTTCATAGCCCTGCATGGAATGATGAATGCTAAGGCGTATGAGGCTATTTTGGGGACCAAGTTCTGCCCATTGCTGAAATATTGTTCCCTGATGGTGATGGCTTCTACCAATATGATTTGGCACTCTGTCACGCTGCAAAAACGGTGAAATCATGGTTTGAGAAGCATGACCAGGAACTATCACTCTTCCTCTGGGTCCCACAATCACCAGATCTGAATATCATTGAGTCATTGTGGTCTGAGTTAGAAAGGCGTGTTCGGTCTCCTTACCCTCCACTAGCATCCCTTAAGGAACTGGAATATGTTTTGGAGGAACAATGGTACAAAATTCCACACACCACGATTCAGGAGCTGTATACGTCCATTCCACGTCGGATCCAAGCTGTTTTGGACGCAAAAGGGGGCTCCACACCATACTAGGTATGATTTTTACACTTTTGCAAACCTTTTGGATTTTTTTTTTGTCCAAACCCTGTATGTTTCGTAAGACGAATGTTCGCAGTTGTGTAGTTTGCAGTGGTAATTGTTCTCTTCTTGTGTACAAGAAACAGTGACTAGTCAAGCATCAATTGAGAGAAAAGAATAAAGAAGTTTAGACCTGGTTGGATTTAGTGTATTGAATTAAAATCTTCATTTGACGAGCATTCTTAAACGTAATTTGTGCACACTGTGTCGTGCCAGTTGTGTAATGTTGCTGACCTCTGACGAGTAGTCTGGCAAGTAACTAAGGTAATTATGTTCAATGGTTGCAATTCTGATATGCAATGATGATCAGTGAGTTACAATTTCATCAATATGTTCGCAATTTTGTCTAATATCAAACTAAATAACATATTCACAAGAAAACTGTTAATGTACTTACAAAACACAAAACACAAACAGAAACTTACAAAACACAGTAACACATTTTCTCTGTAGTTAAAAATGTAGTGGCGTTATTTCCCGACTTGTCTAGTTAGAACAGTTTTTCGTATTTACTTATTTTTTCGCGCATTTTCGTCGTCCTTGTATATGCAATATTTATGTTTTCTTGTTGTAAAATTTAGGATCCTAGAAATAAAATTCCCTGAACCTCCTAGTAATATGCTAAATTGATGGCATTATTTGTTAAAGTTATATTATTGCTTCTAAGGGCCCTAGTTTAAAATGGGTGACTGAAATATACCCAGACCACATTTTCATTCTATTTAAAAGTCATTTTTCAACGTGTTGAATCTGTTTTATGCTTCGTTTGTAGAATTATGTTCGTATCGCATCATATGGAGTAAGACCGACAGCTTTATCTTGAAATGAGCGCTTGCGTCTTCCACCCTCTTCCCACAAATTGCTGCACAGTGTATGGCACAGGTTGAGAGAGGAACGCTATACTCCAAACCAACCAATCAGAAAGTAAAATATGATGCATTAATTGTTGACGTGGAAATAAAGTAAGGAATACGTTTGTTGTCTGTCATAATGTCAAACCATCTGAAATCATACCAGTACTTCTCAGCATTGAAGATGAATATATATATACACTTCAGGTTGGTACTGTATACAGTAGTAACAAATTTTTCGAGTATAACAAATTCAATTAATCCTACCTGATCTAGGAACAAAATTGGTAAGGAATTGAAAAAAAAATATATTTGGATAGGGATTCAACATTACAAGATTAAGTTTAATCTCTACATTTACTCCTTTACAAATCTGATAAGGCTATTCCTCGGAAAGGAAGAATATGTTTATGGAAAATATTTGGGATTCAACATTACAAGATTAAGTTTAATCTCTACATTTACTCCTTTACAAATCTGATAAGGCTATTCCTCGGAAAGGAAGAATATGTTTATGGAAAATATTTGGGATTCAACATTACAAGATTAAGTTTAATCTCTACATTTACTCCTTTACAAATCTGATAAGGCTATTCCTCGGAAAGGAAGAATAGGTTTATGGAAAATATTTGGGATTCAACATTACAAGATTAAGTTTAATCTCTACATTTACTCCTTTACAAATCTGATAAGGCTATTCCTCGGAAAGGAAGAATATGTTTATGGAAAATATTTGGGATTCAACATTACAAGATTAAGTTTAATCTCTACATTTACTCCTTTACAAATCTGATAAGGCTATTCCTCGGAAAGGAAGAATAGGTTTATGGAAAATATTTGGGATTCAACATTACAAGATTAAGTTTAATCTCTACATTTACTCCTTTACAAATATGATAAGGCTATTCCTCGGAAAGGAAGAATAGGTTTATGGAAAATATTTGGGATTCAACACTACAAGATTAAGTTTAATCTCTACATTTACTCCTTTACAACTCTGATAAGGCTATTCCTCGGAAAGGAAGAATATGTTTATGGAAAATATTTGGGATTCAACATTACAAGATTAAGTTTAATCTCTACATTTACTCCTTTACAAATCTGATAAGGCTATTCCTCGGAAAGGAAGAATAGGTTTATGGAAAATATTTGGGATTCAACATTACAAGATTAAGTTTAATCTCTACATTTACTCCTTTACAAATCTGATAAGGCTATTCCTCGGAAAGGAAGAATAGGTTTATGGAAAATATTTGGGATTCAACATTACAAGATTAAGTTTAATCTCTACATTTACTCCTTTACAAATCTGATAAGGCTATTCCTCGGAAAGGAAGAATAGGTTTATGGAAAATATTTGGGATTCAACATTACAAGATTAAGTTTAATCTCTACATTTACTCCTTCACAAATCTGATAAGGCTATTCCTCGGAAAGGAAGAATAGGTTTATGGAAAATATTTGGGATTCAACATTACAAGATTAAGTTTAATCTCTACATTTACTCCTTTACAAATCTGATAAGGCTATTCCTCGGAAAGGAAGAATATGTTTATGGAAAATATTTGGGATTCAACATTACAAGATTAAGTTTGATCTCTACATTTACTTCTTTACAAATCTGATAAGGCTATTCCTCGGAAAGGAAGAATAGGTTTATGGAAAATATTTGGGATTCAACATTACAAGATTAAGTTTAATCTCTACATTTACTCCTTTACAAATATGATAAGGCTATTCCTCGGAAAGGAAGAATATGTTTATGGAAAATATTTGGGATTCAACATTACAAGATTAAGTTTAATCTCTACATTTACTCCTTTACAAATCTGATAAGGCTATTCCTCGGAAAGGAAGAATATGTTTATGGAAAATATTTGGGATTCAACATTACAAGATTACGTTTAATCTCTACATTTACTCCTTTACAAATCTGATAAGGCTATTCCTCGGAAAGGAAGAATATGTTTATGGAAAATATTTGGGATTCAACATTACAAGATTAAGTTTAATCTCTACATTTACTCCTTTACAAATCTGATAAGGCTATTCCTCGGAAAGGAAGAATATGTTTATGGAAAATATTTGGGATTCAACATTACAAGATTAAGTTTAATCTCTACATTTACTCCTTTACAAATCTGATAAGGCTATTCCTCGGAAAGGAAGAATATGTTTATGGAAAATATTTGGGATTCAACATTACAAGATTAAGTTTAATCTCTACATTTACTCCTTTACAAATCTGATAAGGCTATTCCTCGGAAAGGGAGAATACGTTTATGGAAAATATTTGAACCCACTTTCCCATTAGAATTCGTATTTCAATGAACTTGTAAGGATAGAAACCCATAAGATACACAATTTTGGCATCTTGGTTTGGCATCGATTTTGGCAGTCCTCATACGACACACTATTTAATCAAAGTGACATGACAGAACTCCAGCATGAGGTAGGTACTAACTATGTTCCGAAACTAATTTCAAACGGGTCTGCAGTTTGCCGTGATGTGATCAGAAACTAATCATGCAGCTTTCAAAGTGACGTAAATAATTATGTCTCCTCTCTTATAATAGGAATTTTTGAAAATATTGGAACATATGCACTCATGTCCAAAATTATTGTCGCATGTCTATAAATGTGTTGTTGTAGGAATATAATTTTATAACGAATTCGCGCGGTATTTCTTATAATGTTAGTATGTATATAATCAACAAATACATATATGTGGAAAACTTCATATCCAAAGAGCAGTAAATAAGAACAATAAAACGAAAATAAAACTTTATTGTCCATTTAGCGATATTTTGTTTTATTCATTGTAATTTTCGATTTATTATTCTTTTCCTATGAAATTTACCACAAATATACATTTCCCAATTATACACATAGTATCAGTATTAAAGGACCCTGCAAAATCATTATCAAATTATATTCTTACAAGAAGACAGTTATAGATATGCAACAATCCTTTTGGACATGACTGTACCAAGAGGTTCTATAGAGTTTTCTATTCGACTAAACTTGTGCTTAAACATATCCAGAACCATTACAAATCAGCTTAATGACCTTTAGAGACTATGAATATGACACAAATCTAGGTCATTTTGGACATTTTATTTTTTAGCACTTCTCACCAAGGGCGCCGATTTCTCTTGTAAATTTCGGGGTGGGGGCATTCAGATGGAGAAGGAATACATGAGGATTTCAAGACAAATTGCATTCAAATTATTACTAATATTGTATATTCTTAAATACAATAAGGGCGGCCCACATGAGCTTTGGGGAGGCCCGGGCCCCCTCGACCCCCCAGGATGGACGCCTTTGCTTCTCACCCCAACTGATGAGGCTGCATTTTTATTTAAAGTTCATTAGTATTGGAATGTCAGCAACTCAGCAACTCAAAAAACTATTGATTTTACACTAATATCTGTCGTTTTTGTGCTACGTTGAGAACTACGTTGGAGCATACATACATGCTTATACACACAAATGATTCCATTTATATACATACGTATATTGAAACCGGAAGCTCTTCTTTTCAGTATGTGATGTCCATAGAACAACAATAGTAAGAGATGGTGAGAAATTGTTGCTTCCCATTCAGCGTCTGAAAAAAAAATCTCATGTTTACTTCATTATTGAAACCAAATATTCATTTTTCATTTTTCAGTATACGATTTACATAGAACAAGAAGATAAGACATGGCAAGAAATTGTTGCTTCCCATTGTCCCAGAGTTAGGTTCTATCTTGTCTTTAGCGTTTTTACCTTTTTATTGAAACCAGAAATGTTAACCTTATAATTTCAAAATCTCATGAATTTATAATTTGATCCCCATAGTTTCTAGTCTCATAATAAGAAACGAAAATTGCTTTTGGACTTTTATCAACTGGAAGAAGGTTTAAAAGCTTAAAATTCATAGTTCAGTTAGACGATTGCTCAAGAAAATCTCCTCAGTTAAAGTTCTCTTGTGAAATGTGGGACTAATATATTGTGTATGAAACAGTTACCCGTCTCTCTGTAAGAGGCGGGATATTCATTATCATGCGTACTGTAGGAGAATTTAGCATTAGGTATGGTTTACAATTTTATATTTGTTTCCGCTTATGTGTAAAAACATAAAGTGTGATAATGGACGGACAGTAGTCAAAATTCTTTCAACAATATAGTACTTATTCTGAGTGTCACCGTTAATTAACGATGCTGTAGGTCCGAAGTTCACGGAGTAAAGATCTTCTCTAGATGTGTCCTAATATATTTTCAAATTTTCTGAAGAACCTTTAAAATGCCTGTAAAAAGTTCTGGGACAAAACATACAAGAGTGGTTCTTACACACTTAAAACTGAGGTTCAAATAAATCTTATTTCAAATTTTAAGGTACTTTTCCTCATATTTAAATATTAAAATTATACTTTTTTCATTATCTACTCGTAAATTTTCATATCCAAATCATAGTTTTGCGTCATAGTTGTCATAAAATTTCTCATTCTTTAATCTTTTTCCTTGTGAATGAAAATTTCGAAACACCATTTTAGAGGAAAGGTGTTTTTCTCTGCATACATCTAAAAAAAAAAAAAAAAAAAAAAAGCTTCAGACATCCCTTCTGATTTAGTCGATAGCGATTGTATATACCTTTTGTACAGGAAGTTCCGGTTTGAACACACTTCGTGATTCGGATTCCACTTTAAACTGAAGTTTTACATCTTATATGGTTTTGATAGTGGAAAGGGACGTTAAACATTAATATACAAACAAGAAAGGTACATTCTGAGAAATAAAATATAATTTTAAGTATGTGAATAGCTCTAATAAAATAAATAATTTGAAGACAATCTCAGTTCAATTGATTGTTCTAACTTTAGCGCTGAGGCTATAGAAAAGTCGAGATACAAAATAATAAGGGCTCCAAGCTATCTGGGCTTCTACCGAAAATTGAGTCCAGCTCACTTATGATAAAAATAAAGTATAATTGTAATAGAGATTGTTTCAGTTTTAAATGTTACGAGAAAACAATTGTAATCTAGGTTATTATTACCATCATAATGTAGTTGCTTGTTCCACTACGTGTCAAGCAGACGTTCGGGTTCCAGCTCCCGTGGAGGTGATATATTGTTCCCATTTTATCCTTGATTAACAGCTGCTCAGTGAAAAGAACGTGATACCACCATATAGCTCGTGGTCTACTTCGCAGTTTAAACAATCCTTACTATTAACATATCAGATACATAAGTACACCAATGTTTCTCCAGATTAAATAACAATAAAAAATAATAAGACTTTTTTGAAAAACAGTCAAGATAGCGAGCCATGAAATGTAAACTTATGTCTCTATTGCGCAGCAGAGCTCTTCTGCGGCTGTATGAATAGCTTACACACTTTTGGACCGGTAGATCGAAGATCGATTTTGGTTGGAGCTCATATCACACTTTAAACTGAGGTCCACATTTTATGTAGCCTAGATGCAGAAAGAGGAGCAACTAGGTCTGGTCCAACTAGCTAACCAAGCAGCATATTGCGTAGAAACAACGTTAGCCAATCTGTTCAATTGCAAAATAGTACCAGATAGACATATGAAGACGAATAAATAAGTAATAAACATGCGTATGGTGCAAAATTATTGTAATGAACACCCGATCTATAGTCAAATAACACTATATATTTTGTCATGAACATACAGTGAATATTCGTAGATACTTTTAATTAGGTTACAATAGTTTAGAAGAGCTTCCGCGGACCTATGTAGTTAGCATACGCGATTAGGTGCGAGAGATCTGGGTTTGATTTCCGGTGGGAGCTCATGTGGTTAGCTGTATGTCTACATTACCTCATTAACCTGTAAGTCTAGCTTTCATATAACTTTGCTGTTGAAAGAGATACTTAACTCAAATTCAACTTAGTAAAATTTTTAAAGTATTCAGTAAAATGAAGAAACGTATTTAAACACAAAACACACACTATTTACTTAATTAAATATAGAGTTTCGCAGCTACAAAAAGATCAGGTAATGAAATTATCATGAAAACTTTCAATATAATGATATAATAGGGTCATAGGGCCAAGAATAACCAGATATTTTGTTTCTTCATAAAATGATGACTTATAAAGTTAAATTGTCATTCTCTACTTCCTTCATTTAATTTCCGAATATGCATAGGGTATCCAACTATGGATTGACCCATTCTGGGACCATCTGATGAGAGGGATGGGCATAGTCATTTATTTGAGTGTGACTTAACAATGGAAGAACGTACAATAAAACTAATAAATAAAAGCTTTTTATATTACAACTTAAATTATAAAACTAGATTTCTGAACATTACGTAATCAGTTTTACAGCTATTTTTAACTCCCAGGCCTGTCATTGCCTTTTTTACAGGATAAGTGCATGAGACTTATACTCTTATAAAAAATTAAAATTTGCAAAAATGTCATTATCATCGTCTCAAACACAAAAAGTTACTTTTAGTTATGACTTATTCCACTCAAAAAAATATTTAGGCTTGTGCATCCTGAGAAAAAATAATAAAACTTCGGTTCTGCAAAAAAAAAAAAAAAAAAAAAAAAGCAAAGTCACCTTATTTTTTTAAAGAATACCTTCTTGTTAAAGGATTTTTAGTGTAAAGAAGGAAAGAAACTCCATGAATATACACGAAAGACACAGGAACGCCACTTGTTTCTCATATTTTGCAACTAACTAATGCACTAATGCTTGTAGGAAGATTAGCCATCGCCACCTGAGTTGAATTTTTAAATCTGTATTTTCCCTAAGATTTCCAACTGTGTGAAAGCTGGAAAGCAAGATTTTTTTAAAAAAAAAATGTAGCCAACATAACGTGTATTCAATATTCAAGAGTTAGAAGATTGAATTCCAGGATTTTGATTGTCTTGGTGAACAAAAAAGTTCCTTGAACTAGACGTAGAATTCCTGGTTAATCCCAGCTACACCGAGCCAGTTGAGAACTCCAAGCAGCAAATTTGGCGGAGTAAATGTTATCCCTAGAGTAGTCGATTATCTCGGAGTAATTACGCCAAGAACCACAACTGTACCCGACTCCCGATTAACTACATATTTATTCCAGTGTACCAGCTTAATCTACTTCGGAGAGACCTCATCTTATGGGTGTCCAATTCCACTCTCCTATCGTAATAGTAAATCTGAGAATAGTTTTGATTAGGATTATTTTTATTTTGTATTCTGTTTCTCTCATTTTGTCTACCTTCCGTTTTTATTTCAGCCCCTTTCCATTCATGTACCTGACCAGCATTTCGGGAGGGACATGTCACACCTGTCCACCTCCTTGGCTACGCCCTTGATCGCAAGGCCAATGCTGTCTGATAAGCACGAACTACCGTCTTTCCCTCTGAACAGATCTGTTACAGCTTGCTTTTGCTGATCTCGCAAGAAGCGGTATTGTAGTACGGTTAAAGTGTACACAAAATAACAAAGAATAAAATATAGGTCAAACGTAAATTAGAACAGTGAAATTAATGGTAGCGTATAGATTATATATGTTTCACTTAGACTCTGACTGTGAGATTAGCAATAGATATAGTAATGAAGGAGAGAGACACAAGTAAGAGGTAGAGAAGCGGAGATTGAACACATTTTTTAGATCTAGAAATGAAAGTTTAATGAAAAACGAAAGTTCATCTGTGGCATTTCAGCTGAAGGAAATGACAGCCCATATTTGCAGTGACCTTATGTGGATGAAACGGAGAAGAAAATGTAGAAGTAGGTGGGTAGTTCTATCTTTTGCCCTAACCTGGCTAATTCCGCTTCTGATGTGAAAGAGGAGAGAATTTAGGACAGAGAGAAGAAAACGAAGAGAGAGAGAAAGAGAGATCCAGAGCGTTGGGTCGCGAAGGGTTGGGAGAGAGGTAATCGGAAGACAGAACAGAAATAACCGGAAGACCCATCTTTTCACGGGACCACTAGTTCGGCCTCTGATTCAGCCTTCGGAGCGCGTACGTAGGTTCTGACAAACTCCGAACCAAGTTTTGTAATTACCTTGAAAGGAGGCTTTTTGGACTTATCTTCGTCTTCACAGTGTCAGGCTTTAGAGAAAAAAAATCTACCACTCCCCTCTCGTCTTCCTTCCCCCTTTCTCTAGCATTCCTAGTTTCTCCGGCTTCCACCTTCTAGTCTTTTGTACGTTCACGATGGAGAGATACAAACCTTAGCAAAATTCTCAAAGAACGCAACACGAAGGAAAGTAATTTAATTTTTTGGACTAGAAAAACTCTACCCGTTATTACAGAATATATGTTATCATTTTCCTTACATGATAAAAAGAAACAGAATCCGAACTCTGTTTCCGAAATTCAATATCTTGGTCACTAGGTAACACTCCAACAATAAAAGGTTCTTATTGATGTGTTGGATTCCAGTTTCACCTCCCTGTCAACATCGAGGCTATACCAATACCGGATGAATTAGAAGTCCGGGTGCATGGGCTATATCCCTTAAGAATAAAGACACGAAAAAATGGAA
The DNA here is from genome assembly GCF_964235325.1 of Thermobia domestica. Lineage (NCBI taxonomy): Eukaryota > Metazoa > Arthropoda > Insecta > Zygentoma > Lepismatidae > Thermobia > Thermobia domestica. Next base: position 133,672,798 of record NC_137458.1, read on the forward strand.
AGAGAGAGGAAAGTTCTTCGAAATAGATGATTTTGAACTTAAAATGTTTTAATTCTTTTCAATCGTACCAGCCGTTTGAGCTAGACACTAGTAAGGTACCGTATGTTAAATGATAAAGCAATGTTTCCAGTTAAGCAGGCTGTTTGAACTGAAGGGCAGGCAAAAATGACACGGGGAACGTGCACATTGTTGTGTAAGGGAATCTGGAACACATCGAATCAATGTCCTAACATTCCTGTATTGTTAGAACGGTTAGGGCCCAAGGGAACAGCCTCTATAAACTGGCAACGTTTCTTTTTTATTTAATATACGGCGAGTGCTAGTGTGGATCAAAACAATAGCTGGTGAATTAGAAAATTCCACGATATTACATTGAGGACCACTTATTTCCAACGGTTTTCATCTTCTTTCCATTTTTTCGAATATTTACTCCTAATGAAGTAGGCCTACAGATCTTCTGCCATACGATCTCTCCACCTGCATGGAAATGTTTCGTCCAGATATGTACGAATGGTGTGATATGAATGGGACGCAATCATGCATAAACCACATACACGGTCGTGTTCTCAGTGGCACGTCTTCAAATAGAATAGGTAGGTCCTGGGTCAGAAACTGAAGATACGATATTGCGTTCAACCACTATGGTAAGAAGTGTGGTCCCACAACGTTGTCGCCAATAATACCAGCCGACATATGCAATTAGAAACTCTGTTGATGCTTCGTCTCTTCAATTGCATGCGGGTTGTTGGGTACCCATCGATGGTCATTGTGGGCATTTGTGATGCCATCCCATGTGAATAATGCCTCATCCGAGAACATCACCTGTGCTAGAAAGGTTAGTGATGCACGGCAGTAATGGTATAACCGACAACAAAATCGTCGTCAGGCTTTATATTCACCATCGAATAACGCACACGTCCGTTGTACGTAGTATGCTCTGAGATTATTATTATGCAAGATGTTTAGCACGAGTTGGTGCAAAACGTGTTCCTGCCTTGCTATTTGTCGAGTACTAATACTCAAACTCACATGTCGGAGTACCCTCTCTTCCAATGCGGGTGTTCGAACACGTCATCGCCTCGGAATATCTCTGTTGGGGAGGAATAACCCAGTGTCCTGCAATCGTTAATGATACCAAATAAACATCCACAATCCTTGAGTTTGTCGATCTGCGTAGCGTTACGCGTATAATCTGCGTGTTTCTTCCTCATTACCTTCCGCTAAACCGTACATCAAATGCATATCCGCCATTTCGGTTTTAGTGTATACTACCCTGTTCATCGTGTTGCATTACACACAGCACTTGTCTGTCCCGCGTTTGTCAGCATCAACACTGTTTCACACGACATAAAGTAAACCACGTTCACATACACATGGGTCACTATCGTGAATGTAGAGTTCAACACTGACACGCTTGTGCTGTTACCGTGATGGCCCCATTTACTACGAATGAACTGTGCTCTGTCCTCTGCACCTTCAATGCGAACGCTCTAGTTACCCACGCTTTCACCACTGTATATGGCTAGCTCTACAACCCGACTTTCTGCACGCTCCTTTGTTCCACCTACTGTAGCTATACGTCACTTGTACTATACAATACACCTAGAGTTGTATTCCTTGCTCCTAATTGTATTCAAGTAATTGTGTTTTCACCAACTTCAAATTTTCTCCGCATTTCATTCATTTTCTTTGTGGTCCCCCTGCCGCCTCCACTGTTTCGCCATGCAAAATTGGATTCTTTGAATGGGGTTTCCTTTTAAATCTTTTGACCAGACATTCCTATTTCTCTCCGTTCTCGCGATATTGCAAAATGCCGCTTCGGAACGTCACATTTAAAAATGCATGTAGCGGCCAAACGAAGCAGCATTCACCCAATGTTCATATGACATTTTTTGCTTCTTTTTACCTGTAGATGCATCTCCCAAATTTTCCGTCATTGATGCAAGACCACCATGTATACTATATATATAAGCGATATTTAAAATATTTATGAAGTTGAAAAACAATGCTGTAAAGGATCAGAAGAGCAGAATTGTCTTCAATGGCGTATTTAGGAGGCTATCGGGCTCAAGCTCCCCCCGAAATAAATTGGTTAATTTTTCGCATTCCACGTACAACATTAATTCTTACCATTTCTAAGAATGTCATTGACTTTCCATTTTCTTATGCTATTTGTTCAGAAATAATACTTTATTTGTCAAATTTCATTCCATGTCAGAACAGCATCCTTTTGTTCTTTCTTTCGTCCTTTCCACTTTGCTTTTTCTTTTTCTTGAAGTTTCTTTCTTTCATATCGCCTATCATATTTTATCAGTTGTGATTCAAGTCGGCCGTCATCAGTAACACCAAAATCAAGAGGAGTTGATAAGCGAAACTGATGTTCCACACCAACTTGAGCGGATATCAACATGACAGGGCTTTAGTTATTATAACAAAGGAAAACTTATATCGTTTAGTTACTTTTAAAAGAAGGAAATGTTTGAATTAAAGAAAATCAAAACGGGGAATAATCAACCCGGGAAATTAGGAAGGCCAAGAGGATGCTTACTTTTTCTTTTATGAATAAAATAAAGGGTTAGATTAACTCCTAAATTTTTGTATCATATCATATAGGATTTATCGGTGTGCAATTCTTGCCATTGTAACTTCAATTTATGCACAAATTAAAATATATTTACTTCTCAAACTCAGCTGGCCAATTGTCCACTTCCTTCCTTGCGTTGGGCATAGCCCCTCGAAACAAAATCCTAAATACGCCATTGGTTGTCTTCAACATTGGAAGGTGGGCAGATTTGATGCTTATTCTAGAGAAGGGAAACGAAACTCCTATTACGGTAAATGAATCTGATCAACTGTTATGGAGTATATTATATATTAGGCGATGTAGATGTAGTAGTAATACATATCAGTATTACAAATCACTGCACTGAACACATTCTGAAATCTGAATACATGCATATTTATAATTGGTATGTTCCTAATTAGGCATCCACAAAGATCTACGTTGAAATTGTTTTATAATAACATAAATAATGACTTCCCCAAAACTATGAAGAATATCAATTATGTATGACGCAACAATACTCTTTCAGCAAAATGATTTACAGGAATTGTTACAGAAATCTGATGCGTGTCATATACCATTTAGTTAACAGATGTACCATTAAGATTATGGTGAAAAATATTCCAGCAATTGAATTCTTTTCTTTGCTTACGAAGCATCCTCTCTCGAAAGAAAAATTGGGACACGCGGAAATACGTAGGAGCAAACCATGGTTCGAACTAGCACAGAAGAGAAAACAGGCAAAATTACGTTAGCTAAAAAATCCGAATGAAATAACTACACAAAATTTCGTAGATATCAGGCGGGAAACTTCCAAAAGTTTTAGAACATAGAAACGCGATTTTTTGAAAGCTAAAATTTAGGAACTTGAAGATAATGGTAAAAATATAAACAATCGGGACATGTATAAAGGAATCAACGAATTTAAGAAAGGCTATCACCCTCGTGCTTATATTAAAGAAAGCTGATGGAACAGTTTTCACTGATACAGATAGCATTTTCAATTGATGGAAAGATTTCTTTGACGAACTGCTTAAGACGCAGCCAAAAACTAACGTGCGCGGAGATATACACCGCAGAACCGTATATTCCAGAACCGGACTGAATAGAAGTAGAAATCGCTATAAAGAAATTCAAGAAACACAAATCTCCGGGTGTAGACGAAATTCCGGCTGAGTTAATTTTAGCTGGAGGCGAAAAGAATTGTGGAACAAGATACACAAACTCATTCTCCCTATCTACAACAAAGAAGAATTGCCAGAAGAGCGGAAAGAATTAATCATTGTTCCAATCCACAAGAAAGGCGACAAACTGACTGTAATAATTATCGAGGCATCTCTCTTCTGTCAACACCCTATAAAATCCTTTCAAATATTCTATTAGCAACATTGACCCCATACGCAGATAAAATTATTGGATATCATCAGTGCGGATTTAGACAAAATCGATGAATTATCTACCAAATATTTACCATTCGCCAAATACTCGAAAAGAAGTGGGAATACAGTAGCTCGGTACATCAACTATTTATTGATTTTAGAAAGGCTTACGACTCGGTTAGGGAGAAATATTGTACAATGTTCTTACAGAATTTGGAATACCGACAAAGCTAATTAGATCAATTAAGACATGTTTAAATGAATCCCAAAGTAAAGTCTGGGTAGGAAAATTTTTGTCCACGAGCTTTCACATCGAGAATGGCCTGAAACCAGGAGATGCGTTGTACCCATTATTATTTAACTTCGTTCCGGAATATGCTATAAGGAAAATCAAAGATAGCAACCAGGTAATAGAGCTGAACGGTGTTCACCAGGTTATACGTACCCTGATGTAAATTTAATAGGGGATGATAGGAGAACAATAGAAAGAAATACAGAGGTCTTATTAAACGCTTGCAGGAACAAGGGTTTAGAAGTAAATGCAGAGAAAACTAAATACATGGAAGTGTGTCGGGACCGTAATACGGCAAATTATGAATGCGTTAAAATATTAAATAATACTTTTGGTAAAGTGGATACTTTCAAATATCTAGGACCAATATTAACAGACGAAAATCATATTCACGAAGAAATTAAATATCGACTAAAAACAGGGAAAATGTGTTATTATTCAGTTCAAAATCTCTTGTCGTCTCGAATTATGTCGAGGAATTCGAGGCTTAAAATATATAAAACAATAATCATACCTGATGCTCTGTATGGTTTCGAAACATGGACGTTTACTCTGAGGTAAGAACATGAACTGAAAATATTTGAGAACAAGATCCTCAGACGAATATTCGGACCCAAGAGGAACGGAATGGCGGAAACTTCATAACGAGGAACTACATAAATTATACGGCTTACAAAACATTGTTAGGATCATCAAATCTAGGAAGCTTAGTGGGCAGGACATATCACCAGGATGGAAGAAAGTAAGAACGCTTTCAAAGTCTTGATTGGAAGACCAATCAGAAAATGACCATTAGGATGCAGATGGGAAGACAATATTAAGATGGATCTCGCAAAAATAGGAATGCAAAGTAGAAACTAGATCGAGTTGGCTAAGAATAGAAGTAAGTGGAGAGCTTTCGTGAACGCTGCATTGAACCTCCGGATTCCATAGGCTATAGAGTTAGTTAGCTTACGAAGCATGAGTAGATGCCTTGGCTGATACTACAAATAGATTAAATGTGCATTTACTGAAAAGATGGATTCTAATGACACTGGATAATCTATATACTCTTCGTGTGCTAGGGCCTAGGGAAGAGGAGGAGATCAGATTTCATATCAGGTTACGTTACGCACAGTCGCACGCCTTCATTTTCATTAAAAATGGAAAATCCAAAAGAAACAAATTTCATCTCACTTTCCTTTGTGGCAGTCGGACACAAATCATGACACTTATCTGCAAAAAGCACTTTTCAAATCGGATTATTGGGAGATCCTCCAGTCCAATGTTGGGAGGGGACATGTCTCCCCATTTTCCCGGAATTTGTGCCAGCACCTACAGCTGAGACAACTTTTCTTCATGACGAGAGGGGCATCTCCTCCTCCGGCATTTATTGCAATTTGTGCCCAAGTAGCTGAAGTGGAATTAATACATATTGACTACACTACTAAACGTACTACAGCACGAAGTTCAGTTTGAAATCTACAGAATACGATTCTTTTTTCAAAAAAAAAAAAAAAAAAAAAAAAATGGAAAATCCAAGAGGAATCAATTTCATGTTACATTCCTTTGTGGCAGTCGGACACAAATCATTACACTTATCCCAAAAAGCATTTTTGAAGTCAGATTATTAGGGTGGACATGTCTCCTCGTCCCCCCTGGGATTTGCGCCAGTGCTGCAGTGACATTATATTTAATAGAATATCATGATAAAATATTATATTATGTTCTGATCACGTTATCGTTTCATTAAAGTTTTGTTCAGCAATAAGGCATAGACTCTGCTATCAAGTCAACGAGCAGTGTTTACTGTCTGTATTTTTCTAACTTAAATCACTTGATTTGTGTTTAAGTGTTTTTTTTAAATATAATTTATTGTTATTTCTCTTATGTGAAAACAAATACAGAAGAAAAAACAAAAAAGTCGTAAATGTGAAAGGAATATCGTTTGGAAGATGGTAATGATTTAAAAATATAAGTTGTGCCTCCTAGAACTATTTAAGATAAAAAAACTTCTTCCATAATAGGATCAGAGTGGAATGATTTAAAAATACAAGTTGCGTTTCCCCGCTGAATTGCTAAACTAAGTCTCTGTATTAAAAATTGTTTGCTCCGCGGATCTCCTGTTTTCGCAACCAGCTGTGAACCAATTTGTTTGACTAGATTCTTTGCCTCTTTGCTGAAAACACCCATTGTTTCAATAGCAAAGGGAATGAAAATATGGTCCTCTTTTAAGCATGTATATTTTAAATGCTTTCGTCTGCACTTCCAGATTCCTTAGATGTTGATACGATATGAGAAGCTGCAAAAGTCTCAACACAAGTGACATCTCATATTAGACATTGCCCTTTTCCCCAGGGGATTAACGTGATGTCATCTGGTCTTTTCCCATCATCCCTTGGTAAACCATATGGTTTTAAAATTGAGGGCATTTCTATACTGTCCAAACCACGCTTTAGGTTATCATTTAATTCAATGTATCGGGACACTCTGCCTGCGCTTTTGGAACAGCTCAATGGATGCAAACACTTCTCATTGACCTGCTCCCGACAAATGCATGTAAATTTTTTACATGTGTTCAAGACAAGGCATAGAGCAATACAAAGACGAAAAGAATTGTTATCCATGAGAGTTCCAATATTCCTCGATGGAATTGATTGCAACCATGCACCAGATTCTTTTCTTGTAATGCCTTAGAGCGAGCTATATCAAACACATTATCCAAGACTAACTCTTGTTCAATAATTGATTTTAAGATTATTTTGTCCCAGCTTTTCTGTACTTGCAATGTGGATGATATGTCATTTCCAAATAAAAACTTCCATACATCAATTGCCTCTGTCAAGTGATGAATGACCCCATCGTCAACAGGAATGTTGGAGATGAGTGGTCTCACCCCATAACAAGAGGAAACAAAAGTTGAAAGACTGAGGTCTGAGACTCTGCGGATGTTCAAACCTCCGACTTGAATTGGAAGACTAGCTTGTGTCTATTGTATTTGATTCATGGATATATTTACAATAGACTCTAATACTTTTTCAGGCAGGCATCCACTTGGAGAAGTAGAGATGGCATATTCCATGTTGAAGTAGTTCGAAGAAAATATTGTAACTTTGGTATACCCATGCAGTTAGTCAGATGGTAAAATTTTTAAACGTTCAATAACAATTATAAACTGATTTAAGTGCTCATTAAAAGCTATTTCGTATCCTGTTTCATGCAGTGGAGCACCTAAAAGAAATAACTGGTTCTCATTAACTGTTCGAATACCAGGAAGAAGCTGTTGAAATAGTGATACAATAGTGAGATCCACTTGTCCAAATGTGAAAAACAGTTCACATTTAGAAGAATTAACTTCTAAGCCAGTTTGTGTTTAGACTCCGCTAGTAAAGTATTTACATCCTGAAAAACGGATTGTGGGGACCCACCCAAAATGCCTTCATGCAGATAAAATAAGTTTAGTTCTGATGATAATTTGCGAACTATATGATAGATTGATAAGCTGAAAAGCATTGGGCCAGCGGGACTCTCTTGTTGACAATCGACCTGCGACGGTATTGTTTTCTCAAAAAAAAAAAAAAAAAAAAAAAAAAAAAAAAAAACAGCATTGATGGACAAGCATAACTTTGCCAGAAAAAGGGATAGGCGGCAGGGAGCTGTTGCTTTATTTCACTTAGCATGATATCACGTTCCACTATATTAAGGGCATTTTTGTAGTCTATTTTGAGAATGACGTGCTGTGAATTTTCATGGTTCTTAATACAAGTTTGAGTTAAATGGATAATTACTTCACACTCTCTTTCCGTTGCGAACCCTAATTGGTTGGGCTGGAAATAGGAAGAGCATTGCTGATAAACACTGAAGCATAAGAGCTTAGAAGCCAATCTTCTTAAGGTGCAACCTACAGCTATTGGACGAATTCCGCCTTCTTTCTTACGGAGTGCACAAAGTGTGGCTCCAAAGAAATATTTTCGTATATCTTGAGGCACTCTTCCACACAAAATAAGATTAATTAACCTCGTTAGATTTCCTATAATATTTCAGCTGCTTTCCCTGCCGATTTGGATAACAGATCCTTTAGATGTTGTGAAGATCCCTGGAGCTGAACCACTAGGAGAACTGTAGGTAACTCTCGTAACCATCTTAGCATCCACCGTTAAAACAGAGTCACTTTCTAAAGGAGGATCTGGAAACGAGAGTATCCTAGATGGCATGGGATGCTTGTTGGTGAGAAGCTTATAAGTCCCCCCTTTTACTGGGGCCAATGTGTTGTCTGAGCTTAGCAATCGAATTGCACCTTTTGTGTCAAAATCCGAACTTTTTGCTGCCACTCTTTTGAAAATCTCTGATTTTTTTCTTCTTTTTGAAGCGATTTGTTGGCGGAGAAGACAAAGTTAGGTTTTCTTTCACGAGGTTTGTGAGAAATTTATTCTTTCCCTCAGTTGGTATATGGAGATCATATTAAGAGAAACTTAGTTATTTTTTTCCAGGCAGAAGTGTCATTTTGGTTTACACAATCTGCTAAAATAGACGCCAACTTCTTATCAACAGCATATCGAGCTCCTCGGGGAATTCTTTTCAGAATGAAAATATTAGATTTGAACTTCCCCAATTCCTCTGCTACACATATACTATGAATTTCTAGTTCAGCATGTTTACGAGTGTTGTGAATATTTAGTCCTTTTCTTGTTGGGAACGTTTTTAAACATGAAGGACAGGTATGCACACTGTTTCCCGATAACTGTAAATTAGTTTCAGATATATTAATATTTGCCATGACACGGCAGATCAACTTTTATAGTTATAGCAAATAAATGAAAATTTGAAATGTCTGATTCATTGTTGGAATTCAATCAGTTGAGGAAATGTTACGAATTCTTCCAACGATGAGTGATGATAACAATAAAAAGTTTGGACTTGGAAAACAGTATCATACAAAAACCTTTTACATTATCACACTATCACAGCTTTTATCTCATTTCCGAAGATGTTGGAAAAAGTTAATTCATTAAAAAAACTCACTATAACTCATTAAAATCGCTGAGCGGTTTTAAAACACGTCTATACCGAACATTCTTGAGATTATTTAAGTTACTTTTATTTATCTTATGTTAATCAATATTAATCGTCTGAGATTCAACACCACGTATCTCCAATTTTGGCGAATTTGAATTTTTGATACCATTAGAATCGGTAAAGGATGGCGCACAATTTGGTTAAGAAGTACATCTATATCACGACTGAATAGATATAAGGGAAAAGTTTGTATACCAATACGCGATTTCCCTTCATACCTATTGTGTCTATCAATACAAAACTTGGTACACATATTTCTTCTCACTATAGTATTTTTCGAGATGCATTTGGATTGTTTACTTTTACCCGGAGCCACTTCAGCGAGCTCCAAAGTTGATGAGAAGGATTTCTGGAGGGAACTTTCCGATATTCTCTCAATTTTTCCCTGTTTAAGTACTTTATGGGACCCAATACGTAGCACTGCAGGAAAGCTTGTTTCATGCATAAGAGAATGAACTATAAACCACGACTTTCCAATGAACACTGTTGATACAATAGCTATTTCACTGCGAGTCTACGATTTTCTTTATACTAACAGGGTTAATGAGCCCCGTTGTCCATGGCACCTAATATTTTGTGCATGAACATATCTTTGTTATATTTATCGAATGGACTATGTTTCATTTGGACGTCTGGATGTCAGGTTCATATTCGTTCGTTGTCAGAACTTCTTACGAGACTCTCGGGGCCCTATTAGACATCGCAGAGAACGGTAATTGTAATATCTTTTCATTAGGAGCTGCTGATCCTTCTAATTCTTGGTGATGTATTGTTAAAGTGCAACAGTTTAAGTTTCAAATGAGTATCATAACATCACTTTTTGAAGTTGACGCGCAAACATCATGCAGATATAAGCTTGATATAGCGAGTGAATCCAAAGGAACTATAGTTTTGCTTCAGATTTATGCTTACAAGGGATAAAATAAAACTTACGGCTTTGAATATTGATACACAGATATGCATTGTTGCCTCGACCGAATGGTGGATCCGCAGATACGTAAGTATATATATAATATATATCTGATAAGAAATAAAGATTAAAAAAAAACAGAGATCGAGTTATGCTTTGTATAACACTAGAACAGAGCAGAGTAGAATGATATCTGTGCTAGCTATACATACATGTTATCAAGAGAAGAAAAATGGAATTTATGTGTCTTTAAATACGGAATATCCGAAGATCGTCTGTATAGAGAATTCATCCATTCCTTTATACTTTTCTTGCATTTCTTTTTCTACGAACGAAACGAGAATTTCAGTAGTTGTTTTTTTTTTCTTAAGATGTAAAAATGGAGGAAAGAAGGAATGAAAAGTATAGAATAAAGGGGGGAGAAAAAGTGTTTTAATAGAGAGAAATGAAGTCCTTTCTTTATGGAAAAAAGCGACATTGTGAACTGTTCTTTGCTTCGATGCGCCAAAGAGTAAAAGCTAAAACAAAAGAAAAAAAGTCCCTTTTTCGGCTTTCATCTTCCGCTTCTGTGAAGGGGAAAACCCGTTTTGCGATTCGAACGACGCGACAGCAAAGACTTCTTCATATTGCAGAAGCAAAAGTTTCGTTTCGTTTCTATGTTTTCTGCTGGCATCACAAGGAAAAGAAGAGCAGAGCAGAGTGCTTCTTGACTTTTAAACCAAAAGGAATATATGCATTCTCTCAAGTTTCCAAAAGTCTATACAACCTTATCTTCTTTCTGGAAAATAAATTAGAATAAAATAAAAGATGTACGGAATATATATATATATATATATATATATATATATATATATATATATATATATATATATATATATATATATATATATATATATATATATATATATATATATATATATATATATATATATATATATAATTTAAAATGTTTAAAGAGGTTCCGTTGTGTGCCTCAGTGAATTGCATGACATTTCCATGAAAACAAAAGAATGAAATCCTACAGTGTTGCGTCTCATGATTGTGTCCTTGTTGGCTAAAGAAGACGGATTATTATTGAAAGTGATTTATTGTAAAAAAAATTGGTGGAATGAGAGTGTTAAAGAACCTGCGAAACCCAACAGACATGATGTTGCCTGCCACAAACTCACATTGTCTGAAATTGAACTAGGAACCCATTGCACAAATAGTGACCGCTCAACCACTGTTTTTTAAAAAAAGACACTCTTTTATTGGCAACTTTACAGCACATGTGTACTGTTTAACAACACTATAAATGATATAGCAACGTTAATATCGGTCAGAATACAGCCTCAACAAAGGAAACAAAAAAAACTTGAAATTAATTAGCAAAAGTACTATGAAAAGAATAAAAATCTTGATATTTGACATGTTCACCATACAAAAACAATTTATATTAATATTCTGTACGATCTACATGCGTAATGATATAATATACCGTATAAGCACACAGCCAGAGCATCAAATTACGTTTAGAAGTCCAAATGTAGCAAAAATCAGGAATTCGTAAAACAGTATCTGGAAATGCTTGAATTACGCAGTGGCTTATATATCTATATCCTAATATGCCAGTTAATAACTGACAGATTGATAAAACCTTGTAACACGTTCTGAGACTTTCTTGACAATCATTTCTTGTCCACAAGAGGGACGAACACTGTGTGTGTGCAATCTAATACATATCAATCGAGAGAGTGTGAGAAGAAGATCATGTACGTCTTTATACAATTCAATCATATATATTGTGGTATATGATTATGGACCTTTTTACAAATTTGTATCCAGTGATGGGTGGAGGCGGTAAACTGTGGAGTTATCAGATGGTAACGGTAAGTTATATCTTTCGCAAGCTCTTTACAAGAAGAAGTCAAATCTCCTTGCAAATAACTAACATTCAATAATATTTATTTTAAGTAATAGAGAAGTGCAAGCAATTTACCTATATTTGACGGGGCAAATACCCTAACTCTTTCATACCAGAATAAGGTCCACTCTTCTGTGAAGGAAAATGTTCAATAATATTATTATACCATTTCGCGAAATACAGTACATAAAACTTGACATGTATATTGATAAATTTGAGGCTTCAGCACTTTTTCTCTTTACATAATATTAAATAAAGTACACGAAATAGTTGACTTTTCCAGACACACCAAAGACTAAAGGATTGAATTTGACTAAGACTATTCTACGAAAAGGTAAACATAGGGCAACATGCCATAATTTTGCATAAATATATCTATTATAAATCCAGATTCACCGCTCCAAATTAAACGGATGAAAACAAGTATCCTGATAGAGTAACTTGATATTAGTATCTAACTAGAAACAACCATCGAAGAAATAGTTGACTAGTTGATTATTCCCTATGCAGAGACTTGCGATACAATGGATATAGTACTCGGCAGGTTAGTCGGTATTGTAACACCAAACGGTAAACATTTACATTTAGACTAGCTCCAGTAGATGTTCCCAAATCAGCCATAACTTGTATAATTTTTCTTTAATTCTCTTCTGAACGGATAATTACGGTAATGTCATCTGGATAAGATCGCAACGTTAAGCTTAGTGTCGTGAATCCCATTAAGCTTACGACCGAATTTAGTAGTAAGAGGACGGAGATATATATATTGAGCAACCCGACAACAAGTAGTCTCATGGGCGTATGAATTTACGAATTGGAAATGCTGGTGTCAAAACATATTGATTTGAAGTCTGGACGCTACATGTGAAAACAATGTTTGCACTTGGGAATGAATTTATGAGGTAAGCCTATCTGTTGAATAATATGAAATAAATAGGTATATGTAACATTATCAAAACCCTAACTGAGGTCTAAACTCAATAAACCACCAGTAGCAACAGTGGCATCAAACCAAGCAACTGTGTCGCAGAAGGCCGTTGAGACATCTAATGTTTTATTACCAATACCAAATACACTATGGACATCATCCAACAGTTTACAATGAGAAAAATTCGTTTTCCGGACAGCGGTATATTGTACAAATATACGGAATCCTCTTGCTTACTACAGAAATCAGTACTGAGCATACGTTATTCATATGCTACATAGGCACTGCTCTTAGATGTTACATCATGTCGTTGCAGGATGTTTGATATCTAAGAGTCTTCCTTATATTACATACATTTATGTATCTTACCTTCGTCAGCTATATGTTATATACGTCCATTTCTATGTGAAACCCTAACCACCCATACTGTTTCATACGGAAAGTACATACAGATTGAACACTTGTACGGAAAGTATTATAAAACATGCGTTTTCAGTTATACGTTTGCTGTACGTTAAGTCCAAAAACTACAGGATTTACATATGTAACATACGATTTTACGTACGCCACATACATTTTTTCCAGTACAGGCATCAATGGCTGCAATCTGGGAGCAAGACACTTCTCAATAATTTTGTAATCACAATTGAGTAAAGTAATAGGGCGATAATGCGATAATCACTCAAAACCAAGGGTTTATCCTTTCTCGTTATTAGAACAATGACTCCTGTAGCCAACATAAACAATTTAAAATTTTAGCTTGAATATATTGCAATCTTTGATATAGACCTGAAAGATCATATCTGTGACTCAACTCTTGAAGACAGTTGTGATAAAACTGCAAGGTATTTAGTCCGTATAGCCTGATCATATGCGATGTGCATAAATGAAGTTTTTTTTTCCTTTATATTATGTTAACTATTTTCTCCCACCAATTAATAATGTAATTGAAATATCGCTTACGTTCACAACCATCTCACAAAAATTTACGAAATGTTTCTTAAATTCATACAACGCTAATTAAGAGAAATTTAATTTCCGAAAGATTTACCCAGTATTTTTCTTGACAACATAAGGTATTCATATTTGTACTACAAAATGATCGGATGCTGAATCACCACGGACATATTACTAATGTGATAATAAACCTATCACTAATATAAAATAGGTCTAATCTGTTCTTATTATTGCTGATGAATGGTCTTTCTTTCTAAAAATAGAAACATCCTGTAGCATGAGTCCGTCCACCAAATGTGGAAATTTAGGACTATAATTTGTGTTTCCTATGACATCCTTTCCAGGACAGATAATACAGTTATGACCATCCCCCAAAATTATGTAGTCATGTGGCATGCTAAATAAATACATTAATGCTTCGTTCAAAATACTATACTAGCATTTATTTTAGGACGATCATGTAGATTAATATAGATTAATATATACAGGATATTTTAAAACAACATCATCAATGATTGTGAAGTGATTCCTGACACCAAAAACTATAGATTCACCTGGGTGCAAAAATGATTCCTTTCGGAGCTATACGCTGAAGAAAACATTTAGAAAAATGAAATTTAAAGGCCCATTGCTCAAAACTATGGGACCTACCGTAGTCGGGTTAAGACTTCACTTAGGAACTAATATGTGCGCTATTCAAGAATACAATTTTCAGAATCCTGCGGTACTCATGCAACAATTTTCATGCAATCAGTTTTGCTACAGGCATATAATTTGAAGTACTCATCAACTATCTGTACAAAAATTGTTGTGGAAGTACCGCAGGATTCTTAAATATGGTTATTTGGATAGGCCACATACAAGTTCGTGAATAAAGTCTTGACCCGACTACGGTAGCTCCCATAGTATTGGCACTATGGACCTTTAAAGTTCATTTTTTCATGTTTTCGGCAGCCTATAACTCCGAAAGGAAGAATTTATGCACCCAGATTGGACTATACTTTTCATCTTATCTTGGTGTCAGGAATCATCTCCCAAAATGTTGTAAGTATTGTTTTGAAACAGCCTGTAAATTAAGACATATATTATAGAATATAGATAAGAAATAAAATGTTATTCCAAAAAATGGCAATAGCACGCTCATTTGATGTTATACTGCGAGATCTCAAATCAAGAACACAATATCTCACTGGCTCACTCCCAAATTGGCACAAGATCTATATCCGAGTAGATAAGCGAATGGTTTTGACTACCTCCTGCAGTAAAACGATTCCTATATCATGTTGAAATATAAATTGTTTAAACAAAAGACGTTCTGTTTCAAAATCCATATAATTAACATTAACACATCTCAGTAAGTATATAACAAGAAAAACAGAGCCATAAACAAGACAACTGTAACAGTCATTTCGTTTTAAACGTAAACAACTAAATCAAACAAAGTAGTCAGACATTTACTGACATCGCAGCAACGCCCATACTTTCTGGTTGCAGTGCTATTATTTTGGAGATGAATCGTATGTGGTGGATTCGTTAGTCTTTTTTTGCGAAACACTGTCAAGTATTCTAGTCCATAATTTAGTGATTTTGTACAACATACTAGCCTAGGTTTCTAGCTAATATCTATTAAGCGAATCCTGTAATAAAACAAATTAGCACATATATTAGTGAGTTCTAAGCCTAACATTATGGAAAAGTTTCATTACTAGCATATCTCGTAACATTCATTCGTAAAAATGTTCTTTCAGTAGGTGCATTAGTTTCGTCGATATAGAGAATAATATAATGTAATGGTAGAGATGGTACACGAGTTTTGTTTCTTTCCCTCGCCTTTTCATTACAAAAAGTTTTTTACAAGTATTATGCTACAAATAAGTAGTTTCCTCTATACAATAGTTTTTTTTTTAAAATAAGAAATTGGACCTCCTGCCCAAAGCAAAGCAGAGGTCTTTGAGGTTGATGGTTAGGGAATCTCCTGTTCGAAGCTGCTCGGAGGTGGGTGGTTATCTGCTGCCCAGTGCAGCGCGGAGACGAAAGGAACCTCCTGCCCAGTACAGCGTGGAGATAGGCGTTGCATAACTTAATTAATTACAATAAATATATTAAAGCACTTTATTGTGTGAGTAAGCAAATCTAATACCTTTTGTTATGTACACAAGAGTTTTCTAAAACTCGGCACTAGGTAACGTGCAGTCCGGATAACTCAGCGACACGCTGGCAGGGCGAAAAAGAAACCGCATTCAAACCCGTTCAAGGTCGTTATCCGTGTGCGTGTGTACCCTCTTCTCGCGTTTCTTTCTTTCACGTCATACTCCCACTCTTCCAACGTGCGCTCAGCCGTTCAGTCTCCTAGGGATGGCCAGAACATGTTCCTGGTGGAATCGGTTTTCGGCTCTGAATGGGTCCGGTTCTAGAAGATCCGGTTCCGGAACTTTTTATTCGGATCCATTTCTGGAATCGGTTCCCAAGATCTGGTTCCTTAACAGGTTTTTCGAATCCCGGTCTGGAACCGGTTCTAAAAACCAAATCTCCAAGAACCGGAAATTTGTGGCCATCCTTACAGTATACCTGCAGCTTTTGCCAGAGTTATTCGATTTCTTAACCATGTTGCGTAACTCGATGTGAATGACTGTAGGCCTACTGTATTGTTCAGAGCTGTTTCAAAGTTTGTGGGTGATGAACAGTACTCAGCGATGGCATCTTCCGCTAAAAGAAAACAAGTGATCTTCTCTATGGAGCAAAAGTTGAGATCATTAGAGATTGGATAAGGGAGAAAGTGTTAGTGCAATGACTAAATAAAGTATTTTCATGTATACTAAATTCTCTATGTCTTCATAAAGTACGTACTTTTCCTTTGTTTAATGATATTTGGGCAGTCTATTCTATGTTGTACTCTAAAGCAACCAATACATACAAATACAGTACTATATTTTCTAAGGAAACACTTGTACTTATTCTTTATTAACCCCATTCCTGTTAACCCGGAGTTTTCATAACCTTCAGCCCACATTAGACCAACTTTTCGTGACTCTAATGTACTGGATAACCCCCTCCAAAAAAAATCTCTTACTTTAAAGGCTAATAAAACGAATAGTATTGCAGAGTATATAAAATGATACTGATAACAGTTTGCAATTACTTTAGTTCTCATTTGAATTACTCTATTACCTTGTGTGTTCAAATGACACATCAATTGAAAATATAGTTATTGTCAATAATAATAATAAAACCCACCGTTACTTTATCTGCTCTAGCACTGCCAATCGAAGGGCGAGAGGAGTGGTCATCCCTTCCGTTCACCACTCTCCTGCTATTTTCATTCTAAATGCTTTTTCAAAAGCAGCTGTCTGAATGCTATCTAACCGACTCAGGGCAGGAGCGCAGCAGGGGGCCACGAGCGGTAGCGAGAGTGTGCGTCCGAGGGAGCAAGCGCGTCAGTGAAGGTAGGCATATGCATAAACGAGGATAGTGAAAAAACACTTTATATGTGATGAAATAGGTAACCCCTTTCTTAATATTGCCTAATTTTGGTTTGGTAAGGTTATTTTAGGTTAGGATAATTCTGTTATTTCAGTGTAACGATAGCGAAATATGTACGTATTTTTCCTCTTTGTTATTTTGAAATTTTTACTGCACTTACTGCACTGCGTTCTCAACCTTATTAATCCATGTCTCTCAAGATATTTTAATAATTCGTTTTAGTGTCTCACGAGGGTATGATTAAAGTTCAGAATTGAAATTTCACAACCGATGCAACATCTTGCCATGTCCTCCACTCAACACACCGCTTTTATACATTGCACTATGATCACAGATTACTCACACATCTATTAGCCTTCCATAAACTGCACTGATTTCTCCTGCAAACATTCTGGTTTTCACCTAGTTTTGCCCCCTTCTGTCCGACATAAACCGAAAATATGTATTTATCAATTACATATGTTACATATGCTCAGATGAACAATTTGCTTATCGAAGAGATTTAGAAATTTATTAACTACTAGATGGGAGGAAAATATTTAGATGAATCTTGCAGAAATAAAAATGCAAAGTAGAAACTGGATCCAGTTGGCTAAGAACAGAAGTCAACAGAGAGATTTTCTAAATGCGGTATTGAGCCTCGGGTTCCATAGGTCATAGAGCTATTTAGTTAACGTAAAGAAACATACATTAATCTCACTCATTTTTGAAGATTGTTACTACTACACTAAAACTTTTGATCTTTAGTGTCAAATTCAACTCTTTTACAGATTGCATACTAAATTTTAGTACTTAATCTGTTGAAAGAAATTCTGGCCTAAAGGATTTGAAACCAAAGCTTTAGGAATCTTTTCTAAACCAAGAGAAAGACAAACAATTAATTAAATAGAAACCATTATTAGAAATGCAAATTCAAATAGATCTTTACAAAGCACAGGACATGCACACGTAGGATGTTAGATTTTCAACGTGGGTGATAGATGCTATCAGTATGTGAAATAAACATATAATAATTGGCATGTAGGGTCTAATTTAGAAAGTTCATGGAAATAAGTCCTTGTATAGTCAAAGAAGTTAATTAATAAATACAGCGGACATTCATTAATCTGCATTTAGCTAATCGGAAATATAAGATAGTTCGAAGAATAATTTATTCTTCTTAAAACCAGTATTAAAACTTTGAATTGTAATAATGAAAAATCGTTAACAAAATGAACTTTAGAATTTATTGTTTGAGTAAATGATAATAATTTTTGTATTGGACAGAGTTCAACAGAAGAATTTAGTTTCCAGTTATCCAATGCGGAAAAGTGACATAAAAACACAATTCATCTTATGATGAAGATTAAATAGGGGATAAAATAAAGAGCTTGTGTCAAACTATAGTTTTTGAAATAGTTAAAAGTTTATGATTTATTGCGTGTCAACCAATGTTGTGACTTATGTATTTCACACAATCAGTGAAATTGAAGATACAAGTTAAAACAAAGCGAGTTCACGAAGTTTTTAACTGAGAATAGCCAATTGACTATAATAGACTATAATTAAACTTGTTATTCGTGTAGCTGGTCCTTAAACTTGTGTTCCATGATACAGGAGGCTTAATTTAAGTGAAGTAAATGTCATTTGTTTGTTTACAATATTATATCACGCAAATAATACTTTGTCTTAAAGGTTTAGTCTACTATATATTACCTAGGTAATGTTTTTTCACGTACAGTAAGTAGTTTTGTCCCGTTGAATTTTATGTACTTAAAATACATTTTTATTTCAAACTTAGAACACACTTTTATTGAACTTAGAATTAAAACGAATCTGCTGTAATTCATCATTAATACAATCCACTAACAGGTTACTGTTTATTAAACAACAACATATAACGTTATGAACGTAACTGACGTTAATTCTATCATAACTGCTATGTAGAAAACATTGTATGAAAAATCATCAGCAAAAATAAAAATCATCAGCAGACCTGAAATAAATATACGTGATTGGAATAACCAAATGATATAATTGAAGTCATTGCTATAGTATACGAAAGTACGAGTTTCACTTCTTCCATACGTATGCTTCACTTCTTCCATATATATATATATACAGATCTTTGCTGTACTTTCTGTATGTTTCTTTCTTCGTTCTACCCTATCCATTCTGAGTTTTCCTGTGTGTGTGTATGTGTTTTCATCCCGCATTTCATTTCTTGCCGTTAAGAGTTCAGTGGCAAGAAGAAGCTGATGTTACCTCATCGTGGATAGATGGCTCTGCTGAGGCTAGCCCCGTAAATCGGGTGGGAGCGGTTCTTATGAGTCCAAAGGGATCCAGACTACTCGCCCTTGTTTTGGAGGTGAGGCATTAATCAGGATTGGGGGATACTCACTTGAAGAAAGAAAAAAATAACCCAAAAAGAAAAGGCGGTAACAATGTGACCACGGGGAACACTTACCGAAGTTTGTTGGTGCTTTGTGTGTCTGGACAGTTTTAGCTATTGTTCGAGCTTATGGCGCTCATTTCTATCTTTGTCTTTTATTATGGTTTTATTTTTTGTCTTCTGTATTGCTTATTATTTTTATTTTTTAGCGATGAAGAAAGCAACTTCATATCTTTCAGAACTCGAAGAGCCAATTTATTAAGGACCATGAGATGAATCTGGAATCTATTTTTCTCCCTTGCATGGAAATTATTCAATTGTTAGAGTGTTTTCTTTTTCCTTTTTTAAAAAAATACACTTCATACTGATGCTTTTAAACCACATTTTTTTAAACTTTTTTCTTTCTACCGTGAAAATCAAAAACATTATTGTTGTCTTCACTGATGAAATAGGTTAATATTTTTTTCAGTAAGTAGTCTGTCTTTAAAATGGACAGTTCTCCAGGATTAAGCTGAACCGTACCTTTGCCATGTGAGGTGAGTGATCGATTATCGAACATAATAAAAATTGTTTAGTTTGGTTAGTTGTTTCTTTGATTCGTTGGTTGTCGAAATCTAGCGACCTTTTGAGCGCTGTGACTATATAAGAAGATCTGAACTTTAAAAACTCGAAAAGCCAAAAGGTTATGTAAACAACTGTTAACATTTCGTTCCAGAAAATCTTTGCTGTGTAGATTTCAGTGATACAGTTCTATAAATCTTACCCACAATTCCGTTTCTTCTTCTGTTTGTTCTGAGGTGTTCGTTATCCTAACAAAAAAAAAAAAAAAAAAAAAGATCTTTGTGAAGATGTGCGAGTTCAGGTTTGCTCACAATCCGAACTATTCGTTAACCAATGATACACAGAAACAGTAAAATAAAATACTTTACTTATATAGTAACATGTAAGTTTTAAAAATTTTTGCTCTTAATAGATTAGTACGCTGGTATATATATATATATATATATATATATATATATATATATATATATATATATATATATATATATATATATATATATATATATATATATATATATATATATATATATATGTGTGTGTGTGTGTGTGTGTGTGTGTGCGTGTGTGTGTGTATGTAAACTTCTAATTTCATTGCATCATAATATGTTAAGTACTGTAAGTACTGTTTCATAATACGAGAGAGGGTTAGATAAGTTTCCGACCCAACATGTAAATGAACTCATATTTCAAAATGCTTATAGTGTTACGTAACTATATTTTAGAGGGTGTTTTGGAAAACATCGTAAACATATTTCAAATACTTCCCTTTGTTTCAGATTTGAAATCACTATGGCGGAGCACATTGTGATTCTTACTAAATGTGAGAAGAGAGTAGTCATCAAGTACGTCTTCTCAAGGAATATGAGAGAAAAGGAAATTTTTGATGAGTTCACACAGACAATGGCCAATGATTGTTCTTCACATAGCACAGTGAAATCGTAAGTAGCAGAGTTCAGGAGCGGTAGGAAAACCACCGAAGTTGAGAAGAGGTGTGGAAGACTCAAAACAGAAATGACCTTGGAAACTGTGGATCGTGTGTACGAGCTGATCCTTGCAGACAGGTGAACCGGTCTGTCACGTATTGCAGAGATACTGAGGATTAGTGTGGATCATATGCATTTCATCGTGCATAAAGAATTTGGTATGAAATATTGTCGACAAAGAGGGTGACCAAACTCCTCAGAGATGATCAGAAGCGGACAAGACGGAATTGTGTACAGAGTATGTTGGACCCTTTTTTATTGAGTGCTTCCAACTTCATTAAACGAGTTGTTACTGTTGATGAAACACAATTATATGTGTATGATCCTGAGACCTAAAGTCAGTCTATGCAATGGTGCCATAGTGGGTCACCAAGGATGAAAAAATGTTGCAGTGAAAAATCCTCTGGGACAGTGATGGGTGTTATTTTCTCGGGTTGTGAGAGGCTAATACTGAGAATATATTTTTAAAAAGGCACTATATTGAATGTTGAAAGATAGGTGACTCTGCTGAAAAAATTGCAAAACAGCCATCTAAAGTTCGATAGCATTGACTATTCTCCAGAACTGGCCCCCTCAGATTATTGTATTTTCCCAAATTTTAAGATACAAGTGAAAGGAGCTGAATTTAGACATTAATGACATCATAGTAGCTGCAGAGGTATGGTTTGCTGCACAAGAGAAAATGTTTTATTATCATGGGATAAAATTGCTGCAGGACCGTTGTATTAAGTGTGTCACCCTACAAGGCAACTACGTTGAACAAACCGGTATCACTGTTTACCTGACGTCATGTTTTCACTCCAAGTCCAGAAATTTATCTACTACCTTCGTATGTTCCTTATACGAAGTCGTATGCCAATATTATTATCTACATACCACATCCAGTATACTACAAAAGATAAACTATTAAAAAGACATAAAGTGTTTATTGCTCTGTACTTATGTTTGACTCACTTTTAAAGCGAGTTTGCAAGCGCTACTAACTATTATGATTCATTTCATATAAATTATCTATATCGAATAGGTCTGACTATCTACCTTGAAAAGTTTATATTCAAACTGGAGCTACTACTGTAATTATCAAATAATCATGCCAGTTCTGTATATTTTCTCTCTTTATTTCTACATTATTCTTTTATACATTCATCTTCATAAACCTATTGTATTTTACATTATGGCACTGGTAACACTCGTTAATATTTTAAAGCTTACAAACATCTTTTTTATTTTGAGTTACTCATCTGTAAACTCTATCTTATTTTTGCAAAAGATCAACAATTACTTTGCAACCAAGTTGCTTCTGGAACGTTTCCACTTTCTGTCCAACTACAAAAAACTCAATCTAATCTTCCAACATCCACTCTCTCATATATTTTTAATAAACAACGTAAGCCAGCAAACATCAAAAGCACCAATCCATTATACCTTTATTACACAGTCTTTTCTTATCTAATTCTTTTTTCAATATTGAAATGTTCTTTCGGATTTAAATATTCTTTTTCTGTTTTACCCCATGTTCTTTATTCCTATCTATCCTCTTTTTTTGTAACATAACTCTTCTTGAAATCCTCCGTCATGTTTTGACTCTTTTTATCCGATAACACTGGCACTACACCTGTCTTGGAGTTTGCTTCCTCGTGAATACTCCATTAATTTTCTATTTTTTCAATAAATCAATATTTAAAGATGTCGTTTTCTCCTTCTCTTCCTGTTTCTTTACAATTTTGTTTGTACAGTACTATAAATGACTATATCACTTCTTATGTTATCTACTTCTCTTGAATTAAAACACATTGATCCTTCTCAAGGTATGTCATATATGTAAATTCTATTTAATTCAATGTCTGTTCATCTGAAATTAGTGAACACCTGTTTGACCTTGACAATTACCATAGATTTCATGTACTCACGGATCAATCCATAGCATATCATTGAGTGTTTTAAAGTATTAATTTTCTATTACATTGATTATGGCGTATTCTCTTTCCTATCCCATTGATAATGTATGATAGCAGATTTGAACTTTGTTGCTTATTTCCTTGTGAACACGTAGAAAGAGAGCGGTTAGACAAACGACACTTATAGTTCTCTTTTCCGAAAGGTGGACTTGTCCTGACATGTACACTTTTGATACCGTTTACGTTCATCTCTGCTATAATATGTCTTTTCGCTGCTTCCGATATTCTTAGTTTTAGCATTATTATCAGTTCATTTCTTGTCACTTGAAATCTATTTAATTATTCCCTATTGTCATCATTGGGTTTGAACAAGTGACGTTGTTGATTCCTTTGTCCATTAATGGCTACTGATATATCTACTGCAGCTAGAAATGATAAGACCTTAATAGTAAGCATCTCTCTTCTTGCAGATTCCCTACAAATTTTAAACACAAATTGGTCTCTGTTAATCTCTTCCACATTTTTGTTATATGTGCAAATTGAAACCTCTTTTAAGCTCCAGCAAATAATCGATTATAGATTGGCCTTGTGCTTAGAACATTTTACGCAACTTCTTTATTGAAATCGAAAGTTTGCGACCCATATTGTGCGAATGGGAACGTTTTCAGTTGGGTGAAAGTTTTCTTTGTAGGTGCATCTGGCCATGTGAGTTTCTGTTAAATATTAAATCATATCCTGCTGGGTCAATTACCACTGAGAATGTAGGTACCTTCTTGTTTTATTCTATTAACGCAGCAATGCACAATTGTTCAAATTTTTCTATATATTTAATAACTCTGGACATCAGCTGACTCTATACGTGCCAGATTCCTTTAAGTGCACCATAGTATGGAGTTAATCGGTATATGTAGGTTTATTTCTTTACTCTATGCGGCAGTGTTAGAAACGTATGAAGCTCTGTGTCCCCTTTATATTACTTATGTGTGGCTCACATAAGAATGTATTTGTGCAAGCACTACGAAATCTTAGTGCCTTCTATTGACATATATTATACGTAGAATACTGACTATCAACCGCTCTTAATTTAGATGTGTGTTTGAGCTTCTCATGGTTATGTGGATAATGTACGCGTCATTGGTGTGGGAAACCTGACTTTGAATTCTGGTGGGAGCTCATATGGCTCGTATCTCACTTTAACCTACAGACTCAGGTCTCGGATAGCCTCACTATTGAATAGAACGGTTAACTCAGGAAAAAATAGTCCAATACAAGCAACAAATTATCATGTCATTTCTGTACATTTCTTCTTTATTTGTATATTTTTCTTCTTGACACATATATCTTAATAAACCTGATTGGTCTTATATTTGATTTCTGTAACTGGTAAAACTCTTCATTACTTTTTAAACTTACGACAAATACCCCTTTACTACGGATTACCTATCTAGATGCTATCTCTAACTTTTCTTGCCTAAAAAATCACTCAGCAATAAGCAAACAATTTTCCTTTTCAAACTTTAGGCAATTTCTGCCTAACTATAACAATCTCAAGCTAATCCCTTAACACAGATATATTCCGAAATTTCTTTTCTGTATTGTTATATTTTTGGCTAACATCAATAATGGAAATGAAGTTTTTAAAAATGTCACCAAATAGAAATGAAATTATCGTAAAAGATCATTTGTTTGGATCTTCTTTTTCATAAATCATAAACAATGTGAATCTACAGTATGTAAAATAAGCTTCAATAAAATTTACCTTTCAATGAAATGGGATAACATGGAAACGGTTCCATTTGCAAGGAAAATTTTCAAGTTGTTGCTAATGCAGAGAGGAAAATTAAATTTTACTACTATCGGCATTATACTGAATAACTCAAAAGTACTGGCTGAGATATAATCCTTCTCATTTCTAGATGAAACAAGTCCAAATGAAAAACTGTAGCTCTACAAAAATGGGTCAGAGATGACTATTGATTTCATCATTTGGTGCTTGTTTGTCGAATATTGTTCTGGTGATATGTTCTCAAAATGAGTCCAATGGGAATCGACTAACATCATGTTTGAATGAGGTCCTCACGAACATCGTACAAACAGACCCTCTGAATCGTATTCGTATCATTGCAGACGAATTAAGCATATCCCACTGTTATTTAGCTTTTCCGTTCAATAAGTAAGGTGAATAAGTTAGAGTTATGTGTCCCACGTAAGTTGACAAACAGCTAATAAAAATCATATGGATCTATGCAGTTCTCTGAGTGCAAGGAATAGCCGGGAAGGATTCCTGCATCAGATTACTATGTCAAATGAAAAATGGATTTCCTATGACAATAATTGTAAAAGATCAAAACAGTTATTAAACCTCGATCGAAGTCCAGAACTGTTCCGAAAGCCCATGGAAAATGTTGCTGGTGTGGTGATATATGGTGAGGTTGATCCACCACGTCTTGTCCGTAGAGACGAAACTATCATTGCGGATCGTTACAGTGCTGAACTCCATGAAATGCATTGTAACTTAGAACACAAACATCCAGAAATGTTCAAACGCCATAATATTCCCATGTTGCATTACAATAAGGTCTATTCTTCTGACGTTTCTCTCGTCTATATGTTCCGGCGTCTGAATCATTTATTGCCCGTGAAAATCTTCCCTGATGATTTGGCAGTGAAACGTATGATTGAGGACTTATTCGGATGACAATCTCAAGACTACTTTTGTCACGGGATGAAATTGTTTTCTGAGAGATGAAACAAGTGTATGGTCATAGGCGGTGACTATTTTATTAACCAGGTATTATGGTTTTCCTTTCCTTTTTTATTTTTGTCTTTGGAAATGACGCCCTTTGGGCAGGTATTTCATTCAGAGAAACCTAATATACAACAAGAACATTTTTAATTATGACCGTAGTTAAAATGAAATCTTTCAATTTTACGTCCCACCATTATTTCCTGACGCAAGCAATTGCAGCTAAAATAAGAAACAAAACAGTGTTATCCACCTCAAACTCACATGAGCTGGGATCGAATCAGGACCTTCACACAAGAAATAAGCTCTCTACTGCTGACTATTTTGTCGTCGTTAGTGTGGTTATATATTCTTTATTTGACTGTAATGAGAACATTTCTTTTACACCGAATTTTCCTTATTTATTGTAAATAATATTGCTTTTGTAGGAAAAAGTACAACGAGAATTAAGAGGCACACTGTATGGACTTTGAGGAGGAAATGGTACTCATGTCTATTAGATATATATAAAGATCTCAACTTAATCCATAGATGCACTTTACAAACCTTAATTTCATTTACATGTCTTCCAATGTAGCACATTTCACAACATTATTACTTTATTACAAATTCAGGATAGTCTTGGTAATGAAGAAACAGTAAGAAATTGGAGCTAGTGTGTTGAAATCTGTTTTTGTACTCGTCAATGTCTAAAATTCAATAACAGGTCTGCCATGAACGAAAACTATAAGATAGAAAATATATAAACATATTGATGAAAGTACTAGGTTAAAATTAGTAACACAGTGGGATATTAATCTTCTTTTTCCGGAGCTACTCGGAAAGGATAAAGAATGGCCCAAGTTAGTATGAAAGATAAAATAAGTCAAATACTTAAAATTTTCAAATGGAAACAAAAAAATGCTTATAGTGACAATAGACAAGAGGTAAATACATGGAAGGAAGCAAGAAATGAGTTAAGTATAAACGGTAGGATACTCACAATGCGAGTAAGACATGATGATGACGAAGAAGCATAAAAACTTGAGAAATCGATCGGTTCGATCGGTACTATCGAACGTCTCTGACAGCTCGCAGTGACATTGCCACTACCCGCGTGTCCAGGTTTTTTTCGGTGCAACTGTAGTGGCAATTTAATTAATGGTATAAGACAGAGTGATCGTGGTTGGTAACACTGGTATGAAAGTAGAGGCTGCAATGTCCCACCGCATGTGGGAAGAAACGTCAGAGACCATCTCTTGTTGGCCGTGCTATAATCTCCGAGCAATGTCAGTAAGTCGTCTGGTAGGGTCAAGTTACCTCGAAGCTGAGCATGATGGGAACAATCCACAAGGAGATGTTGAATACTTTGCCTACTTCCACAGGTCACACACACAACGGTGGGTCTTTGCCACGAAGCAGAAATACATCTGTTAAGTGTTTACGTTCAATGTGAAGTCGAGTTAGAATTCATTCCTCGTGTAGAGAATATTTTGACCTGGTGGCATAAAGTACGTACAATTTATTAATGACAGCCTTGTTCCATTCAAGCTATAAGCGCTGATGCAACTGAGTAGTAAATAGCCATCGCAGAGATATGGAGAGATGAAGTTTTCTCCCTTCATGAACAGCAACTTTCGCTGCACCGTCTACTTCTTCAATACCAGCTATGCAAACATGGCTCGAAACCCAGCAGATTTGTATCTCTCATCCCTCTGCTGGTAATCTATAAGGTGATAGGAGGAGTTGCTGGACAAAAGGATGTTTACTTTGCACATCAATGATTATACTCAGAGTACTTTGACAGTCACAGTAGAGTAAGATCCTGCGTATATGACATGCAGATACATATGTTACACATGTCGACCAATAGATCTATTTCAGCTAAACAAACTAGTATGGGTTAAGTGTAGATCCTCATGTGTGGTTTTCGAGAAAATAAATAGAAGCTACATTTCGTAAAGTTGAAAATGAATGTTATGTAAAAATACGCCCTTCATTAGAAAGATACTGAAATACTTGTATAAGCTTTTCCTTCTTGTAAACCTTTTCCTAGTTAGCTGGGATGGGCTTATCGGATCGCTGTCCTCCATTTGTTTCTATCTTGTGTCATATCGATTATGACACCAAAAAGCAGCATATCCTTCTTCATACAATATCCCTGCTTCCTTGGTCAGCCTCACTCTCACTTTCCATTCAGTTCTATAGCATCCACTCAATGTTCTACGTTTCCGAAGGTCTTCTTACACACCGAAACCATCAAATTCTACCTTCTTGCAACTTTTTTCCTACTGGTTTCACTTTCACTGTTCGTCAAACCGTTTCATTCTTAATCCTGCCCTTCCATATCACTTCACAGATCCACAATAACAACTTTATCTCCGCAATAAGAAGCTTCTGTTCCTCTCTCTTCCTCGTTGTTCAACATTCTTCTCTGTGTAATATGGTAGGGTTATTCGTACCCTATGGTTACACAATATTCATGCCGGCATTTCTTACGGCCAATCGCTGTTAATTCTACTGTTTAACTCTACTGCTAATTCCTGTGTTTTCCTGTAGTATTGAATCCAAGAGCTTGAATTTCTTCTTCATTATCACATGTTCTTCATGTCGTATTTTGTATTTCAGATTATATTTTTAATGAACGGGCAATGTAAATATTATCCTTTGATTTTACTAATTCTAAGCCCTTTTCCTTTCAGTGCTTATCTCCAGTGGATCCAGTTTCTCTTACAGTGTTGCTTTGGCCTCACTTACAAGTACAATGTCGTCTGCAAACAGCATATTTAGAGTTTGGTTATTGAGATAAAGTTCAAAATTATGATTAGTTTATAAAATTTAATTTTTATTTAACTATAATATCATATTGTACAGAAATTAGTATACACACAGAAACATAGATATAAATATAACAATATATATATAGGGTCGGATCCAGGATTTTCTGTAGGGGGGTGCACCAATAACTACCAGTACATTTCAATTAAATTGGAATTTTTAAAATGCCTTTAGGCATCTCTGGTGTGAAGAGAAAATGTTCTGGAAATGCTAAGTGTCTGTTCCCGGTGAATCCGTTTCTTTCAACTTCTAGAAAATTGACTTAAACTATCGATTTTGCAAAAGTTCCCTTCGTTTTAAGCCCAAACGGAAACATGACAGCAGAAATTTTCGGAAAGTGTTGCTATTTTCACTGCTAGCTTCTCACTTTAGGTAGTGTATATTTACAACTGAGGGGGTGCATGTGCACCTTTGCACCCCCTAAATCCGGCCATATATATAATGCATAGATAAGTAGCATTATACTGTAAGAAATGAGATAATTGAGGATGAGTTCTCATTCTTAATTTTCGAAATATCGAGATTAAAAAAACTACTTTACTTCTCTAAATTAAACTAAATAAAATTTCTGACTTTACGTCCCACGATTATGCACCAAGGCTATGGAGACGATGATGATGATAACGAATGAAATGGTGGAATGAAGAAAGTGAAAGAAAATGTGAGTATCCCGACAAAATCAAAGCTTGTCTACAATAAATCCCACTCTCCGTGAGGTCGAGACAAACCAGGGACCCTACGCATCAGAGGTGAGGGCTCTACCACTGAGCCACCGCGGCTTCCAAAACACATTTGCATGGCGCTACGAAGTATGTCGATCAATGCCAATAATAATTGATAAGGAATATGGATAATAAGGCTAAAGAAATACACTGTTACGATTCAGATTGTATCTACTCTTGTAATTTAAATGATAATGAAGTTATTAAAACAAAACTGGAGAACTTTTTATGAATAACGTTAAGAATTATGTATAGTTGCTCTTATACAATAATTCTCTTTCCACACTACACACAAAGGAACTAAGGATATAGTGATCCAACAAAGTATGCAAAAGGAAACATTATAATTCATCTGATGATATATTCATATAGTTTCAGTTACAGAATTGTATATTCTGCAGAATCACCCGAACTTGTTTACAATTGCATTTATTATCTTTGTTATCGTGTTTGTTTAGGCGTTGATATAAGAAGCAGTACGCAATGATAATAACCTAAATAACAAGAGAAGCTACTGTAGCTTCGAGCAATTTTGTTTCATTCCATCTTCAATTAGCAGCCTTTCCCCCAATCTGACCCTATCCTCTAGGCGACCTCTTGTTCGAAACCCTTCTTCAATTAAGGAGAGATTCTAGCAAAAATCGAATAAAGAGAGAGAGAGAGAAATAAAAAGAATCTACCACAAGAGGATAGATAGATCGTTTCCTAAGGGACCATTCGCTCAACCCTTCCGGATGCTGGGTTCCCTTTTCGTTCATTTTCGAACTGTCTTGGGGATTGCTGGTGGCTGCGGCGCGGTATCCGTGGCACGCAAACACAGAGGGAAGAGACAGAAAGACACATAGGGGTGGTTCTCTCCTTCATACATTCTCCTTTTGATCAGAACTCAAAGAATGCCGAAACCAACAGAAATTGCCAATTACGCCACAAGAGTGGTATTCATGGGGATATATTTATGTTTAAGTAAACCGACAAATGACAATTTCTAGTTATGGAGAGAATCGTTATTATATATTGACAGAAAGATATGTTGTGTCCTGAAAATTTGTTAACTATTATTATGATAAGAAGAATTGTGTTTGTTACTGTTAGGAGTGTGTATGTTACTCTTACGAGATAAAAAAAATAGATAAAACATTTTATTTAATAGTACATATTTTTCATATACAGTACATAAATACATAAGTAATCTATTCCAACAAATTAAAAGTTATCAATTGTTGAGGCTGGCAAAGTATGTGAGGGTAATGATAAAATTATCGAAAACTTTGCGTGAAAATTTACTGTTAATTGTTACTATTTTGTTCAACTAGATACAATCTAGAAACTGTTACATCTTCTATCTTTGCACAACGTTTCAGTTAAACAGAAATTAACTAAGAGTTAATGGTACTTTTAAGATATATCTCTTTAACCCTTTCGAACTCAAGTCTTTTTTGGCGTTTTCCTACAATTTCAGTTAGTGACTTATTGCTCAAAAACTATTTACCCGATTGAAATAGTTAAGGCTTCGTTTTCTAGAAGAGAGATGTGGATATTTTTTGCTGCAAGTAACATTGCAGTGTTGCCAACGGGAGGGAAATATAGGGTGAAATTTTTAAAAAATCCCTAACTAAATTGTAAGATTTTTGTACCTGGCACCACTGTTTCCACATGGATTCAAGTTCACCTAAAATTTATTTGGTGTGTTGACAATAGTGCTCTCAACGGGTCGGGTCGGGTCGGGTTGAAGACCGACCCGTGACCAGAATTGACTGACCCGACCCGACTGACCCGAACCGTGATCCGACCTGATTGACCTGACCCGACAAACCGACCCGAGCTGACCCGGTTGACCCGACCCGACAACCCGACCCGTAACCCGACCCGAGCTGACCCGATCCGAGTCGGGTCGGGTCAGGTCAACCCGATCCGTTTGAGAGCAGTATAGTCACGACACTGGGTGAACGCCAAAATGCATTCCCATTGGGAATTAAACCTGGACCACGTGTACCGAAGTCTACACGTTAACCACTAGCTAGATCAAAAAAAATGAAATCTTTGAGTTTTACGTCCCACGGTTATGCCGGTTAGGCTAAAGGAGACGGTGATGATGAGTAATGAATGAAATGGTGGAATGAAGAAAGTGGGAGGAAACGGGAGAACCCCGAGAAAACCCACGCACACGGTGTTTGTCCACCACAAAGTTCACTTGGCGGGGATCGAACCCGGGACCCCAAGCACCAGAGGTGAACGCTCTACCACTGAGCCACCGCGGCCCCTAGCTAGATCAAGCGGGGTATTTGTATATGCATCTTAATGAATATTTGGCACTTTTGAGGTTTGGTTATTTCTTTTTATAACTGATACCAATGTCCGGTGTGGGAGAAATTTATTTTTTTTTTCTTGCTTTAGTTCTATGTGACGAAATTTTTATTCAAGGTCAGTGTTCTCACCTGCTTGGACGGCAGGGGGTCTTCTCGGAAGGCAGTAGCAAGAGTCTCTTGGCGGAGACAAAAGGAAATCGTTTAACTACAATGATAAGGGTTGAGGAAACAGGAGAACACCTGTGATTTTTTCCAATCCTTCAACTTTCATTCCAAAATAGGTTCTTATGATTCCGGGACCCGTGCCACTTTGATTTTTCTTTCTTGGTAATTAAAACGTATTTTACAGTATATATAGTTGCATAATATGAATTTTGTAATTTAAAATTTAAAAATACAGTATGATATTTAATTATAAAGTACTAATTTTATTTCATCACTTTCAGCCCAACAAATGAAATTCAAACAATTCGCTCCCTGGGTCTTGGTCATCAATACTGCGTCTTATTCTGTGTCTTGCAGTCAAGTCTTGGTCCTGCATTTCGTAATCGTGGTGGTCTTTCATGCTATACAAGAGCCAAGAATGCTCGCTTGATCGGTACAAATGAAGACCAAGTATGATTTTGAATATGGTCTTTCATACTATACGGAAAGCAAGAAAATATGCTCATCGCTACTTGGTGATCGCCAAAACAAGGCCAAGAGCAAGATTACTATGCAATTCGTCTTGCATATCAAATCTTTATCTTGTTCTTGTATCGATGTGCTTGGGCTTGGTGGAATAAAGAAAGTGGGAGGAAACAGGAGAACCCCGAGAAAACCCACTACACGGCGTTTATCCACCACAAAGCCTACTTAGCACAAGCTGGGATCGAACCATGGACACCATGCACCAGAGATGAATTCTCTACCACTGAGTCACCGCACCCCTGCTTGGGCTTGGTCGTCTATATCCAATCTTTCTTTTGGCCTTGCTTAAACAACTTCTAGTTTTGTTCTAAATTCAGACTCCATATTGGCGTAGATATTAATATTACAGTCGATTGGTAAAATCAATCTTCCACATTTAAAAATTAAAGTACAAACAAGTACAAAAATAAGCATTTACCATAAAAACAATAGCTGCAAGTGTTCAAAATAGATCAATTGAAAATCAATTGAAAATTGCTATTTTTAATTAGGCAGCTAGTGAAAAACAGCAGCTTTCGACTCCAGCCGAGTTTAAGCTCAACCTAAACTCAGTTGACCAAAGTGAACTGACCCGACTGACCCGACCCGATAACCCGACCTGAGCTGACCCGATTGACCCGACCCGAATAACCCGACCCGACAACCCGACCCGTTTGAGAGCACTAGTTGACAAGGTACAGTGAAAACCTGAAGTCGCTGGCTGTCATACTAAGAGAGAAAGTAAAAATTCTCTGTCATCATACACATGAAAGTTTGAAACTTTTTACGCCTCAGAAGCAAAATTCAATTGATATGCCGGGCTACAGCCTCCTTAATTATCATATTGAAACTTTTTATGGTGCGTTCTGCTGGCCAAAAATGAGGGTTCCAGATAGTGGTACGTTTATTCTAATATAGCCAGCAAAAGAGAAATAATAGAGAAGAAGAGGGAAATTTTCCTAATTTTTCACCTAAAATCGGGAATTATTTTTTGACTGGAAACACTGCCAACACACAGATGCAAACTATCAGAAAATAAACTTTGTTACCCCATTAATATATCTGACAAGTATCATGTTGATATCTAACAATGTAAGCATTTCATTCTACCTCAGAAATTCTCCATTTTCTTACCATTTACAGAACATGGTTTATTATAAACCTTAACAGTAGTTCTCCTAATTATCCCACTGAAACTTTTTATAGTGCGTTGTGTGGGCTAATGACAAAGCTTTTAGATACTGATTTTTTTCAATATAGCCAACAAGAGGGAAATTAGCTAACAAGAGGGAAAAGGAGATTTTTCCGAATTTAGCCATAATTTTTAATTAAAATTTTCCGTGGCTGGAAACACTGCTACCAAACGGACGATGACTATTTTAAGATACACACTATCTTAAGATGTACACGACTGAAATATCCTACAAATATTATATCGATATCTAATAAATAAAGTCTAT
This sequence comes from Thermobia domestica, assembly GCF_964235325.1. NCBI lineage: Eukaryota > Metazoa > Arthropoda > Insecta > Zygentoma > Lepismatidae > Thermobia > Thermobia domestica. Next base: position 133,706,798 of record NC_137458.1, read on the forward strand.
AGTTAATAACAAGAATTTTAGGAATGATCTAAAAAATGGATCAAAAGATTACGATCTTGGCCAAGAATTTTGGGAATCATCCAAAAAATGCAACAAAAGAGTGCGATCTAGGCCTATAATTAGTTTTGGGATCAGAGAAAAAAGTTTGGAACGGTCCCTAAATCGAGTTTTCGTCTTTTTTACGGAATAAGCACATCATAATGAGTTAAGTGATAGTTTGGGTTTGGCTACACTATTTGTAGTTTTCGAAATATGGGGCATGCAAGAAAATGTTTGATTGAATGAAATATTTTGAATTTTGTAGACCAGGGACCACAAAATTTTTAAACAGCCCGTAAACCGAGTTTTCACTTTGTTTGTGGAATAAGCACATCATACTGAATAAATTGTTAGTTTTGGTTTGGCTACACTCTATGTAGTCCTCAAAATATGGAGCGTACAAGAAAATGTTTGATTGAATGAAATAAGTTGAATCTTTTGGCTTAGAGTCCACAAAATTTTTGAACAGCCCCTAAATCACGTTTTCAAAATTTTTGCGGAATAAGCACATCATACTGAGTAAATTGTTAGTTTTGGTTTGGCTAAGCTATATTTAGTTCTCAAAATACGGGGCTTTGTAGATCAGGGGCCACAAAATTTTTGAACTGCCCCTAAATCGAGTTTTCATATTTTTTTGCGGAAAAAGCATATCATACTGAGTAAATTGTTCGTTTTGGTTTGGCTACACTATATGTAGTTCTCAAAATATGGAGCGTACAAGAAAATGTTTGATTGAATGAAATAACTTGAATCTTTTGGCTTAGAGTCCACAAAATTTTTCAACGGCCCCTAAATCAAGTTTTCAAATTTTTACGGAATAAGCACATCATACTGAGTAAATTGTTAGTTTTAGTTTGGGTAAACTATACGTATTTCTCAAATTATGGGGCTTTGTAGATCAGGAGCCACAAAATTTTTATACGGTCCCTAAATCAAGTTTTCAAATTTTTACGGAATGCGCACATCATACTGAGTAAACTGTGAGTTTTGATTTGGCTACACTAAATGAAGTTCTCAAAATATGGAGCCTACAAGAAAATGTTTGATTTATGAAATATATTGAATTTTATGGATCAGGGGCCACGAAATTTTTGAACGGTTCCTAAATCGAGTTTTCGTATTTTATACGGAATAAGCACATCATACTGAGTAAATTGTTAGTTCTGGTTTGGCTACACTATATGTAGTTCTCGAGATATAAGGCCTACAAGAAAAATTTGCCTGTAATATATTGGATGTTTTGATTCAAAAATAATTATGGTAAGCAGAAAAGTAAAACAAAATCAATGTTTAGAATAAATTCGAATTTTTTGTGCGCCCCCTAATTACTTCATTGTAACGATTTGTGCCCGCTTTTGTACAGTAAGGACCAATGTTCGACTGGTATAAGTTGACTTGCGCGTATAGGTACGGATTTATAAACAAATACTTTGAAACTTTTGATTTTTTTTCCAAAATTCAGGAAAATATTAATTTCCATAGTTGGCAATACTGCGCGCAGGTTAATCCAATTGATGTAAACAATTAAGTGTCCAACCAAGGTATCTACCTGACAAGTCTTATGAAGATATCTCTACAACAAATCAAGCTACAGGGAAAAAAAATAAAATTCGAAATTTAAAAATTCTCGACTTTTTGACTTTGGTTAAAAATGTGAAAGAAATTCGACACTCAGAAAAAAAAGAAACTAATATGATAAACAATGGTCCAACCATATTCTACCAAAAATATTTCTATATCTTAATTAGTGTCCACACAGGAGAGGATTAAAAAATGACACACCCGTGTGTGCCACTTTGGCCACCTGGGTCCGAAATTGTTAACCGTGTTGGACATTGATGTCTTTAGCACCATAATACGAGAAGCTAGATTTGTGTGTGTTTCTGTATTAGTTTCATCTCAATGGACGGTAAGGTAATCATGCAGTGTCAATTTTTGTTTTCGAAAACTACGCATGCGGATATACACTCACCCATGTCATTTAGGGAGATACAGTATATCTATTGGTATACGTATGTCTTATCCTTGGACATGTTTTTTTTTTTTTTTTTTAATTTAACGCGAACATAATATTGCAGATTTTCTATGTACACGTATCTATTCATGAGTACATAATAGCTACTATGACGAAAGATTACTTAGAGTAAGTAGGCCTACGCATTAGAAGCGCAAGCGAATTTTGTATTCTGATTTTTTGATTAATTTTGTTATCTCAAATGTTACAAGCGACGAGCGTTATCCCTAAGCCGGTTCGGGGAAATGACAAACATTAGTGTACATTTCTATTATGTACTCAAACAAATGAGATAATGTTGAAATGTTGTAGCAAATTACCTAGAGCCTTAGCCCTCATAGGACCAAGCTTCAGCATATCCTGGGATACCATTGTTAAGCTTTTATTACTCACATATAGAAAAGAGGAGAAAGATTTACCCCATAGAAACAGTTAACACATTTTTTTTTTTTTTAAAGTAGAACTAAGGACATTACACATATTTGTGATGAAAATCCCAAATTTCATGAAATGTGACAGTTTGTGGCTCCTGGTCCTGCTAGAGTTAAACAAGACATAATGTAAAATAGTCAGAATTTTCTAAGAGTAAAGTAAAGAAATGAAATCTTTGTTTTACGTCTCACGGTCATGTCCTTTAGGCGAAAGGGAAGGAATGATTGATGAAAGTGAATGACAGTCAGACAATTGGGGATGCAGTTTTACTATACGGATACATAGATTGCAAAATGTACAGAAAAATTTTAGCAAGTCTTTAATTTGTCCATTTTATGTTGAGAACAGAACCCAACCAACCTCTGCGAGGCTCTAACCCATTCCTACTACTACTACTACTACTACTTTTACTACTAGTACTACTACTAATACTATGGATCCGTATAATAAAAGTGCACTGAATTTTCAAATGCATGAACTAAAAACTAAAGTAGACTCATCAGAAATGAAGATCCGATATAAGTGATAAAACACGGAAAGAAAGGAAGAGATTCCGATTATAAGCATTTTTCAAAGACTATACTCGATGAATGTACTTTGAATGATGGTTATTATATCAGCTATGAATCTGCAAAATTCAGAATAATTTATGCAAACCAAATTTTGGTATAAAAATTACTCAAACTTCTAAAATAATTAAGGTGGATTTTTTTTTTAAATTTGGGTCAAAAGATCCAATATATTTCAGGCAAAAATTTTCTTGTAGGCCTTATATCTGGAAAACTACATATAGTGTAAGCAAACCAAAACTTCCACTTAACTCTTAACTCAGTATGATGTGCTTATTCCATAAAACTCGATGTAAGGGCCGTTCAAAAATTTTATGGTCCCTGATCCAAACACTTCACTATATCTCATTCAATCAAACATTTTCTTGTACGCCTCATATCTCGAGAACCATATATGTGCATATTCCATAAAAAAAAAAAAAAAAAAAAAAAAAAAAAACTGAAAATGCGATTTATGGGCAGTTCTAAAATTTTGTGGCCCCTGGCCCAAAATCTATCTACTGGCCATCATCGCAAACTGTTGATTAATTTTTTATCATTCCTATAATTGTTTTAATTTTTATTTATTTATTTTGTAATTTGACAGATATATAAATATGTTTTCGATAATTGTACTAATATTTAAGAGGAAGACGACTTATTAATTCAATAAATTTCAGATATTTGGGACTTCTACTGAACCGACCAAGTCTATTTCTCCTGCCTTGAATTCGAGGTAATTCCAGTTTATCGGAAAGTATAATAGCCCTACATATATCACAAATACATCACTTTGCCTTCCCACTGAATCCAGTCCCATCATAACTAACTAACTATATGGCCTATGGAACCCGGAGGTTCAATGCCGCGTTCACAAAAGCTTTCCATTGACTTCTATCTTTAGCCAATTGGATCCAGTTTCTACTTTGTATTCCTATCTCTGCGAGATCCATCTTAATATTGTCCTCCCGTCCGCGCCTAGGTCTTCCTAATGGTCGTTTTCCGACTGGTCTTCCAGTCAAGACTTTAAAAGCGTTTCTACTTTCTTCCATTCTAGCTACATGACCTGCCCGCCTAAGCCTTCTAGACTTGACGACCCTAACAATGTTGGGTAAACCGTATAAATTATGTAGTTTCTCGTTATGAAGTTACCGCCATTCTCCATTTCCGTTCCTCCTGGGTCCGAATATTTGTCTCAGGATCTTGTTCTCAAATACTTTGAGTCTATCTTCCCTCAGACCATGTTTCGGAACCATACAGAACAACAGGCATGCTTATCGTTTTATATATTTTAAGCTTCAAATTCCTCGACAGAATTCGCGACGACAAGAGATTTTGAACCAAATAGTAGCACGAATTCCCTGCTTTTAGTCGATACTTAATTTCTTCGTGAAAATGATTTTCGTCTGTTAATATTGATCCTGTCCCATCATGAATGAGAAAATATGAGGACGAAGGAAATCTATATGTTCTTTGGACTCTACTGGCAATATGTTGCTTCAATTACGGTTACTTCAATTACGTATTTGTGGTATCTCTAGTTTTTCCCTTTATTGAAAGGATGTGAATATGTGCTTTTCGAAAGGTGATTTATTCAAAGAATCTATTGTCTTTGTCATTAATGCAACTTGAAAACATCTCAAGTAAAATACTAAACTCGAAGAGCATTGATGCAATATGATTACAAAGTTCGAAGAGTAGAGATCTGAAATGCATACTAAGTTCAAAGGGAAGTGATATGAAATCAGCACTAAGTTTGAAGAACTGCGGTCTGAAATGATAGATCCTACCTATTATACAAATACATGAAATATTCAATCAAGCAGGATTACGGTACCCAAGTTAAAGGCGGTCAAATTTTGCGTCATATTTTTGAAAGGAAGAACCTTGACTGAACTCATACGTTCGGGACCATATAGCATAATGGTAGAATTTGACTTACTATATTTAGGTTGTCTACAAAATATTGAGCCTTTGGAGATCAAAATTGAGAGCATATTTATTGTGATTTAAAAGTAATATTATGAAATCACGTATACTGCACATAATTTCGTTTGATAACGTGTCATTTTCCCCCCGCAACATCATAATCCGCTATAGAACTTCCATGGGTATTGGTCAAAAAGTTGTGTCACGTAGTTTCTAAACGCCCTTTTGAAATTTATTTAACATCATTTATTAAGTTATATAGAGATGGTCTTATGGTGCTAGGTGCAGGCTATGTAATTGATATGTTAAAAACTCTCAATTCCAGACTAATCGTTAATGATGTATGAGGCCCTGGCAATGTCAGCGTGATAACAACACCCTTTGTTTTGACCAATTCCGGCCGTTCTCCTTGACTTGTTAGGTGCACTCCTGCTAATTTTCGACAATACAGGTTCGAGTCGGTTGTTCTACTGGTGGCAGTAAATCGTGACCAAGAATGTCCTTCCACCAAACGCACTACATAATCTTCCTTGGCGTAAGTATGGGATTTACCACAGATTGTGGAACTTCTCCTTGGTGCGACCACAATCCTTATTGCACATAATTGTTGCAGGTTATCTACTTTTCATCACTCGTGAGCAACTGCTTCAGAAACGGCTCATGTTCGTTACGCTTCAGTAGAGATTCACATTTTGAAATTCTATCGCTTAATTGCTTTTTTAATCGGATTATGTGGCACCCAAACGTTGGACTTCTTTTTGTAGCGAGATTTCTCCAAATGGTTTAATACTCTTTGGTGATGTACGTTAGGTCATTAGCAATGTCATGGTTACTTACATGACTGTCTTGTTCCACTTTTACCAGAATATCAACCATTTTTGTTGTGATTGGTCACTCATTGTGAGTAGCATCTTGGACATCGAGATTTCCAAAACGAAAGCGATTGAACCATATTTTTACTGTTTCTTTTGATAACATACGGTATCAGGGCTGTGCCGTGGAAAATCAGCGCCCGGGGCGAGAGTATCTTTTTCCTTTTTTCTCCCGAATTTTTCGCCCCTCTTCGGCGCCCGGGGCCGTCGCCCCGCTCGCCCCCTCCCACGGCATGGCCCTGTATGGTATACATAAATAGCAGATATTGTTTCATAGTCCAGTGCTGCATTTGACGCATTTGACGCAAGTCCAGTGCTGCTTTTTCGAAATAAAATTGTTAAATGTAATTTAGTTTTTTCTGGATGTTCATGCATATTCGTGCTACAATATTTTATGTCTGATTTAAGAATTCCAACACCTTTGGCACATAAACCAGCTTCAATCGTTAGCTGTGAAATGACCTTGGGAACTATCCGATGCGACTCATACATATTTGTTTGGGTCAGAGCCTACTCTTGTATGTAAGTCATCCGATCGGGGATAAATTCGGCATAGTAATTGACTTTGGCCTGCTGTATAAGCGTGTGAAGTATTATGGAATGCTAGCTTCCAGTTACCGAGGAATGATCAGGGAAATTTTGCGTCATATATTCGAAAATAGAAGCCCATTCTCCGAGTCATTCGATCAAGATCAAACTTGACATGTAGATAGCCTTTGATCTATTTTCTAAGTTGTGGACAGTCGAATTTCTCAATCATTAAACATGATAAGAAATTAATAGATACTGTTTAAATAGCAATGAGATGTCAGTTTTGGATAGAAAAATAACAATCAAGTGAAAGATTATTTCTTTTATTATGAGTATGAGTAGGTAACCTTCTTACATCAGTTAGTTTATGTCAAGAAATATTCTGATAATTATTTTTTTTAAAAAAAAAAGTCGTTATCACAAATTCAGTGGTATTGGATTTGTAAAAATATGGAAACTCACGTGTAAATAATTTCAGAAATGTGTTTTACAACTTTGTGAAGTACTTGATATAAGTGGTTCTAATCAAGCAAGGGGATTTAAATTTAGTAGATAAGATTAGACTAATATTAAAACTAGTCTCTGAAATTGTGAAGTTATTTGGCCACGCTGTGTGTAAGATTTGCCATCTGAAGAAGAATGTCATACGTATCAAGTTGTAAGCAGACTGGTCCACTTAATTCTGATTTATACTTGTTTTTAAAAAATGTACAGCTTTAACAAGCATCTAAATGAAAGCTTAAGTTTAAAAACAGTTTTGAAACGATAATCATGACAGGAATTTACAGTTGTTCTTGTACTTAACAAAGAATCAATTCCAATTTAATTAACTTCAAAGGAAGTTTCTTTCTTTGTAAGTAAAAGAACCCAATTACTTTGATTCATTGTTCCACGCCCACAATTTTTACAGTAAATTGCCAGTGATATTTTATGTCTTCTCAAACCCAGCCAAAAAACTATTCTTCCCTTTTTGCGTAGAAGGTTAAATCTTTCGGAGGGGGGAGAGGGAGGGAAAGTTAAAATGCTTTGTCAAGAACAGTTTTCGTCTAGCTGTCGTCATCCTATCCTTCTGTTCACGTTTAGTGACATTAGAGCAATCTTGCAGAGCTGTGCGATGTGATGCTATTGTTCCATCTGAAAAGCGAGGGAGGCCTTCGCGAAAGATGCAGTTCACTCCGAACATCGCTCCAATTAAGCGCGTATTGTTTCTGCACGACAGTCGCTATTCTGTCGCCAAAAAGCATTTCTTTTGCCTCTCACTCACTTATTCACTGTGTTCTGTTCCATCTGTTCTGCACCCTCTTCCTCATTGTCTTTTCCCCAGTTTCTCTTTGCATTTACATCAATGTTTGTTCCAGATGTATGTTACAAGGTTAAAAGAATCTTTGACGCCATTTCTATGTCTTTCTCACGACATGTGATAACACAAGAAGTCTTGTCTACACTCTATTTTTTCCTCCACTGTTAAACTTACTTTTAACACGTTCACTCAAGTAAGAGCAAGTCTTTGTTTAAGACTACAAAAGGAATTTTCATTGTACTATGTTTCTTATACACTATTAATCCTCATTCTAATTTTAAAAGATATTTTTCTCAGGTTGCAAGTTCAATATATTCAGAAAGTAAATGAAAGTAAAATAATGATTAGTTTACACACTAGTGTAGTGGTTAGAGCGCTGGATTCAAGTCCACGTGGTCCCGGGTTCAATTCCCGGCAAATGCTTCCCAATTTTCGGCGTCCACCCAGCACCGTGAGGCAAACTGGGGAGCGAAGTGACGGCCACTTGATCTAGGGAACTCCCGATACGCCAATTAAGGTTAATTTAAAGGAACAAGTTTTGCCGATAGATGTCACTACAGTATTCATATCTTTCTCATGTATCTTTTTTTTTTACCTTTCAAGAAAATTCACGATTTCTCTTACAAATTTCAACCTAGAGATTTCAAATTTTTAGAGAAGGAACTTTATAACCTATCGAAGGCAACAATCCGTGCCGATTTTTTATTTAGAATTTTCTTCATACTCGTAGGTTGAAATGGGTTGTTTGTTGAAAGGGATATCCAAACCTTTAACAATATAACTGTTTCAACAATGAAGAAAATTCTAAATAAGAAATCGGCACGGATTGTTGTCTTCGATAGGTTATGAAGTTCCTTCTCCAAAAATTTGAAGTCTGTACGTTAAAATTTGAAAGAGAAATTACCAATTTTCGTGAAAGGTAAAAAATACATGAGAGAGATACGAAGACTGTAGTGACATCTATTGGCAAAACTTGTCCCTTTACACCAACTTTAATGACAGCAAGAAGAAGAGCGCTGACCAGGTACTCGTCGCTAGGCTGGATAAAATTCAGCCGGTCGCTGACAGATGGCGTTGAAGCGGCTCAGGCCCTCAAAATGGGCTGTTAGGCCAAATGGTTGATTGGTTGGAATAGCGACCAGCAAGCTTAGACATAATCGTAAAACATAGTACTTCATTGTTTAATTGTATTTTATACGTAACTTAGGTTACATAGATATACATAACATAATATCTCATAAGTTTGTAAACCAGAACAGGGTCTACTAACACACCAAGGTCGTTCCAAACCTGACGAGTTCTGTTAAGCTTTACAATATAAATTTAAATAATCGGTTTGAGTACAAAACAACTCGATCGAAACCTTCTGGACCACAACCTTGCTTGGCCACAGTGACGGCTTCAGTGTTCTATTAGAGAGAATCATATCTGATACGGGAGCAAACCGGCTTTTCTTCTCTTTCCCGCAACCCCTCGCCTTTGGAACCTCTACTAATTTTTAACTTTGAAGTCATTCTCTAAATTCTGATTTGAGCCACATGTATCACAGGAAAAATAACAACGAACTGCATATTCATATTTTCGGTATGTCTTATATATAACAATATTGATCTAGAATTTAAATATTTTACTTAGCACAAAGAACTGAAGCTATTCAAGAACTGGAAAACAATAGATGTTACTAACACCGTTCAATCTGTTTCCCCACTTTGAATTTCTTACTAGATTCTTTATGTACAAAATTTCGATCTGAATTTCTTTGTGGACAAAATTTTCCTAGACGAAGCAGTCACATTGAATTTCTCCTACTGCGGAGAAAATGTATGTTTACCTTCCATGATTATCTAATTCATTGTTGAAGTAAACAAGTGTTATAGTATTTCATCATCAAACACAACTCAGAAAAGAAAATTCATTCTGGTTATCTTATTATTCTGGATTAGTGCCCGTGCGCCCATTTGTCGCATACTTTCCCGGACTTAATTACAATATTCTGAACAACACCATATAGTAATCCCAGCTCAGTTGATATTGAGCTTAATGTTCTTCTTCTATCCACATGAATATTCTTATCCACACGAGCACAGTTCACGAACTGAGTTATTTTTGATGAGTATCTTCAGGTTTCTTCTTAATGCGGTTCTGGAAAATAGCATGAATTGACCGCATGCAAACCCCAGTGACGATATCTCCATAAAACAGATGAAACAGACTGTTCGCTCCATTTTCTGATCTACAGTAAGTTTTATTTTATTCTGAAACCCTTTAAAATAATTTTAAGACAAAAGTTTTATGGAGTAAGAAAACCATTCACTGGTTTACTGCAAGCAAGCGACGCGCCGTATTCAATTTTGTTGTCTGCACTCCAATCGCAAGTTTGAAGAATGCTTTCTTCCGAATAAAACCGGGCAAACGCAAACTTTAAAAATGTACAACTGTCGAAAAAGCAGTGGTGTCTGTCATTGAGCGCTTTCCTTTAGTGTATAAGACATAGTGGAAATTAGTTTTTCATCCAGTTCAATTCGTTGATATAATTTTGCTTTACTAAGTAATAAGGAATTTGCTCATTATTTCCAATAACGTTGTGTATGATATTTTATAATTTTCTTTGTAAAAAGAGTTGTATATCCTTAGATTCCCATATACCTAGTTGAATCTGTGAAAGTAAGACGACAACGGAACATTTAGAGAAATGTCTGTTTCAAATTCATGGGCTCGGAAATTTTGTTTTGATTAAACCCATAGAATGAGAGAATTCAACCGGTCAGTGTGTAATAGAGACAAAGTTTTGGTTTACTGACTTATTATAATACTGACTTATTGGTAAAGTTTATTTTAATTGGTAGGTTTATTTAAAAGCATCTTATAATTTAAAAAGAAAAGAAAATCTTACACTTGATGTATCTAAAGTACTTATTGTAATACTGCGGAACGGATAAACAGGGACTTTGTAATAAATGTGATAAATGACAATATTTGCCATATTGGTTTCGTTACAGAGAAATGAGTTTGGAATTACTCGGAAACAAATGATAAAATAATTTTCAATTATATAGAAAGCCACATCAATGGTTGTAAAGGCATCTCTATTTAATAACGTCTTAAAAGTATTCGGTCACGTAAGAATCGATAACATACTCAATCAAATTAATGAGTAACAATAGCACGACGAACGTGCATAATTAAAATGTATACACAAAGAAAAGAAACATTATTAGAAGCCTGATTAGAGCCAATTTCCTTTATGGAACAAGAATTAGCATTTAGAAAACACGAAAAGGATGGCGAGTATGCTACCTAAACAACTGCAATTACATTTGATTGCGATTACGATTCAAAACTTGCTAACCATTTGCCAAACGCAAGAACTTTAGCTGAAACTTCCAATGCAGTTCAAAAGTCTTAAACAGTTCCATAAGAAAGGTAATGTTTGACAAAATGGGGGTGAATTTTTCAATTCTTTCTTAGTTGCAATATCTCTCTATAAAATAACAGAACAAATAGCTCGCAACTGGATGCTAATACTATCTTAATTTTTTAGTATAATGTAAGATAGTTATGCCTTTACACTGAATGAAACAGGTGATAAACGAAAATGAATCATTGTGAAAATAAATTTTATATACTCTCCTACTGAAAATTAAACCCATGACTATGTGCATCAAAGGTATATGGCTGACCTCTAGACAAATGGAGAGTATTGCTTTAAAGTTTGTTGTATTAGCAAAGGAAGTGTTGCCATTTGTGACTTGTTGATCGACCGAAAACGGCACCGCACACGAATGGTAAAAAACAAATATTTTATGCAAAGCTCAACGTATTGAAAAGCTTATTCTTATAATTTATTGTTATTGGCCATATGAGGATGTTCTGAATATAATTAAAAGTTTGAAATTTTCTCCCAACAGTGTCTGCACCAACAGTGGAATCTAATATTCTTTTCAATAAATACTCTATTGAGAATGATCTTCATTATTATAAAACGTCCAGCAAATGTACCCGTTTTACGCACGTGCAGAATATAGATGATGGAAAATATTTAAAAGGTAAATATACCAACTTTTCTGGCTCCAGAATACTTGTTTATACGAGTTCAATTTCTCTGGAATTAGTTAAACTCTCATACAATCGTTCTAAATGACACTTCACAGCACCAAAACCGTTTGTAAACATCTCATTGAAAGGATGTTACAAATCAGAATAGTACCCAACAACCTTCAATAAAATTGTTTCATATCATGAGTCATATGTTTATTGATATCAGTGGTGAGAATCACAGCGCGGACTTATAGTCAATAATCTCAATAATAATTTCCTTGGAATACCAGTAAAGCAAGACTATCACTTCTCCTAATGGTCCCATAAGATTTTAGGGGGTAAAGATGTATATTTCTACTGTTTGGGTGTATCTCTTTTATCGGCATCTAAAATAATGGAGTGAAGCCTGGACCTGTTAACCAAAACATAGCTGAATTCAAATTGTAGAGTTCGGTTACATATAGACAATTTCGTCTGTAAGCAATACTTAGACGTGATGGTACCCACCGAACTAATATTTCCTTTATTTTTTGGAGGACTTCAATTACTTTCTTGTAAGATATGCAAAAACTTTGTTCAATATGTCGAGAAAGTGTCCGTCGATCACTCAATATCTTGTTATGAGATTTTAATGGTTTTCTAGTTTTGTAGTGAATGCATACAGTCGATAAATTTTTATGCCTTATATTCCACTGCCGAATAAGATAGAGCAAGATACCTCCAATAAACATTGCATCGTTAGTATTCTAAACAAATGTCGGATGGCACACTTTCCATCGGAGTAAACTTTTCTTTGCATGTGTATGAAGATTATTTTATTCCACTCCTTCTGGACACATTTCACAGGCCATAAACTGTGTTACCTTACGAAAAGAATTACGAAGTTTCAAAACTTCAAAAGCACCGTAGTCCGTTTGACTGACAGCATGTAGGTGAAGGAACCAGCATGAACGCAATAGCGTCCTGGTTTTAATCTGTCTGTAAAGTATCAGCAACAATTTGGCTATCTGACTGGACCCATTGTCGTGATATAGTTCCACCCGATTGTGTCTGCTTCATATAGTGGGGGAACTTCCACAAAATATGTTGTTGAAAATATGGGTATTGATTCTTTCATATTGTTCTTAGCACGATGTAGCTTTAATCTACCTCTTAACAAAATGCAGTTAGAACTATGAAATGCCATTGATAACTTCGGTTGTACTTACGAAAGAAATTGCTACGTTCTCTTGCATCGACACTTCCGTAAAGAATTATGTACAATCTGTCAGATATATCCCAGTCTCACCTACAGTGACAATAAACTTCCATCGAACTATTTCGAGGTAACGCTTGCACAGTTTTCTGCAGTTGATTTTGAGTAGAAGGACATGACTGGCTTTTGTCCCGTAACTTTCTGATTCGGACAATAGGATGGTATATAGTTGGTTGGGATACACGGTTCCGTGTTCCAATAGCATGTTTTGTTGATGAATTCTCCGGAAACTTAATCGTCTTAATTTTGTACAACATCGGCAATGTTAGCTTCACTAGGATTAGTTGGGAATCATAAACATTTCGTGGGCGATCCGACTATATATCGTCGTACTATATCATTCACAATGAGCGTCACATAGTTCTCGTTGGAATGTTTGACTAAGCAGTAACAAGTACAGTGTTCACCAGGAAGAACTACGGTTCCCAGAATCGATTCATTTTGGTGCCTTGAGTATTAGGGTGAAACGAAAAAATCCAAAGTTGTCCAATCAAATAGCACCAGGTGTCGAAAGTTGTGTATTGACTAGTATAACATTCGTGAATTTTTTCATGATTTTTGTACTTCATCTTCATTCCCCGCAAGGGCCTTAAAATTTTGCAATTTTATGAAAATTTGAATTTAAAAAAATGATTTTTTAAACTGTCCAACGAAATCCAACTAGGTGACAAAAGTTGCATAATGACTGGATTGACTACACCATTCATGATTTTTGAAATAATTTGCGTCTTTATTCCCCGTGGGGGCCTGAAATTTTACAGTTTTCATGGTATGTTGTAAGGTGTATTCTACAGCATTTAGATGGTTCAACAGTGGGTCCTCAAAAATTCTCGGGAACTATAGGAAAAAGTTTAACAAATTGTGAGGATTTACTAATCATTAATTTTGAAGTGAATGAAGAAACTTACCCGGCCATGAGAGAAGAGGACGTCAGAAGCCGTAGCACAGACCAAAAATAGATATATATGTGGGATATTTGCAAAGCAATCTCTGATGGTGAGTGTTCACTAAATCTTTCATCAAGAAGTCCTGGAAAATTATCCCATGCAAGATACATCACTACTTCTAACATAGTGCTTAGAGTGTACATACGCGCTACTGACTTATCTTTGAACTCGAAGGAACTCCTTACATTTATCATAAAAGTGTATGCTCCGATGTGGTTTTACGTTAAATGTAAGCCTACTATCAAGAATGGTCCTGTGAACTTATGTCGTACTATTGCCTTTTACTTTGAACTTATGTCGTACTATTCAGGCTTAAGTAATGAACTGAAGGTCATTGTAGAAGTACAATTCAGCCAATGATTTCTTCACGCATCCGGAGAATTTACTGGTATCTATGCTTGTCGATGATCGAAAGCATATTCGAGAACTAGTTATGCATAGAATCCTTGATGTAAGGTCAAAAACTCAAACCAAACACCTCCCGTACGCAAGTTCAGTATCCCAGTAATACATTTTAGTGCTCAGGATTGCATTGACCTAACCAACTGGCAAGAACGCGAAGTAACCGGGCCACCCCTGACGAGACATTTGTCGGAGAGGAGGATCTACATAAATGTGTAACAGAAGATTCATCTGTCCTTCCGCCTGTTTTCCACTTGCCATGTCATACCCAAGCAGTCGAGAGGTGCTTTAAAACTGTTACCGAAGCTTCATATCAAGTATGTGGCGTCTTAGCTCGAGATAGATTTATCAGAGCAAGACATTTGGAGAAGTCAATAATTCTCACATTCCAAACAAAATCTGAATACCAACCAACGAGGTAAAGAGATAATTTCCAAAGGTAACGTGGATGGGATGGAAGGATGTGCGTAACTCCTCGTGGTGAGATCTGAGTGGTTCTGGGAACCAGCAAAGAGTTGCATATCAAAATTTATTTCAATGCAAAATTGTTAAATTTACATAGTGTACCTTAATATTATGTTTAATATATTTTTTTAGATATTACTGTGAAACTGCATTTTAAAACTTGTTGGATGTAACGAAGATGAAGGAAAAATATTTTTAATAATCATCGAAATTATGCTAGTCACGCACAAGGCTTGACATCTAGTAGGATATTATTTGACAGTTCTTAAAAATTGTCAGTGACTTCAATGAATTTTGAGATTTACTGTATAAATTCCAAACTTTAAGGTCTCTGCAGGTAATAAGATGAAGCACAAAAATTATTTCAAAAAATAGGTGTTATGGCAGTGAACACTACTTTTTCTAAAGCAAGTGTGAAGTGATTTGGCGGATTTTAAAACTTTAATATTTTAAGTGGAGTTTCAAAATTTGTCATAAAAACTGCAAACTTTCAGACCCTTGCGAGGAATGGAGATGCAGATTACTTTTAAAATCATGAATGATTTAGTCAATCTAGTCATTATGCAACTTTTGATACCTAGTTCAATTTTATTGGGCAGCTTAAAAAAGTTCCATATTTTTTTTTTAAAAAAAAATAAAATTTTCATAAAAATTGCAAAATTTTAAGGCCCTTGCGGGGAATGAAGATGAAGTACAAAAATTATGGAAAAAATACGTTTGTTATACTAGTCAACCCACAACTCTTGACACTTAGTGCAATTTGATTGGATAACTTTTGATTTTTTTTTTCACCCTAATGAGTATTCCCGCAACACGACTAGTTTGCTAACAGACACATCACGAACTGCTGCCTCAACAGTGCAATTTTTACGTTTCTGCATTGTATCTGCGCTGTACTATGCCCTAAGCATTTAATCTTTCTGAAAGCCTTTGTACGAGTGTTAATAATAATACAATCCAAATAGAATTTTTCACAATTCAGTAAAAAATATGAACAGTATTTTTATTGTTTCATCTGCAATATTAATAACCAATTACAAACAAGTAATGCTAGACAATTTCTAGCCTCTAATAGAAAAACAGGTTGTAAATTTAATGTTTAAATGCGATTTATTACTACCAGTATCATTCTTTAACATATATCTTGTATTTTCTCTGGGAAACTTTTCCTACAAAATATTGTTCTCGTTTGAGAAGCAAACTCATATGTCTTCCCATTCTTACTCTTTCTCTCTCTCTCTCTCTCTTTCTTTCTTTCTTTCTTTCTTTCTTTCTTCGATTTCAAGCAATTTCTTGTTTCTATTTCTGTGCAGTCCAGCTGTTGCTTGCTCTTTTCGGTTTTGCTTCTTTTTGTTTCTCACTCTCCAAACTTGAAGGAGAAAAACTTAAAAAAACAGTCAACAAAATATATATCAAAACTTGCGGAGAAAACACATGAAGATCTTTTCGTTCCTTTTCAAACGGATAAGATATACAATACTAAGAAAGGAAATTCTTTACTGAAAATATTAGTTCTCTTCTAAGCCTGCTAACTTGCTACACTAATAATAATATGACATTATTTTTCAAACTGTTTAAATGTGCAATCAAAGTTAGTTATAAAACTCACATACACTAATTACTTAAAAATGCAAGTACGTCTCGTGCAGGGGCATACGCACGAGGGTGGTCCACAAATTCCGGGCCCCCTCCAAACTTTGTAACTCAATAGACATTTCTACACTTTCTGAATAAAACTATGGTTGCTCTAGAAGATAAATTTTTGATGTGTCTTTAAAATTTGATCTTATACTACATCTGTACTCATCTTATAAAAACAATTTAGTTTTATTGTGTTTCGTGAGAATATCGGTGATGCTATTCTAATATTACAATATTTATCGTTTTATCGAATAACCCCAGATCAATACTACTACCTAGACATAATGATTACTACTAACGACTCTCCAAACTTCGGACACCCCACCCCAATATAAATTTCTGGGTGAGCGTCTGGTCTTGTGGAATCGTAATGTTAAGCTGCGCTATGTCTAGTCGAAGGAAAGATGTTTGACTGTTCGTACTCACCAGATGGTGTTGGAATCGCAGCAGCCACCCTGCGTCTCGAAGACAACTGGAGAGACACTTGGAAGAAAGAGGTATTTCAATAGGAAAGATCGGTAGCCAGTATTAACGGCAAGGGAAGCCAGTGTGTTTACTATACATAACCGCAAAGGCGTGAGGGCCAAAAGCTGGCTGTTATGCTCTAGCAACTTAAAGTCTATTGAGCCAAGAGTTAAGAGTCCCAATCACTGCGAAATTAAAATATCTCTAATTTTACAGTAATTATATGATATCTTCAAATAGATAAACGATGATCAAAAAGTGGATCAAGACCTTCCTAGACGATGTTATTTTGCGTGAGGTACCGTTATCACGAATCACCTAGTAGCTTTCCTCTTGCAGTTATTTAGCAACGCGAAAATAAATGCCGATTTTTAATATGGCTGGAAATCGAAAGCAGATGAATGAGTCATGATAGCGGTATCTGACGCAAAATAATATTGTCCAGGAGGTCTTGTTCTACTTTTCGATTATCTTTTATCTATTTAAAGGTATCACATAATTATTGTAAAATTAGCGGTATTTTAATTTCGCAGTGATGAGACGTCTTAATGAACGTGCACCAAATGAATAAATACTATATACAAAGTGCAGCGTAATCAGCTCAATGTTCACAGTGAGCACAAATAATCATTATATAATAATATATTGAAAATTTGTACCACTACCGGTACTTTACATACTTTCAACATTTTTTTTTAAATATTTATTTTAAGAAATGACGCCGCCACCATTTCGTAATAATTGTCAAAGGGATGTATTTGCGACTTATAAAGTTTGCTAGGCATATGTAGAGAAAGTTTACTGAATCCTCTCTCCATCCGTCAGTCCACACATATCCGAATGAAATTAAGCGACAGCGAGAAATAGATTTGTAATATGAGCTCAGTATCCCAAGAATAATTTTCGTCTTCTCTTTTAATTCTTTATTAAAACCTAGATGTGATAGAAATGTACTATTTTTACGTTGCCTACCATAGAGAAAAAATGGTAACGGATAGCGAGAAACGTATTTTTCATATTGGGTTCATCTTTGCAATATTAATTCTATGTCCAACTCAGTCTCTTTACTAAAATCATAAAAGTAGAAAATCCTGGTTTTAATATTGACCTTTTTTAGAGTAAATACGGTAATAAAAAAATGATTATTTGATATTTACTAGAATCCTAAGGACATTTACCAATTCAGCTCTTATGTTTCTATTGAAACCGAAAGCTGTAGAAATTCACTGCCGCTTTCAATTTAGATTTAATTTAGTATTCTATAAGATATATGAATTTTTTGGTGTTTACTTAGCGTCTCAAAACGTTTTTCTACTTATGACCGTATTGAGGTGATAGATAGTCATTTCTGTTTTCCATATTTTATCCTCACAGTTTGGAAATCTACCAATGTTTCAAAATGTGAAACAAAACCGTTTCAACGTGACCAATTTAGTAAATATTGCATCTAATATTCAAACAGAATCATAAAATTTATTCAATTTTATGATTCTGTAGAATTTACTTACTCGGTCACTTTGATGGCCGAGATTACAAATGAAATCCTGTTAAATTTTATAACCTACAGTTTCTTCACAATCAACATTATCATAGCCATAATTAAAATAAAAATTGATTGTAAAGTTTTTATTTCCTGAAAACAGTATTAAATTAATTTTCGGTTTCATCAATATTAATGCTCAAATCGAAATATGGTTACAGTAGAAGTGCCATATATGATCGACTTTTGTGCCTCTGGGTCCCTGCCTGGTCCCTGCCCAAGATCAATGAACTAGAGGTAAATAGGACCCTTTTGATTTTGCAAGCGTTTATAGGGCCAGCCCCTTAAATTTTGGAAATTGCAAAAAATAAAAGTTTGGTATGGCAATATTTGGCCGGAGTATGTACGTTTGTAAGTTTTGTTGGTCTATCTCGTTCCTTTTATGAGTTACAAATTACCAAAAGTCAAATTTTCCGAGGTTTTGGGCCTATTTTATCCATTTGATAACAGTTTATCACGTTTTATGGTTATCCATATAGTTGAATATCAGGCATTATTCTCTTTCATAGAACATAGGCACATTGGCGCACACACTTTTCAAATTTCAGGAGGGTACATTGACCCAACCCTTAAATTTGGGAACAGTAAAAATAATAAAATTTGCTAAATGTTCTGTAAAAACCGAATATGTATTTATGTAAACTTAGTTGGTCCTGTTTCCTCCTATATTAACTGAGTTCAAAATCAAGAAGATGTTCTCAATTCAACCCGTTTAGCTATCGTTAAAATAAGCGAAATAATGAATAAGTCACTCAGTATTACATTGTTACACTACGTGGCAACGTTGATAAAAGAAATATCCCTATGATTTACGGATCTTACTGGAAGTCGATCAGCGGCAGCTTTAAAAGAACACATGTAAAAATGAAAATATATCTTTAATTTAATGCCCCAACGAATATACCATTTAGGCTGTCAAACAGAAGAATACCAAGAAAATTCACACAGAATGTGTTATCCATATTACTAATGGATGCTAATACTATCTTAAATATTTCCTTAACTTTGAGGTCCCACAGTTATGCCTTTTACGTTAAAAGAGACAGGTGATTAATTAAAGTGAATGATTGGAAAATTAAAATTTCTATATTCTCTCACCAGAAATCGAATCCAGGGCCACGTGCATGAAAGGCACACACGCTAGCCTTTAGACCAAAAGGAGATGTTTAATATTGCCTTAGAGTTTGTCCTAACGAAGGATGTGTAGCAAAAATTTATAACCTGCACCCTAGCCGGAAACAGCACAGCACGCCACTGCTAGAATACAAGCTTTACAACCTGATATTAGTTATGTTAGTAAGTTATGGTCAGTGATACCTACACGAAACACTGACCTCGTATCGAGAGCAACAAAATCCCATTTTGATTATGAATTGTACATGTTATAATTATTACACAAACCATATAATACAAAAGATTAAAATTGTTTACCTTTTATCAATATGTGAGTAAATTATCAATAAGTTTCGAATGAATAACTGTTTTCCTCAACTGAAAGCAGTAATATGAATGTTTAGTCCTCAGAAATGCAGTGTCTGCAGCAAATTTATCGAGTGTGAAACACTAGAAAAGCTTCGTTTTTTTTTAGACATATTTATTGTGGACTGTTTTGTAAATTGTTTTCCGTTAGGTGTTTTACTTTCTTTCTTTCATTTTTTCATTTGGTTCATTTTCTTAGAACCTAGAGCTCAATTTGTGTTCCTTGGCGTTTGATTGTATTGATAATAATACATGACAATCACTTCACAAACCACTTTGGCACTAGCATGCTCATTCCGAATAACAAAGGAAACACTGACGTGAGAGACAAAATTTAACACTGACTCTAATATGTCCAATTCCTCAATGACACGTTACTATTTGATTTAATTGGGTCTTCGGTTAAGCGTCTCTTTCAGCAGCGAGCATATATGAGACTTGAACCTAGAGCTTAACGTGGGATCCGGACCGCATGAGTTTCCACCATGAACCGAACCCAGGTCTACCACACCAAAACCACGTACGTTAACCACTTAGTAACGAGGAAGCTCCACATTATGCAGACCATTTGTTTCCATATGCCCTTGCAACTTTTAATAAACACAAAATGCTAAATTTCAGACTTTGCAGTACAATCCGATTAACAGTGTTGCCAACGCAACACAAAGTTGTATTTTATCAAATAGTATTTCCCCAGCTTTTTGCACATTTCAAATTTACATATATACCAAGAATTTACAATACCAGATTTATTATGCACTCTTGCAAACTTAGGATGCTATAGTATCAGAAACATCGAAAAAGAACCAAATTTTGGAGAATATGCTGCAATAATTTCACAACTAACACGGACGAGGTAATGCACATCTGAAGTACCTTAGTATGGAATACTATGGTCGTCATATAACGTATTTTGAACAAGTAGAAGGAAAGTTAAAAGGAATTGAAAATTTTTTACTTTTCCAAATAACTTTACTTTGAAAAAGATGTTTAGATAAGTATTTCATCCAATTCCGTACGTAATTTCCAATGGAAATAAGGACATAAACACCATAGTCCCGTTTACCGCAATTTGATATCTCAAACCATTCGGGAGATGTGAATAAACGGTAAAATTTGATATATTGCTTAAAAGAATGTATCTATGGTAACTTTTCAAAATAACTTATTTTTATTTTGTTTGTTTCTATGATATTAAAAAAAATGTTTTTGCTGGTTCTAATTACAAGTTCTCGGAATGACATAATTTTAAGAAGTATTGCAAACTTTACCAGTATTTACCATATTTCCACACAGACTTGAGATATCAAATTTAGGTCTATGTAAACGGCATTATGATCTTCTCATCTATTGAAAGTCATTTATGCAATTGAGTGAGTTACTTATCTAAAGACCTTTTCGAAACAAAGTTTTTTGAAATAAAGTAACATTTTCAATTCCTTGTCTTTTTAATTCCTATTCAAGCAAAATTCGTGACATCGTGATAACAATATTATACAATAGAACAGTTTGGATGTGCACTTACCCGTCCATCTCACTAGCGTTATTTCTCTTATAGAGGCAACCAAAAATTTGGATGTTTGTGATACTGCTGGGTTCTTAGTTTGCAACAATGAGTAACAAGTGAGATGTGATATAACTTTTCGCTCAACATGTAAAGTAATAACCTGATGTGTAATTGAAAAAAAATATACAATTTTATGTTGAGTTGGCGACACTTTTAACCTGGTGGTAACACAAAATATGTCTCCCTGATTTGGAAGTCTAATTTGAAGCGATCTATAGTTTATTTTTGGTTTGAGAGAAATTAAAAACTTATTACACTTAATAGTATTATAGTGGTGTTACTTTAATAACAATTTTAATAATATTTGAAACATTTATAATACCGTGTGCGTGAGTTTTATCAGGGTTCTCCCGTTTCCTTTCAATTTTCTTCATTCCACTAATTCATTCATTTCTCATCTACGCTGTCTCCTTTAGCTTATCCGGCATTCTCGTGGGACGTTAAACTTAAAGATTTCATTTCATTTTTCATTTCATTGAAATACTTATTTTAATATTAAAAAGATTCATTAGCTTTAAGAAGTGAAATGTAATTAAAATAAAACTTGTTCATAAACAAGATCATATTTTCAGAGACACCTTTAGCCATTGTTGTAATGAAAGCAATTTCACTATTCGTTTCTTTTTTTTTTTAATTTTATGTCTAGAAAATTAGCACGATAAACAATAGAAATAGCAATCAGAGAAATCATTTTTTTTTCTTTTTACTCTGTACTAAAAGCTTCGTCGTTCTCCTTTCCCTCTGTTTTTTTTTCTCCATGCATGCCTGCGAAACTTGTCAGGTAAGAAAACATCTTCCGCCACGAGAGATGAGAGAAAAATAAAAATAAAATAAAAAATAAGGATAAAAGACACACTACAAGAAGGGATTTCTAAATTGGAAAGTAAGATTGGAATGTACATTCTTTTACTAGTTCCTATACTTTACTTTTTTCTTTTTTTTATATTACAGAAAATGAAAATAAAGGAAACGAAAAAAACGAGGTAAAGAAAACGAAAGAATAAAAGCATAAAAAGAATATATATATATATATATATATATATATATATATATATATATAAACCGTCTCCAGCCAAGCAAAAAAGACCGAAAAACCTTCTTAGGCGCTTCCCGGGGAAATCAAAACGTCAAAATTCCACATCTCTGTCGGCTTCCATGTAGATTAAGTGTCCTTCAATCGGCAAAACGAAATCTTATTGGATTTCCGGAGGAAAATCTCGTCCAGGGTCGTTTCCTCTGAAACTTCTCCTTCCTCCTCCTCTTTTCTCGTTTCTCTATACCCCTTTCGAATGACTTCTTCCCTCAAAACAGCCTACTCTCCCTCTTTCTCTCTCCACCTCTGTCAGTATCTCACTCCTTAAAACTCCTTCTTCAGATGCTGGAGTCTCATGGATTGTCAGATTTCTCCTCGTTCGGGATAAAAGTCTTCGTCCTAGATCGACAATAGTGTAGGACCTTCCCTGATCTCCCACTTTCTCAACTCTGCATTGACAGAGAGAGAAAACAGACAAAATGAAAGTTATATAAACGGGATGAAATCTGAGTCAGTTATTACCTTATGCTTATAAAATAGGGATTCATTCTTTTTTATCTCTCTCTCTCTTTTTCTCTCATATTATTATACTGCTTTAAAGTCAAATATTTGCTCCGA
The DNA here is from genome assembly GCF_964235325.1 of Thermobia domestica. NCBI lineage: Eukaryota > Metazoa > Arthropoda > Insecta > Zygentoma > Lepismatidae > Thermobia > Thermobia domestica. Next base: position 133,729,913 of record NC_137458.1, read on the forward strand.
TGATTAAACTGCCATCTGGTTCGCTCTTTCTTTAAAGAACGTGAACTAAACAAATCTTTCAAACTATCCTTAAAAGTTCAAGAAGGATAAAATACGAGCCAACAATTATTGTAGCTAGCAATTGATTATACAATGCTCGAAAGTTTCAGAAGTATAAGGTTTCATTATTCTCAGGCTATAGATTTGATTTTTTTTTTAAAAAAAAAAAAAAGGAAAGAAATTCCTCTGAAGAGGATGTAAAAACGATCAATGATTCAAAGCAAGACCAACTACATATACATATTTAGTATAGGCAACCCACAATTTATTGTTGTTGTGTGGGTTGCAAAGAAGTTAGGGGTCGAATAGTTATTAAACGGGATACGGATAACCACTGCGAAGATGTTGACGGATTAACTATATTAACGATCTATTGCACCCCCCCCCCTTCAAAAAGTTTCAAAAATTCATTTTCATTTAAGAGTTATTGCGTGGAGTAATGGTCAGGCAAACTAGGAGTACAATCTTACAAGTACCATTGCTTGAAACTAACAAAAAAAAAAAAAAAAAAAAGCTAAAAATCAACATGCATAGAAGTGCATGGCAGCCAAGTCCGCGAAGAAAATTAATCGGAAATGAAAAACTGGCATGCACTGCCGTAAGTATGTTATACATGAACAAGAGGGTTTTTTTTTTTTTTTTTAACTTAGGTCCGCATATGGAGAAATCCTCAAGTATAAAGTTGAGTAGGCATTTGTGAGGAAAAACACTTCAAATATTGCTTCAGTATGATTTGTGGTTGCTGAATTCATGTCTGCCGTATGCCACACTGTAACGTTCACTATTTCTCAGAAATCCACGCACACACACACACACACACACACACAAAATGGCGGTAGAAAGTATTCTTTGTATGATATAGAACTCAAAATGTGTTTGTTCAACATCTGTTTGCACATTGCTCAACAAAATTTCTATTAAAGTTGGCATTGACATTCCTTAATGCATTTGAAGAGCAATTGCTGGACTCAAAACCTTCACTCACCTAGTTGTCAGTGTTACCAATCTATTACAATTTTTTTCCCTAATGTATTCCTTACCGTTTAACGCATCTGCCCCAAACTTGATATGAATATTATTTGATACCTCAGGAACATTATTTTCTTGAAATGACACTGCATCCGTTTGTTGGGTTTGTGGGGTTTGGGGGGTTGGGTAATACATATATGGGAAGTACATGATATATTGTACCAAACTGTTGATTTTATGTCAGCTTGAACGTTAAAATTCCGAACGAATCATGCAAGTGTCACTCAACTTTCTACACTTGCAAGACGCTCTACGTGAGTTTAATCAGTGGTTCTCAAACTCAGACCTCCTGTTCATTCGGGAAGTGATCTGCGAACCCCCTTGCAATGCTATATGGAATTTTACATTCTATTAATATATATACTAATTAGAATTACCACTGACAAGCAAGAGATCAAGAAAAATAACGCAATAAATAATTTATCCTAAATATACGTGATTATTTCCTAGTGAACGAAATTTCAGTTGAAAATACAGTAACTTTCAAGACTGAAAATCAATGTCTTTATTTATTTATTTCTCTTTTTTTAAGGAAATCCATTTGATAAACAACTTTCTCAAATGTTGGATCACTAATGTGAGGAATGAAATTATTTGTGTTTTTCCATAATTGCATTAAAATTTGGAATAATTTTTGTCACCATCAATCTTAGGTCCAAACCAATTTGAGTCAGGAGTTACTCAAAGTGGCGGAGCTAGGAACATATTTTGGAAGGAAAATAGAAATTCCAGAATTGAGGTGAGGCTTGATGTTGATAAGCATAGGAATGACTAACATTTACTTTTTCTTTTTAAAAAATCTGGAATTCGTGGTATGGTGGGAACTTTCCGCCACTTGAAGATGAAATCCATGAAATTCCCAGGCATCGTGTAGTTAATGTACAACTGTTTTTTAAAAAGTGCCATAAAGGAATTTCTCTCACTTGAAGTAGTCCTATATAACGACTGACCGGCTTCGGGGCAGAAATTTAGTAAAGTACGAAAACAATTACAAACGTAGGTGTAATTTCTAATTGCTTTTTATAGTAACTGAAAAAATACTTCTTGCATAACACCTGTGAGTTGCAATTTATTATAACACATTAAGGAACTTTTAGCCGGCGCGGACCCCATGGCTAGATTCAACGTACCCTCTGGGGTCCGCGGTCCCCACTTTGAGAACTACTGGTTTAGTCTAAAGTTGCACCAAACTGTCTTGCATCCAGCGATACAGATAAAGGTATCAACTATCTACAAGCGTCTAAAATTGGCGACAATGTTGATAAATGAGAGACAAGTGAATTATTCTCCATTTTCGATCCCATTGTTAAAGGAGAAGGCAGAACTGGGTGCTGCAAATGGGCTTGTTTCCACAATATTGCCTGGTAATAAGAACATTGTATGTGAAAGTAAGGAGAATCTTTGGATGATAGCAGTTTCTTTATTGTAATGAACTTGACGGACATTCTAGACCGACCTTCACCGATGTCAGCATTCAGCGCGCCATACACATTGCAGAAGAAGATTTCAGCATTCCTACTGATGTGGTCGCTAAGACTGTATCAGCTCGTAATTCTCTCAGCAGATGGTTATGGTGTGCAAATACATTACAGCACTCCTTTTCGTATGTTCAGTAATGTACGAAGTTGGAAAGCTGGAAGAAGCTGGAGAACTTATGGTTCCATCTGCAGCTTTTCAACGACGTTGTAAACTGGAACGTACTCTCTGCTTCTTGCTGACTCTGTTTTTATCCACAGTTTCTGACATAATATCAAGTGGAAGTAACTAACCAGCTTGTCCAGACAGCAATGCTTTTTGGTCTGGTTTCAACGCAGTGTAAAATAATTCTGGTGTCATCTTCTTCGTGTGAAGCTTGCAAGTAATTAGTGTTAAAGGTTACATCAGAAGCTTCCACCCTTTTCTCATCACTGAAGCCACCTGCAGCAATTATGGCCTTGTTGCATGGTTCTGGTGTGAGTCTGGAGTGGTCTCTGCATTTAGCGAGATATGCTTTGTTGTTATCATCAATAATAAAGTTCTCCCACTTAGCAGGAAGAGGCACATCATTGCTACCTGTTGGTTTCCTGATTCCCACAGAGCCTTTCCCACGTCGTGTCCGTGTGTCACACTTGATTGGGTGATGGTAGTAATGATCAGAAATGATATCAACACGCTAGAAGTGCTCCCCACTTTGGAAAACATTTTGAATTAAAGTATCGGCAAGGTCTCTGAATGTCTGTGCTGCCTGTAGCTTTGCAGTTGCTATTACCAGAGACTGTCCATCAATAATTAGCTGCGGTTCGCTATTCAAGTCTTTGGCGTCAAATTTGTTGGGACAAGGAATACGATCACTCAATATTCCACTAAGAATTATTTTTAGCCTGAGCGAAGCTGCTCACTTGCTTCTGGCAGAGACGGAGGAATACTGAACAATTCATACGCCATAATGTTTTAAGTTTGACTGAATGTCCTGCTTCATATGGAGCAATGAGTCGCTGCTGAATGTTCCTATCAGCTTTCAATGCGTTTATCTTATCATTTTCTGCATCTGTATCACTTCATACAAGAGATACAAAGGTCGGATACTCGAGGCAGCTTGTCCTTAAAATTTATCGTTATTTCTTCAGTTGGCAGAAACCTGTCCTTCAGGAAGGTAATCAAACCAATCTTTCCCTTTCTGCCCAGCTGCCAATAGATCATTCTCAATGCCTTGGGTAACCAAGTCCTTGTATGCAGTGTTTTGCAATGTCTGAGGCATGTTACTTCAGAAAAGGAAAAATCCCTGCAAAACTAAAACCAATCCATCTTCATTTTTCGAATCCAACTACGTTCTGCGTTTTATTGTCTCATTGAAGTATTGTTTTTCGTTGTCTAGAAGACCGAAACCTCCAAATTGACTGATGGTGTTGAGCTTCTCAGCTTTTTGGGTGATATGGAATTTTCGGATCCTGAGCTCTTACCTGTTTTTTGTTGCCGCTTGCCAAGGATGAAAATCATGACTTATGCCACTACAGTACGTTGACTCCTGATTATACCACTGCTTGGATCCGATTGATTGCAGATTTGTTGTCCGTATCAAGCAGTTTATTTCTTGTCTCTGAAACCTGACTTACGTCTCTAGACCTCGTTAGGTGCCAGATATCAATCTCTCGCTTCTATCTTAAAAGATAATTCACTCTTCAACATCGAGCTTCTCATTATTTTTGAAGCTGCAACAGATTCTATGTTGGAGTCTGAAAAGTGTTATCAATTCAGTAACACAACAAAATCCAAAACTACTGTAATGACAACAACACTAATGAATTAAAGAACTGGAGACTAAGGATAGCGTGAACTTCATCTTCCGTAAACTAAATCACCTCAAAAGTACGTTATAATGACGATTTTTTAAATGCTCAATTTCATTCCCGTCCGAAGATGGGAAGGCCGTAGTAGGTAAGGTCTTCTCTGGGTCCATGAGCATTAATTTATTGGTACTATCATTGGGAAATGGGTTTCATAATTTAATTATTTACAAGTATATTTATCTGGTTAAACATACAAAAGGTGGCCTTAGCATGGTATGTACTTTATATGATGTAATGAAGTGCAGTAACAGAACACAAGGATATATGATATTAGTAGCGAGAATGGCGTTAAGTTTCTGCTCTGGGGTTACTCAAAGCGGGTTTTAAACACGTGGATCTCTGTTACTGAAATAAATATTTGAACATCATGTACATAATATTTAAAGAACAATGAAGAGTGGAGCCCTTACTATTTAAGAATACAAGAATATATCTTGTCATCAGCATATGTATTGTAATGACGAATGGTAAACCAAGTTTATAAGGATGGAAATTCAACACTCTACCCTGCAAGACATGATATTTATCTTAACTGATATAAACAACTTTCAGACAATGCGGATTTGAAAGTTTATTATATTAACATTTCTAATTTTATATCATATTAAGTCCTTAGTGGTAATATAGAAATCTTGTGAATAATGTTAGTTGCATTGAAGTTAAGTTCTAAGTCTCCTGCCGCCTAGCTACTTTCATATAACTCTGTAACGTACCTGTCAATCTCCATACACAAAAGATTGCGTAGTGCCTACATTTTTCTAGTGAAGTTTACAGAACAATGCAGACCCAAAATTGGTGGCATACGGTGGATCTGTATTATGTGGACATTGAACTTTGCGAAAATGCTGTATGCCAACTTTTCCTCGAAAATGCCCACTAAGTTAGAGGTTCTTTACTTTAGTGCCCAGAGTATTTCGTAAAATCGCCGATTTCGAGACTCTGTAAAACTTATTCTGTTACGGGTAGAAACATGAGGTTAAGAATTTAAGAGGCTATCCGAGAAATGTGCTCATATTCCAAATTTCACATTCCTAACTTTAACCATATTCGAGTACTAGAACACTAAAAATGTAGTCTTCAGGCTCACTAACTCACTTATCAAATTGATTAGGTACTTCCCAATGAGATAGAGATGTAAAATGCTGCATAAAAGTATCTTATAATGACTTGAGTATGGAAAATGTCCGAAATTTAAGGAATGTCCTATGGGAAATTTTTATGGGCGAGAAACTGTCTTTAGCCAAGCAGTTATAAGTTCATTCACTCACTTATTACATTGATTAGGTACTTCTCAATGAGATATAGACGCGAACCTCCGCATAAAGTTAACTTAATGACTTGAGTACGGAAAAAGTCCGAAATGTGAGGAATGTGCTGTGCAAATTTTTATGGGTGAAAAACTGTCCTTACCCAAACAGAGATCGGCTCATTCACTCACTCATCATTGATTAGATACTTCCCAATGAGATAGAGATATGAAACTCTGCATAAAGGTACCTTTCAATGACTTCAGAATGGAAAAAGGTTGAAATTTAAGGAATGTACTGTGGGATTTTTATGGACAAAAAACTGTCCGTAGCCATTAGATACTTCATAATGAGACAACGATGGGAAACTCTCAATTAATGGTTTGAATATAAAGTTTAAGGAACTTCCTATGGACAAATTTTAGTGAGTGAAAAATTGTCCTTACAATCAGAAATCAGGAACAGATTCTGTTATTCAATACATCATATACATAGTGGTAATGTTGGCAATCATCTTAGTGGTCGAGTGGGCTAAGGCGCATACATATTGCCAAGGAAAACTAATATTTTTCTTTTTTTCGGTAAATATTTTTTCCTTTGTCTCACTCATTGGTATTAAATAGCTATTGAAAGTAAATTGATGAGTAAAAGATTGTATTTGGGGTATTTAGAATTAATGAAGTTTTACAAGGAAATGAGGAATCCAATCGTTCGACTTTTACTTAAAACATGTTGGTGGCAAATATTAAATTTACAAGCTATTTTAAAGGTGTATATCATTGGAAGGAAAACCCCAGGCAGTATGAAACTGCGCAACATGTGCGTCACATAATGAACTCCGTAATTTCGCAATGTGGAAGGGTAGAGAATGACTAAGTATGTTGAAACACCACCCATGTCTAGTGATGTAGCATCAAGGATTCAGCACCAAGGGATTTGGGGGTTTGTTGAAACTCTTCCTATTTAGGTAATGAAAAATCATATGTTAACCATCGTGATTTTGTAGCTTGGTTAAATGAATTAGAATCTTGTTTGGACATATCACTCTGACAGATATTTAATAGAAGAAATCCTTCCCACTGGTTTAGTGGTTACCACATGCACCTTTGTTGTATGGGATTCTGGGTTAGATTCCCGGTGGGAACTAAAGTTCCATGTGCCATATTATGTGTCCCATAAAAATGTACAATTCTAATTTTCAATCCAACAGCATGCCACAATTGAGAATCTTAATATACGATATTGATATGGTGAACTACAAGAAGAAGTGAAATCTCAACAAAACACCAGAGGGGCAAAAAGTGCAGCCAAGTTCGTCAGTTTCCAAAGCATTGAGATGAGGATAGACGAGCCAAGTTCCTTGGCCACTTTCCTTTGAATTGAATATTGGATCATTGATAACATCTGCCTCAAATAGGAATTTTATGATATCACTTTGATTGAAAGGTATAGGTGGAGAAATAAGTATAAAATATTTATGCCTAAAAATATCATTATACGGGTTCTTATTATCACCGAGGTATGGATTCAAAATACGTTCCGTAAACCTATTCTTCCCGTGCAAGGAAGGACATTTTAAGTAATTATCTCATAATTCTGGACCTGGATGCAATATAGTGATCTAGACAGCAATAATTTAAAGGTAAGAAGCCCTGGCTTGAAGCTTCTCATTTTCTTCTGAAAACTATTTTACAGAGCTGATGTTTGACAGCTTGTATAATGCAACTCTAAACTTGCAGGCTGCACTCTAGATTTATACTAGAAGTTGAGGTTTACAGTATTTTGCAGTCATTATTGTATTTGTATTGTGGACTTAGAGATGTGGATGTTGGTTGCACCCAAGTCCATAGTTATGGCATTATGGTGACGCTTACCTCTATAGTTTGAAAGCTATACATATGTCACTCAATCCTCTCATGGATTACACACATCAATATATAAAATGTTTTTCCTGAGTATTTCGTCGATAAATAGGGTTGTAGTTTAACTTCGTCTTTTATACCGATTCAGAAATTATAACTTCGTGAAATATTACCCTTTTAACCCTTTTGGGATTTTTAAGATAAATTTTAGACTTTCAATCAAGCAGCTACTGCATCATCACCATTTATCTTAGAATTTTGCTTTGTACCTCATTATCGCCAGAATAAAGCAATCTTCGAAACGGTATCATTCTGAATAATAAAGAGAATCCAGTAGTAATAGATGATAAATGAGTATTTTAAAACAATACACCCATACGGTATATATATATATATATATATATATATATATATATATATATATATATATATGTGTGTGTGTGTGTGTGTGTGTACCATAAATCCCAAAATGGTTAAGGCATATATTAAACAGACTTTTCAGGCCCTTTTAAAATGTTCTTTTACCAGCTGAAGTATACATTTTGTGTAGGCATGAACTCATATTTATGAGTATTTTTTTCTTGAAATAGTCTTGAAATAATATTGTCTACATGACAACGTTCTATATTACAGTTTATTCTCTTTGTTACAGGTAAGTCGTCAATTATCAGAGTGAATTTCACTTAGAACTACTTCTTGAAAGATGTTTTAAAAGGCAGTATAAACGGATCCGATGAACACCATACTTTTGTGAGTAGAAATAGATTTTATTTTCTACATACTTTTCATAACTTTACCTACTTAAAAAAAATACAAATATTTTGTTTTGTTTCGAAAACATTTCAAGTCTTATGTTGATGAATTAACTTATATACATGAGTAAAAGTATATATTGTAGATAAAAAAAATAAAAATTACACGCTGTAGAAATTTTGCTCTCTTAACAAAAATAAGTTAGCATAGATTATATTAATACAGGTGTAAGTATGACGTTTACTAATCTTTTGTTTACAAAATATTTATGATAATATGTATTTTCTTTTCACTTTTAAAAGAAAAAAGTTTCTTGCTGATACAAAAAGCACCCTACAAACAATGACAATCATCTCAAATACATCTTATATTGCACTATAAGTATATTTTTACTTATATTGGAGTATTTTGTTCCGACAACCGAATGCAGTAATGCCTAGGTAGAACCTGGTTACTGCTTATTTGTATTCCATAACTTAGGATCAATAGTATAAAGAGAAAGAACGGAGTTTAGTTCGGAACATGTCTCCAATAACAGTTACAATACAGTATTATTAAGACTTCGAAACTGTGCTATCACGCTTAAGTATGTGAAGTTATATAAAATGACTAAGTTCATCCGTCTGTAGACAGACATCAGAGCAAACACGAGAAGAGGAATAACGAGGAACGGATTTTTGATGGGGTTCAGCAATTCAACTTTTGTGGCCCATAATTCCGTATACGATGTTTGGCTGATTGTAATATTTGTAATTCAGGACATAAAGTTCCGATATGGCAATACTGTGTAGCATAAGCGTGGGAATAACGGTCACTGGACTTTGAACCGTTAGTGTATGCCAGACAGGAGGGCAGAACGGTTGTCTCTGGAACAAAGAGTGTTCTCTGCGTATGTATTCTGCAACAAACAATTACGTGGATGCTCGATCTCCCGATTTGACACCATGCAACTTTTTTTCTTATGGTGTGTTTTAAAGAACTATGTGTATCAACATCACACAAGCTATTTGGCCGAACTACGAGGAGCTATCACAGAAGCTACCAGTAAGAGTCTGTCAAGGTGCTTGTGACAACGTTGCTCTTCCTCTCCAGGCATGATTGATTTGGATGGTATATTCGTGGACCATGCCATGGAGAACATAAATCAACATTCTTGTAAGGAAAGACATGAGAGTAATGTGTTTATGTTCAATTTAATGTTCAAGTCATATTGCTAGTTTCTTCACCGCAATCTTTGTAACATCAGGGCCATTCTGTACTACAATATTCGGAACTAAAAATGGTTCCCATAAAGGGAAAACTATAATAGGAGAAATGTGTTATGACTTTCTTTTCTGACATGGATTCAACATCAAAATGAAATATATATTTAATCTCATCTGATAATCTTTTACGGAAATCGGATGTAGTAAAAAAGCAGTAAAACTTCATTTCCAACATCGAATTTATATATAGTAAGAAAAGAAAATAAAGAGAGAGACTGATAATACTTTTTAGTGTGGATTTGGCGTCCCAAGGTCAGGTTCCGTATTCTCTGACATTATCAGAAGTACTTATTTAGTAGCACTTGTAATTTAGTACGTCCGTCCGTATGTGCATTTGTTATTTCACATGGTGACTATTGAACGGTAGTGTTTTTTTTATTTTTTTGTCTTTGGCAATAGATAGCTTGTTAATACCTAGTATCCTTAATGGTAGCCCTGCAGGTATGCAGATGATATGGTTATTATAGCTACAACGATACAAGGACTACAGGAGATGATTGGCAAAATAGTTGACACTGAGAAAGTAAATGGAATGGAAATCAACGTCAAAAATTCGAATGTCATGATAATACCTAGTGGAAACGCGCCCTTATGGACAAGAGTAGAACAAAACAAACTTGAAGAAGTCAATAACTTCGACGAAAGATGCTTCCTGCACCAAAGAGGTCAGCTCAAAAGTTACCGTAGAGACCTGGACCAGAAGAGACCTGGACATTACGGAAGTTAGGGAAGAAATATCTAGAGATCTTCGAAATGTGGTGTTGGAGGAAGATGGAGAAAATGAAATAGACTCATAGTGTAACAAACAAAAATATTTTAAAAGGGTAGGAGGGAAGAGGACACTTCTAGTCAGATCCTTCGTAGGGAGGCCATTTGAATTGGACACATCTTGCGAAGAAATTGTATTCTTTATACGACCATAGAAGGAACGATGGAAGGAAAGAGAGCAATATGAAGAAAAACAACACAACTGATTGATAATTTGAAGAATAGAAGAACATATTGGGAGTTATCTAGAAGAGGAAATTAAAAATCGAGAAACATTGGGTCACCACCCGGAAGTCAGTACACATTTTAGCTCATTCCCTTAACTACTGCGCAATGAAACGTTACATATTATAACTATTGTACTATAGGATAAAGTTATGTTTCAGCTACAACACAAGACACTGATTCATTTGATTGTGTCTTCTGATATCGAAAAATGTAACAAATAAAAAAAATTGATTCGTTTTTCAATGAGCACATAAGATGGCACTTGCTGTTAGATCTTACTAGAAGTGCTCAATTTTATGAAATGTTTATTTGAAGTACGTTAAAGTAACGATCTTATTACAGAATAATATATATTGTTTGACCGTTTTTTCGTGTTATGTTTCACATTTTCTTTAAATATTAATTTACATATAAGGAAAGAGATTTTGAGAAGAAACTTGCGCAGAACGCCATAATGCGTTCTTGCCAAATTTGTATGTTAATTCCTGGATTCTAGCGTTACTGTTCGAGAAATGGAACTTAACTGTGAATTGCGGTAAGGGGCGAAAACTAATTTCTCCAGTAAGTAGCCAAGCAGAATCCCATTATTATAAACCTGCCATATTTTTTTCATTAGAATACGGGACACCTCAGATCTCACCCCCTCCCCGGCCCAACTTTCCAACACAATCCTATGAACTGTAGCTCTGGTTATGAACAACAGCATGATAAGTGAAAATTCCCTCAGCTGCAGCTACTTTTCTCTCTTCATTCCCTGCAATTAATTGTACGGATTGAAGATATTTACAATGCAACTAGAAAAGAATCGGCTTAAGGTGGATCACCACCCGGAAGTCAGTAGATATTTTAGCTCCCTTAATTAATGCTCAATGAGAAGTTACATATTATAAATATTGTACTATAAGATAGGATTATGCATCAGCTACAAAACAAGACACTGTTTCGTTTGGTTGTGTCTTCTGATATCGAAAAAGATAACAAATAAAAGACAAATATTTGATTCGTTTTACAATGAGCACACAAGATGGCACTTGCTGTTAGATCTTACTAGAAGTGCTCAGTTTTATGAATGTTTATTCGTATGTGAAAAGTATTTTAAAGTAACGATCTTATTACGAAATAGATATATTGTTCGACCGTTTTTCATGTTAGGTTTCACATTTTATATAAATATTAATTTACATATAAGGAAATAGATTTTGAGAAGAAAATTGTGCAGAGCGCCCTAATGCGTTGTTACCAAATTTGAATGTTTACTGTGGTAGTCACAATAAGAAAATTCCTGGATTATAGCGTCGCAGTTTGAAAAGCGGAAGTTAGCTATAAATTGCGGCAAAAAGTCGAAAACTAATTTCCAAGCAAAATTCCACCATTGCTTCCTTTATTATCTGGCATCAGTAACACTTGACACTATCTGGCAACGCTGCACTATTCAAGCATTATTTAGCATAGCATCGAGAACATCTAGTGATCCATCTTAAAAACTCAAGATGACGTCTGATAAAAATGCTTTACGGGAAAACAATAAGCAAATAATCTCGTTTTATTTAAATCAGTGATACAATCTACCTTCTATATTCTTCGTGCGTTTATTAATACGAATTTACTTAATTATTTACGTGGCTGTATTTGGTAAAATTACGTTTGTTTGTTTAATCTGATGAAAACTTATCTGGTTTTTCCTCTTGTATTTTGTTTGATTCTCAGGACCGCATTTACACATTTCTGAGCCCCAAACCAAAGCACAATTCTGCGCCCCTAGCCTATTATTTATAATTCCTGTTATCTTCCACTGTGTGCAATAGAAAAAGTAGCATGGCAAATTTTGTCAGTCAGCTGGATAGTTCAACTTCCTTGCTTTCAGAAAAAAAGGTACTTCTCTTCAAATTGGAAGAAAACATGCACTTCGACTTAAGCATTCTCGCTCATACAAGGCACTGCGCCTTCATCTGTAATGTAGGCTATTATCAACAATAGCTCAGCTGGTGAACTTTATCAAAGATTTCAAATCCGGTTTACTGCTGACGGACAACTGCAACCCTGCGCTGCGAGTTTATTGGCTTGCTCTCCATGAAATCAGAGAGGGTGGTGTGATAATTTGATAATTTTAACATGTCACATTTAGTACTAACAGGGTCCAACATTTTTAACTTTTCACTTTTCGATACGCTAATATTGAGAATAGAAACGGGACGGTATTAAAATACGGGACATTTGCCTGCCCGACTAAATTTACGGGAACGCGGGAAACTCGGGTCCAACATAGGGACTGTACCATTTTTACGGGACGTCTGGCAGGCTTATTTATTATCACTAACATTCGACACTACCTGGCAACGCCGCACTTTTCAAGCAGCGTTTAGCGTAGCATTGAGAACACCTAGTGATCCACCATAAAAAAAAAAAAAAATCGTTACCCCCAGGACCTACCAAAAGACAGAATTCTTAATAATAATAATAATAATAATAATAATAATAATAATAATAATAATAATAATAATAATAATAATAATAATAATAATAATAATAATCGTAACATAGCTACTATAATAACATTATCTCCGGCGAGTTCGTTAATGGAGTCAACTTATTAATATCTTAAAGAATAAGGGTGGCTTACGTTTGCTCATTCCTGCACTCGACATCTCTTGAAAGAAAATCAAATTTTTGAGTTTTGTATTTTGCAATACATTGGAATTATCTCGGCCCAGTTCCCTAATGGTCTCAATTCGTTAAGATGTTAACGGGCAATAGCTATTTACTCGTTAATAGTTAATTAATAGCTAATGTAAAGTCCGATACCCTACACGATTAACTCTTGAATAACTCCACATGATAAAGCGAATTTCTATTTGTAATATTTTATTATTTGCTAAGATAATAGAAGCTATATGTCTTGCCATTAGGTGGCAGCAAACGTTCTCCATCGAGTTGATATCTACCGGAAAACATTGAAACTTCTGGTGCGTGTTCCCCTTTACTGTCTACTAAAGTTCATTTTTCTCTCGTAATCGGAAGTTATAGATCTAATACTAACAATTTCAATATTTGATTTGCAGAGTTTGGAAGTCTATGGATGTTTCACACTGTGAATGAAACTCACTTGCTTTATTTATAACTGATGTGAGGATCGTATCGTAAACATCTTACCGGATTGTATGATTGTGATTACATTTAAAATATACCTATGAAATATCGCTTCATATGCGATTATAGAATTAATTTGTTTTTCATGATTCTAGTATAAGCTTTTACAAATATTGTTGGAAAATTCAGTGAGCATTTACATTTGTGGCAGAAACGTTTTGCAGAAGAAAATCCGGATCTTATGTTTAAAATAATTTTGAGAATTTAAAGATAATGAAATATTTTTAAAAAGGAAATTTCATTTCATCATGTTCTTCTTTCACGAAAGACATTGTTGGACCACAGACAAGCCCTCTTTGCTTTGACTGTCATTCGTTCTCTTCGTTACTGCAAATCTCAGGGAAAATCTTTTTTTCAAGACTGTCTTCCTCTTCGTCTCAGTCATCTCCTAAAAAGAAAACAAACACAGGTCACTTGTATGCGTTGGTATTTCCTTCCGTTTCTTTTGCTGTTTTTTTTTCACGTATTTTCATATTTCTCTCTGACTCCTTCGCTTGTTAGTCAGAAGGAAACAGAAAGAAAACATGTAGGTGTAGAGATTTCTTTAGGATTCTTTCAACAGTATTGGTTCGGTGTTTTTGTAGTCTTCAGATGTCAGCATTTAGTTTATAAACACATGTTTTCATTTTGATTCGAGGAACGTACGTAATAAGAAAATACCATTGCGTGTTACCACGGACAATATTTTGAGCTTCCTACCTCAATGTCTTCCACAGTGTACGGGTGAAATTGAATGAAATATTTATATTCACTCATACAAAATTCCTCACTTTATAAAATTTGGTACCTTGCGTCAACCGAATCTGAAAATACATGTAACAATTGTTAAATTTCTTCTTTGCTTAAGCTCGTTCAGACGGATGCTCCAAAATATGCCCATCTTTAAGCATAGAACTTCTCAGGGTAAGGTGGTGGAGCTGAGATGGCGACTTTATTTTTCATACATTTATCCTGGCGCGCTTGTGTACCGGACACTCTCGACTTGTATATCGATATTTAGTGCGTGACATCAACTATCCAGTTTGTGAATACTGCGTCATTCTCCTGAATACCTGTACCATTCTGGTAGAATGTCCTGAATACTCAGACCTTAGAGAACGTTTAGGATACATAACAGTAATAGGCAGGCTTCAAATAATAATTTGTTACAGGTGGTCATATTCCTGATTTTATTCGTGCACGTGAAATATTTAACGTTTTCTGAGACTCTTGTTTCTAGGTTTTACATATGTTGATTTATTTATTGATCCTATTCTTTGTGTTATTTTTCTGGTTTCATGTTCTCAATTTTGTTATTCTTTTAGCTTTATGACGATATAGCTTTTGTAAACATTTTTGTTGTTGTTGGATTGTTATTATCTGTTGTTCTGTTTCATGAGCTTGTATTCCTTATTTTTCATCATTACTTCTTATTTCGGAAGTCAATTTCTGAACATGCATTGATCTTTACGTAACGCAGACAAAAACAACCTTTTTGCTTTCGCACCCATTAAACACTACTAAATAAAAAAACGAATAAAAAATATGTTTAAGTAAATGTAATATTTCCTCTATATACATCAAAGTGCTTCCAATATCAAAACATAAATTTTCAAAATTCTTCTTTCTTTCTTTCTTCCTTTCATTTTGTCTTACAGTTCAGAATCAGTAGCGTCAGATTAAATATTGTTTCGAGTGAGGGAAGAAGGAAACGTGGAAGTAGTACTACCATGCACACTAGAAATTGGAACAATATGTTTTACGTTGGGTTAAATTAAGAATTCAATCTCTTACTCTTGACCTTTCGAATCATAAGTGATCCTTTATACTATCCAGTTGTTAGCCTTGGGAGTGTAGAATTACACTGAAAGTAATTATTCTCTTTACACCAATCCGGGAGTAATTCATTTTGCCGAGAACTATAACATATATCGTCATAAAGCAAAAAGAAAACAAAATTGGAAACATAGAACCAGAAAAGAATAGCATCAATAATAAATCAACTTATGTAAAACCTAGAAAGAAGGGTCTCAGAGAACGCTGAGTATTTCAATTTCATGAATAAAACAAAAAATAAGACCACCTGAAACAGATTATCTCTTGAAACCTGGCTATTACTGTAACCTGATCCCGAATTCCTTCGTACCTAAGCTGTTAGCTTACGTGCCTTTTGCGTGTGGGAGACGGGTTCGATTCCTAGCAGGAGCTCACGTTGTTCAGATTCCACGTTAACCAGAAGGTCCAGCACCAGAAGGTGCTGAACGGGACGTTCCCTCAAAATCAACTCAATTCGACTCAACTGTAACGTGATCTTAAACACTCCTTGAGGTCTGAGTATTACGGACATTCTACCAGAATAGCACAAAATATTCAGGAGAACACGCAGTATTCACAAAATGGACGCACTTAATATGAATATGAGAGAGTGTCCGCTACGCAAGAGCGCCAGGATAAATGTATGAAAAATAAAACCGCCATCTCAACTCGACTGCTCTACCCTGAGAAGAAATTCTATGCTTAAAGATGGGCAAATTTTGGAGCTTCCGTCTGAGCGAGGTTAAGTAAAGAAGAAATTTAACAATTGTTACATTTATATTCAGATTCGGTTGACGTAAGGTACGAAATTTGATAAAGTGAGGAATTTTGTATTAGTGAATATGAATATTTCATTCAATTTTGCCCGTTCACTTTGGAAGATCTTGGGGTAGGAAAGGAAAATACTGTCCACGGAAACACACGAGGACATTTCCTTATTACATATGATCCTCGAATAAAAAACAAAATATGTGTATAAAGTAAATGCTGACGTTTGAAAACTACTAAAACACCGAACCAATACTGTTGAAAGAATCCTAAAGAAATCTTTACACTTACGTGTTTTCCTTCCTGTTTCCTTCTGGCTAACAAGCGAAGGAGTCGGAGAGAGATACGAAAAAAACATCCAAGAAACAACAAAAGAAACAGAAGGAAATACCAACGCATACAAGTGACCTGTGTTTTTTGTTTCTGTTTGAAAGATGACTGAGAAAAAGAGGAAGAGAAACAGTCCTGAAGAATAGGTTTTTCCCTGAGATTTACAGTGACTTGAAGAGAATGAATGACAGTCAAAGCAGAGAGGGTCTGTCCATGGTCCAACAATGTCTTTCGCGAACGAAGAACATGCTGAAAGGAAATTTTCTTTTTAAAAAATATTTTATTACGTTTTAGTTCTCAAAATTATTTTAAACAAAAAATCTGCATTTTGTTTTGCAAAACTTTACTTGCGCAAATGTAAATGGTCACTGAATTTTCCAATAATACTTGTTAAATCTTCTAGAATCGTTGAAAGAAAACTTAATTCTACAATTGCATGTGTGTTATGAAGTGATATTTTATAGGTACATTTTATATGTAATCATAATCATACAATCTTATAAGTTGTTTACGATACTATCCTTTCATCAGATGAATAAAACAAGTGAGTTTCATTTCAGAATTTAAAAGTACGGTAGATCTCTGAACTATGGCAAATAAAAAACATTAAAGCATAGTGAGTAATAGCTTTTTAATATGGATTCAGCGTCCGAGGGAAATATTCTAATTGTAATTTTATTTATACAGGGTGAATTTTTAAAATTCGCGGATTTCATTTATGTCTATAATTTCTAACTGAGGTCCTATTTTCGTGCTGTTCGTGGCAAATGATGAAGGAAGTATGGGAGAATTATGCAATTATATTTACTGGTTTAAATTCATCCGGGGTAATATTGGTCACGCCTCAAGAAAAACAGCAAATATTTGCCAGTGTACCTTACAATTGGAATGAGGTGCGGTACGGTGTGGGAATTTAAGTTTTCTTCATTAGATGCAATAAGAAACAGGAAATTGAACTGTCGTATTGGGAATTAAGCTGTACAGTTCTGCTTACTATATGAGTGTGATGAGGACACAGTGAGAATAATTTACCCTTTGGAGCAATGTGAGTTTATCGTTAAAAGGTTTTCGAGAACGGAATTTGCTGTTGCTACGCAAATGGCATTTAAGATAAATTGCTTCACGTTCTGCCCTAGACAGGGACATAATATGGCCGCTAGTGAATAAATTGCAAGAAACAGAATCGCTTCTGAGTGTAACAGGGAAGCATCGGATCCTACAGGCGGGTGTTGTGGAAGATTTCAGTTATCAAATCCTTAGGTCGTCCAAGGAATGTCTCCGTTGTTTGTCTCAAGAAACCGGCTATAGCTATTTAACATGTGACTTATGGGTGTTATCACTAACACTTAATTTGTATTCACACTAACATTTAATTTGTATTCTGCAATTTCGCTTCAAAACTCCAAAATCCTATTGCAATTGTAAGGTACACTGGCGAATATTTGTAATTTTTCTTGAGGCTTAGTCGATACTATCCCGGATGAATTTAAACCAGTAAACATAGTCTCATAATTTTCCCATTTTTCCTTGATCATTTACCACAAACCACATGAATATCGGACTTCAGTTAGAAATTCTAGACCCAAATAAAATCCTCGACTTTTTTTTAAAAAATCACCCTATATATTCCAACCAGTAATTATAGATGTACCACTTTAAGTTTGAATATTGAATTCTCATAGTTTGGAAGTCTACCGTAGTTTCACACTTAAAACAAAACTCATTTGTTATCTATCTTTAGGTAGGAAAATTTGGTTTCATATATAAGACTATGTGACCCATATAGGTGTGGCTCATCGTAGGTCATAGTTTTCGTTCACAGCAAATACAAATCAAATTGATCTCCACAGTCAGATCCTCAACGCACATTTTGAATGAGACATGAAAAAGAAAAAGTATCGAAACTAGTGTCTTCTCAAAATAGAAGTCAATTAACTACTGACGAAATTAATGAAATGTCTCAACAAAGCGATGCCAGTCAAACGTGTGAAAGCCTCATGCAGGGTACAGTTGTAAACAGTGGCGTATTTAGGATTTTATTTCGAGAGGAGCTATGCACATTGTACAACACGTAAATAAATACTTATATTTTTCCTTTTGGGTGCCGACAAATTTTAATGAAGTTTTGCGTATAACAAATTTATTTCGAGGGGGGGAAGGCTTGAGCCCAATAATCACGCGTAAATATGTCACTGGTTACAGATCTAGAAGATTAAAAACTGGGAGACCAGCCAGAGCCTCCAGACTATCGTAGGTTTATCATGAGTTTACAATTTTTCATGGGTCCTGCAGAAGCTTCCAATTTAACTCTCTACCGCTGGAAGTTATGCTAGATTGGACGTTAACATTGTCGATCTCATGTCTTACATGTTGCATAACAGAAAAACCGTAATTGAAACTATTTAATGTTTTAAAAATTTTCCAATCAAGAATAAAAAGGCAACGTGTACTATAAACTTTCAGAAAATATATAAACAATACTTTCAATTATTTTTGCCACTCAGAAAAAGAAAAAAAACTGGAGCCCTACCCCCGAGGTTATGGACTAGATCCGCCACTGCGAACGACATTGGAAAAGATGAAAGCTGCTTTGATGGTGCGTTGATGAAGGTGTTTTGATATAACATGGGCCATAAACACATTTCAATGCATGTCTACTGTTTGTAAAATTTGGAGAGGAATGTAACAATAATTAAAGTAGTAATTCATTAAATTAATAATTGAAATTTTCATATGCAAATTGTTTATTGATATAATAAATTGTAACTCTAATATGCCTAAGCAGCTTCCATCGATACAGTTGCACTAAGGTATCGAAGTGATATTGAACTATTATGCAATTTAAAACAATGTTCTTTTCTATACGTCTAATATATATAATGATAATTATTTATGGCCTATGCTAAATTGAAGTTCTTGCTTCATGATTCCACTCCGATTTTCCTTAAGTAAGTATTATTATATTACTAAAACTACATAAAGGTTTCTTACTTTATTTCATTTTAAATCGTCGAGAAAGTGGAAAACGATTGAGATAAGTTTGGATTGACTTATCTGTGTCCCCTTTGACAGGTCAGCAAAGATAGTTGTGGGCGTAAATTGGACTTTGGAAAAAAGGATAGGATTTAGATTTTTTTCTTTACCGTGCTGACGTTGAGATTCTCTTTCTTTCTTTCATTTTCTTTTCCGTCACATTTTCAGATGTTTTCGTGTTCTGTAAGCTAAGTGAGAGGGTGGATGCTTTAGTAGGTGGAAGGTTATGATACCAGAACATACATACACACACACACACACACACATACATACACTTTTACTCACATACAAACACAGTCATATCACAGGACCAATGGTGGTTTGGTGCTGCCCAGAAAATTTTAGTAGCCATTCGCAGGCCCCTGTGTGGCTATCACATTGCTGGCCGCGATGGGAGACCTCGAGAATCACGATGACAGACGTTGAGTTGAAGCTGGGTGGCAAAGTAGAAAAAGAGAAGTAATAGTGCCTTCGGGTACCGCAGCAAGAGGTCGAAATTTTTGTAGAAAGACGAGAGCGGCGGATCGTACGGCCAGAAGAAGGAAAAGAAGCTGCCTGAACAAGATTTCTTTGACCTTCCATCTTTTCTAGTCTTTCTCACTTTCTTTCTGTGCCTTTAACTTCTTCGCTTTGGTCATTCTGTCGTATTTCTTGTTTGCTGGTGCTGAGGCGTGCCAGGAATTGATGTCAAAAAACATATAATCAAAAACAAAATTCGTTACACATACTTTTGAAGAACTTAGCCGTCATACTAAGTACCGATAAATATTAAACCAATAGTGTTAATTGATACCAAGAATTAGGTCCTAGTAAAGTTTATAATTTTAACAAGTAGTATACATAAAGGAGTACGTATGTGTATGTCCGTCAGGAAAAGATGAACAACAATAGATACGATCTGCTACTAATCACTATGTTTTGCTACATGTGTAACCCAAATAACATAAATAATAATTTCTTTCAGTAAAATTCGGTTAGTATTAATAATGATTGGTGTATATTTTTAGCTACATAAAAATTTATTTTCTTTTATTTTCTCGAAAACAGCACATGTGAATTTATCCTCATGTATTAATTGATATATATCTTATCCTTGGATAATATTTTAGTGAAACAGAAATTAAAAATCGAGAGTTAATGTTAATTTTATGCTATTTCACATTTAGCCACGTCCTCATATAACCTCTATGTACTGCCGTATTTCTAGATTTTAATATAGAGCTTAACAAGGGTATATTTCAGTGTGTTTCACCTCGATAAAAGGCATGGCACTCGTACAACATCAATTTTTAGGTTTAGAATCAAATTTTGTGTTCTCCATTTTTTCTTGAAAAGTATTCATGAGGTTTCTCAGTTACACATTATTTTGTTTAGGTTGTTTGATCTATTGGTTTATAAATATATCATCTTTTTACATATTTTTCGTTAGGCCTTAATAATATTGCAAAATTGAATGATGTATTATAAATTCAATCTATATAATTCTTTGTGTAAGAAAGTAAAGAGAAACGCCAGTATCATGCTACAGACTCATTCCAGCGTATAGAAAGTGTTGCTATATAGAAATATGCAACGTAAGTTATGTTATAACAGTGTATAAGGAAGCAATATGTCCCCTTCACGGAAGTCAGGTATCACGGGAAAGGAACAACTTGAAGACCTCAATAGCATTGCTGTAACTAGTGGGAAGGGACAAGGAGAACAGCTGCACTTCTTTTAAGCTCACCACCGTTTGAATGGCGGCCCACTTCAAGATAAATTTTCTTACTTCACATAATAAGATGCATGGGAACACAGTAGTTTAGTGGTTAGAAAGGTGGACTCACGTCCGTGTAGTTTAGGGTTCGATTTCCGGTCGGTGCTACCAAATTTTTGCCGTCCACCCAGCGTAGTGAGGCAAACTGGGGTCACTGAATAAAAGACGATCACTAAGTCTAGAAAGTTTCTGATATACCTGTTAGAGACAAGGAGACGCAGCGTCCTGACCACGTGTTCGTCGTTAGGCCAGATGTGACCGTCGTTCAGCCGGTCGCCAATAGATGGAGTTTTAGCGGTTTAGGTCCATAAATGGCCTGTTATGCCAGGTGATATATATTTATGGCAAGATACTAACATAAACGTATAAATAAATCATGAATACGTCAACCACATAAAACAAGTTAACTGAAACGAAAAGGTGATCAGAATTCACTTCAGTAAAATGTCTACTACTTGGGCCCCCAGTAAGAAAATCAGTTTAACTTTGAAGCATGAAATAGGACAACCATACGATTTCGAAAAGAACTGAAAATAATTTAAGATACTTATCTCAACAAAATATATCCTCCTAAGATTAAGCATACTGTACATATAATCTGGATCCTACTTGAACAAAACGAAAATTTGAGCCCCTAGAAATAACACAAATTTTTATTAATGCTTTAAATTCTAGCGGGAATCACATTTCATATTTTTCCAGGGGGACCCAAATATTAATGCGTGACAATCCAGAATAAAGTTCCAAGTAATAGCACTGTTGAAGAGATAAATCTAAGGAGTCTGAAAATTATACAAGAGAGAGAAATATTCGCATAAAACTTAGCAGCAATTCGTAGAAGTAAGTTTGAATTACAAACTTAACTTGATTAGGATAAATATATAAAAATGGTTAAGTTGGTGCACTATTACAATCATAATACACCAAAGAAGTTGTAATCAAACCATGAATGTTATTGTTAAATATATAAATGAAATCTTTGAGTTTTACGTTCCACGGTTATGCCGGTTAGGCTAAAGGAGACGGTGATGATGAGTAATGAATGAAATGGTGGAATGAAGAAAGTGGGAGGAAACGTGAGAACAACGAGAAAACCCACGCACACGGTGTTTGTCTACCACAAAGTTCACTAGGCGGGGGCTGGGATCGAACCCCGGACCCTAAGCACCAGAGGTGAACGCTCTACCACTGAGCCATCGTGGCCCTATATTATTGTTAGTTTGGAGTAGGGCTACTATCTGTTCTTTTCAAACGAATATCAAAAGTAATTACTTGTATTTCCAAATTCCTATTCACAATTGAATGATAACTTACGTGTTACAGATGCATTATGCAAACTGCTGCAGATTATCATTTAATTTAGAAACAAACAATTAATCTTAAAACGTACTGAGTTAGAACTTTGGCAACAGACAAACTTAATCTGGAGTTCGTAGTACATGCTATCATTGCTGTTGTTTATAATTGCGGCAGCGAAATAAAACAGTACTCTAAATCATTTAATAAGCAACTCCTTCTTTGACATAAGGATATTCTTCACCAAATGAACAATAGAGAGTCACCGAATTATATCCTGTACCAAACTAATGTAATCCCATTAACCGGCACAGATCTCTCTAACTTATAATGTCTATATTAATCTGCTGGTAATGTAAAAAAAAGTTGAACAAGTTTTAGGATTAGGATTTAGATTTCTAAGTTTTCGGCATCTATGTCCATGTTAGCTCGTTATGTATAAAGGATGACTTCCCTCGGTGATCACACTATGCGAGGAAAGGGAAGGAAGAAAGGATTGTAGAAGGAAGAAATAATTGGGGAAGAAAGAAAGATAGACCGAAACAAGTCTTTTAATTACTCTGATGTTGGGATTACAATTGACATGTGCTAATAATACTTGTGTATTCGTTAATGTAACTTACATTAGTTTTATCTTAAATTTCCACTGTGACATTTTCAACTTGATTACTATCAACACTGAATGTTGTTTTGGAAATGAATCTGTTATGAAACTGCAATATATGAATATATTTCTAGAAGAAATGATATTAGGTGAACAAAAATGGTTATGTATACAAAGAAACAGAAAGAGACCTAGTAAGGATCGTCGTACAGGATGATTTGACAAATCACAGATTACCGCAGAGTAACACAGAGAAGGATTGTACAAAGTAGATGATTCAGGAGAAGGTTTCTATAAAAACCTAAAAACGTAGTTTTGGGACGCACACATTCAGACATTAGGGACGTCATTGGAAAAGAGGAGGAGTGATAATACCCTCGCCCTTCCTGAGAGTGTAGTAATACATGCTTTTCAATAAGTTCTATATATTACATATTACTACTCATAAAAACGTGAAACGTATGTTGACGGTGGACAGTCTCGCCCCTCTCCCTCCTGGTAAACTCTGAAATGATACTTCTGCCAGATACAAATAACTTTTCATTTTCCTCTTATTTATTTTTAGAGAAATTACCTATATGAAATATCCGTCACTAACCACAAATATTTGTAATGCGCAGACAAAGTACTGAAATGTAGAGTATGTAATTCAAAGAACTTAACATGTATAATAAGCGTGGAAGTTTTTCTTTAAAAAAACTAACTGGAAAATTCTTTGTATATTCGCACATATAAAGCTCTCCTTCTTGTATGAACTACTTATGTGACTTCCTTCGGGAACCCTTCTGTACTTTCACTTTTCAAGTAAAAATTAGACATTGTAACATAACATTTATATTTAGATAAGAGTAACTTCCAATACGCATACAACGAACATCTGCAGTGTTAACACAAGGTATGATGGTACGTAAGATCATAGCAATATATTATCCTGAAAACTATGCAAAACTCTTTAGGGCAATTTCCTTTTCGCATAAGCTCCTTTTACTTTCACTGTTATATATATTACGTTGTATACGAAAGAAAGAAATGAAACAGCTAGCCTGGTCAACTTAATATTGTGTTATGCGCATTTATTTTATTCCTGTTACATGTTTCGCACATAAGTGTGCATATGATTCTGAATATTATCTCCTTGCAACATGTAACCTTGAGTACTTGACCTCAAAATATCTCTGGAAGCAGATGCAATGTGCAAAACTCAGTACATAGAGATATGAGTTCTCTCTCGTACCTTTATATATGCATATTACTGTATAGAGCATATGACAGAACAATGCACACGCACAAGGACACTATACTTCCGCCTTGCTGTTAGAAAACACGTCTTTTCGTCTTATGTTTTTATTTAAGTTCTACGTAATTCTCTATTTATCAAACTTACTGTTGAAAAGTATTAGTTCTTCGGTATATACAACACAATGTCGCATTAAAACAGCTAGTTAGCCAAGGAAATAAAAACAAATCTTTGAAATACATTTGTATTTGAATCAAGTTATGATTCCAAGTTCCTTTGTTTTCTCACGTATGACCCTTCTACTTACTATTACCAAAGAGAAATGTTTCGGTATGAATGTGTGTTTCTGGATGTGAATGTGGCAATATGTGTATGTGTGTGTCTGAAGAGGGACCAAGCATTGGCTCTTTATCTCATTCAAGCAGTATGGTTATTCATGTAATGCCATCTTCTGAGCCAAAATTTATGACACACTTTTCCATCCTAATCTGCTTAGTAGCGCCAACCAACGAACACTGCAGAACGAACTGCCATGGTTGGGTGAAATCAAGGGTTGGGTGTTTGTGTGTGAGAGAAAGACAGCGGAATGGGTTTTAGTAGCAACACGAGAAGGAGGAAGAAGAACGCAAAGCTGGACGACTTCTAGACCGCTTGCTGAATAGTTAAGTAGCAACTCGAGTCCCTTGGGAATCCCTGCTTCGAAGACAGTCCAATTATATGCGAATAGAGCAATATTCTTTTGTCGACGATGTCTGTTGCTAGGCGAGAATAGGACTGGTGTATTTTGAATGCTATTGGCTCACTGCTATTCGCTAGTATTGTTCTTCACTTTCTCTCTTTATCTTTCATTAAACATTTGCCAAAATTTCTGTCTACCGCTAGGCCTAGAAATACCAGTGCAGTATTGTTTTTGTAGCTAATTTGCAGATGTTGCGTATCATCAATATTATGTGTGTATAACCAAAGTGTAGTATAATGGAATAATTAGAATAAAACGAATAATTTCTAGTTTAACGTCCTACGTACATGTCCTTTAAGCCAAATGAAAGTAAAGGCTAAATGAAAGGAATGCATGATAAATGAAAGTAAAGGCCTGTGAAAGAACTGGTGAAAATATAAAGTGAAAAGAAATGGAAGAGTCCCGAGAAAATCAACGAATACGAAATTGTTTACTTCCTTCGAAGCAGAGTAATTTACTACTGAGCCACCGTGCCTCATGCAATAATTAGAATTTGGAGTAAAATTTACTTTTGATTTTCTAATGGTGTGTTACATAAAAGTGGTGTAATTTAAATTCTATTAAGCATAATGCCGTTAATAAATAAATAAATGTAAACAAATTTTGTTGGAATGAATATAGGTTTTCCAACTGCCTGTCACTACTTCATAATTTACATATTTTGTTTTAATTATAGAAAACTCGAATAAGCAAATATAAATTATGTGCGAAATGATACTAGGATAATTACAATAATTTATTGAATATAAAAAGCTCAAAATAAAACCTTAATTAATTGACATGACAGAAGTGAGATCTAAATAGGAGGCATTTCCAATTACATGGTAAGAATCATGAACATTTCGTATTAAAAAAATCACAAGTAGACATTCAGCCAAATTCCAGGATAAGAGAAGGATTGTCACGTTAATATTTGGCAGATGAGACCAGAAGATCCAACCTTTGATCAGCAGAAGAGACCGATGTCAAAACTCCAAATGATGGAGACTTCGTAGGGTGTACAGCACAGACTCCAACTAAGACAACTGCCTTGCTTCTCCACCGAACTGACTGGCTCTAATTTACGACGGTCTTTTATAAGTAACGTGTAACTATGTTTAAATTCCTCTTAACCTATTTCTATTATGGTCCACTCACCTACAGAAGTCACGTTGCATAGAATAATATTTAGAATTTTACTGTTAGTTGGGAACTTCTCATTTCCAACTCAAAGAACACCAAGAAATAAATCTCTGTATGAGAAATCTCTGTTCTTCAACCTGTATAAGAAAATAATTGAAAATATATCTCTTTTTCTCGACTTGATGTACACCACACTAATTAAGTAAAGATCACATGATTATTTTTTCTGAATTTTGTTTCGCTGGATCGGTTGGATTTATCGTTCAAGTCCATTCAGTATCAGTTGTATGGAAAATATAGACGTAAAATTTCACTATAGACCCGAATTATATACTTCTCTGCTAGAAGCTTACCTGGACCTCTCTCATGACAAACATGAAGGCTAACCGATAATAACTGAAAAATCTATCTCTATTTAAATTTGATTGAAGGAAAACGAAGATTATTGATTTGTGATTCTAAATAAAGCAAATGCATTAGAAATATACGTTAAAACAGTTAAATGAACAGGTAAAACATGGATTTTAGGATTTGCAATTATTAAATTTGAAGAATACTTGGCAGGATGATATTGGTGAACGATTAGTAATTTTCCCAAGCAACTGAGATACTTACGTATTGAGATTTTTCGTCTTGATACTTACGTATTGAGATTTTTCGAAGGTGTCCTTCGTAATCACATAAATCTATTAGTATAATTATATATTTGAATACAAGCTCTGACCTTCGACTTTCTTCCAAATTTCTTATCCCACTTTGTCACAGGTACTCGTATCATAGTTTCTTTCTTATTATCTAGAATTTTCCTAAATGTTTTAAGAGGCACTAATTCATATTTGGCTAAAAAGGAGGGAACTTGAAAAACAAGCGCAAGCAGCACTACTAGGAACATTAAACTCAAATGAGATTTTTACTAACTTTGATAATGTAACTATTTTCAATGATATGTAAAAAACTGAATGTAATTCAAAGTACTGTGAAATCACAAGGGTAGGGAAGTAGATAACCTGCATATAAAACTTTGACCTTTAGGGGGTTGCTTTCCTTTAGAGTAATGTTGGATGAGTGTAACGAAAGCTTTGCGAGGTCGTTCTTCGAAATATTTTTATGTACTATTAATATTATTATTTCACATTTGTGAGATAATACTGAGACGAACAGGGCTCAGTAAAATGTTGTTTAAATTTCAAATTACACTGAAGATCTTTTCATTGAATATTAACTGAATCATAACGTACATCAAATAAGTGTCAGCATGAACAGCAGATTGGATCTCATTACATCTTTCGATTAAACAGTTCCTAAGGGCTCGATCAAACAAACTTTTTAAAGCCTTTATTTTCGAATTAAAAGCGTGTTCAAGCTCTTCGTGCGTTCAAAGCACTCATTATCCGTAGTGTTCAAAGAATGCAAAATTCAAACACCGGAGTCAATTGATTGATATGAAGTATAATATGTCTGTTTAGTATCGAAAGTATATGAAATAAAACCATTTTTTAAAAATTGACTCGTCTCATTAATCGTGTTACGTAGTACCTTAGACAAGTATTTCCGCTGGATATCGAATTGAGAACCACTTTCGGTTCTTCAAAGAGAAGATAGAGTTTGTGATGAAAAATATCCAAAATTTATCAGAGTCAAAATTTAAAGAATTAAACATGGATGAAAATTTTTATTTTCTACCAAAATAGTTGCAAATACAATATAAAGTGCAGAAATATGTGTTCCTCTTCAACTATGAATAAATTGGCAAATAAAGCAGGCAAAGGTATTTTAAAAAATGTACGGAAACAAGTATTCCTCTTCAACTATCAGAAGTTTTACTATATCATTAATTCAAACCCATGCAATCATGAATATTTGAATTTCGCAGTTCGGCATTTGTAGAACGGAAAATTTTTAATAAAAATACTGTATGATTGTATCGTATATTTATGTAGCTTACAGGCCTTCCAACCTTTCATTGTCTATTAAAACTTTTAAACAATTTTACTACCCTCTACACTTTACTTGGTTTTTCTTTTGAGGCCGTAATACTTACATTACACCTCTTCGATCGAGTGTCTCCAGCGGAAATCGAACCCGGGACTCCTAGCACCAAAACCATGTATTAATGCAATATATGTTTGTGTACAATGATATCTTTTGTACCATTCATCACGAGTAATATTTCAACTGAATACTTCTCGTTGTACCATGGAGTAACCTGTAACTTAAATTTTAAAAAGTTGACCAAAGTAAAAACTTACTATTATTAACCTTTATTACAATTTTGGCCTTATATCATGACAATCATCAAATATTATGACTTGTCTGATGTGTGACCGAAGTAATAGTATAATCCAAAACCTGTAACACAGAATAATGACAATAACCTTTGGTTTGGTACACTTTTATTCTTATTTTTAGTTTCTCCAGCTATTTAGTGTCTCCTCTCCGTCCGTTTAAACATTTTCCTTCTTTTTGACGCACTATTTGCTTAACCGATTCTTGTTAAAGAAAATTAATAGTGGTTGTAAAAATGTAAATTTTGAACTCTATGTTTTTCTACGACTTATTCAGCTTCTTCCGTCCTTAGACGAAACCCAAGAGGCAACAATACTGAACAAATTAAGAAATCTAATATTTTCAAAGCAAAAGTAGGGAGGATACACGTCGATGCTAGTTGTCTACTACTGCCACGTTTAATTGCATACATGTAGGGCATGCCCGCGACGATTCGGTCTCTTTAATAAATGGGTACCGCTCAAAATCTGCACCCCGCCCGTCCGTAGTTGCTCGATAGTGAATTGTATCCACGTGCACGTAGTGCAACGCTAGGATTTGTCCCCTAATCCTGACTCGCCAAAGCGATGTAACCCCCATTCTTTGAGAGAGTGGGATACGCCCACTCCGCGACCAGACCGAAATCCTGAGTGCCTATCAGTTAACCTACTGGTGGAGGAAGATTGCTAGCGATCCAGTCGTACCATGTTCAGCAGACATGGCTCCCAAACGTTATAAAGGAAGTTCACCTCCCGCCCAAGGTCACCGTTACCCAGATTCCTGGGATTGGCTCCCACAAGCTACCGACTCCCACGTATGACCACAAAGTCCAACCCAAATCCGGGGCCCCAGGCAATGCCCTAGGGGGCTTGTTAAATCCCGGCCCTGCCTACCTCTATCGTTCAACTGGCAACCGCCTTGTCGTGTAGAGGTACCACGCACACGTCGAGATACTCCCGTATCTCATCCCACACCCAAGGGAATAAGTCACCATATTCTGCAGAGATTATTCCCTTCCGCGGGATCAGACCCGTTACCCACATTCCTGGGTTGGCCCCTCCCCCACCTCCGTTCAGTCCCCAGCAGGCAGGAATCCGACACTCCCCCCGGTAGGGTCGTCTAAACAATACGGGACTTCCTCTAATTACGGTAGAGGTAAACCTGCATTACCAGAGCCAATAACTGATATAGACCGATTGATCAAGGTAGACGTTGTCATTTGGGAGTCGTGTCTCCCCTGGTAGACTCGCCCAAACAATACAAGGCTACCTATCTTTAACGTGTTTAGGTACTACCTACACGTTGTAGCAAAGCTACTTGTCCGAATGCTAATGGTATGTGTAAGCCACTATTAGAAGGGACACCTACACCCTTCCTTCGGTAGGTCGTTCAAACAATACGGAACTACCTCTGATTACGGTAGAGGTTCACCATACATTACCAGGCCCAATGGCTGATGTAGACTGTCTTACCTTTAAAGACAATAGCCATTTGGGAGCGGCGGCTCCTCTGATAGGGTCGTGGCTCCTGCACCCAGTTAACCTGCAAGCCTGGGACTAAGGAGTGACCCACTTCCTCAGCGCTCTTGAGGTACGAGTGTGTGTTAGGATACTAGGTATCCCATCCCGGACCCAAAAGAACTCACTACTCTCTCTTTGATGGCAGTACCTACATCATCCTCCTGGTAGAGCGCTGGATCGGCCCACACTTCGGAAACACCAGCTACGTGCTCTTTCATAAGTGTTGAGGTATCAAGTAGCCTTATCTCCCGGGCCCAAGAGACGACCTAGTTGCTCATTTCGGAGGATACCCGAGGGCTCACCTCCACATTTAGGGGCGGCAGCCGGAGACCACCTACCTCGCTGAGGACCTGACGAGTTCACACGTACTCTCCCAGTTCCAATTGCACGAGTTAGACGCCCATTTCGGAGGATACCCTACAACGATTAAATGATTTTACTGGTTCCTTTCGTAATAAATTTGAGCCATTAAAGAATACACACTCCGTCCCTTTTTGATTCCATTTATTTATACCTGGTTTTCCTGACAACGACGAAACAAAGTCTCATTATTTTAACATTATCGACAATCATATTATTTGAAACATTTCTTTCTCTTCTTCTGCAGCCAGCATCGTGCATATTTAGAATAACTTATGACCCAAAATTACAAAATTACAAAATATACAATGTACTGTTGTGACCTGAAGGTTCACCTCAGCCAGTAGGTTGTTGTCTCCCTGTGATACGTGCCACTATAGGTAAGAGACACGTGGCATAAAGAGACGTCCCAATCTCCCTCACTGGATACCGTGGACACAATGCATGCAACGGGGTCTTAGCCAGCGGAGGGCCCCTCCCCCTTTCTAAACACGGGCTTGGGACCGGCCATGGCGGGGTGAGTAAAGAGGACAAGCAAAAAATTGAAGACAGAATCAACTATCTTCGCTGAGTGACCATATGACTTAGTGATCCATGAACACTGTTGCCATCAGGTGCCTTCAAGAATAGCTAAAAGACACTAATGTAGTTAAAAATGATTAACTTACTCCCCTGAAGAAAAACTGCCAAATGTATAACTGACAAAATTTGACACCAAAGTAAAAGAAATTATAACATTTTTGTTCCAACAACTTTTGTGCAAAGAATATATTGTAATATTCTTCTTGTTTTTCTCAGATTAAACATTCCACCATACATACTTAAAATACTTACAGTATGTTTTGCTACGTACATACTTCATTGAATAAAAGTATTAAATCCCTTTAATTTTTTTCTTAATATTATCCAATTAAGATAACGCTAGCTATATTTTGTGGTTGTTATTGATATAGCACAACACTAATAATACAGGCCAAAGTCTAGAAAACGCTCAAAACATATCATACACAAATTATATGTGTTTTCAAATAAACTATAAAGAAACAACAGCTTTCGAAGCCCTAATTTATTGTCAGATCTTGATATATAGTCAAAGATGATATAAATAATACACGTAGTCTGGTGCGGCAATATAAGTGCTTCTCCAAGAAGAATGTCTAGAAATCTAACAAACCTAATTTGAATTTGTTTTTCAATATAAAATTTAATTGCAAAAAACGATTTACCTGTTGCTAAGATCAAATGGCTAGAAATTGGTAATTTTGGGTGTAGGATTTTTCAAAATAGTAGCTAATAGCCGAACCATATTTTATCTACCTAAACAACATACAAAAATTGCTAGATTTAGCCATAAAATAGTAAAATTGGCTACATTGTCCGTGAACTTACTAATATACTACAAATATAATCACTTCAAATCACTTACAAACCGTTCCACGCTCTCCCGCTCTTAAAATGTTTAACTCTTTAGGGTTCTTGCTATGAGCTGACATGATGTACTATGGTGCTATATATTGACCAGTTGAAAATGACTAGGAAAGAGCACAAAGATTCCCCAATCTCCAGAAATTATCGTAGAGCCACAAATGTTAGCCAGATAATGCACAAGTGTAATTCTTTGATTTCTAATTTCACAGGAGAATGTCGCTAACTTATATTTCAAGTAGTAGATTTTTCTTTTATATGAATAGCCATTCTTCTCCTCTAAACTTGGTTTACACTTTACGAAAGAACGCCAAACGAAAAATCAATTCATTTTTCTTTTTTTTGTTACCGATATTTCCCGCAACCTCATTCTTACCAGCTATTAGCACAGTCTTTTTTAACAATACATTTTAGTTTCTCGCCTTTGATATCCAGTGGAACCGTTCCATTCTTCGTGTTATGTTACCCGCTTTACTAGTCAGAAACTTGAAGGTGGGGACGGAGAAAAAGGGTTTTTGAGACACACTATATCTTTCTTTTACCCTCTTTTTATTATGTCCGCCACATCTGTTCTTGCAGTTTCTTTTCGGCCGTTTCCTTCGTTCCTTCTTCTTCCTCACCCTTTTTTACCTATATTTCCTGGGACACTTTTTCATCCCTCCTTCGTACTCTTATTCCATTTGTCTTGTCACCTGTCCGCCCCTGGTCTCTATAGCAACCTGCGCCCACGTCACGTCTACGATTTATCTAGCCTTAAATCAGTCCCCGTAAACACACCAAGAGAGCTGGGACAAAACTCACTTCTTTTCTTGTTCTACAATTCATTTTTCCCTACGAATATTTCTTGTTTTTGGTCTTGGCCTAGCTTTGTTTATAGAACACTATGTGGATGACTTTTACAAGTGTATATACATATATCTTTCTGGTGTTTTAACTTTCATGCACATATCTCTTGATTCCAACACTGCAAACTAGATAGTTGATGTGTATCAAATACTGTAGTAGAAAGTGAAAAAGTATACTAGTTTTCGATATCTGGATAATACTATCAGTGAGAACATAAGTGCAAACATGAAATAAAGCAAGAATATGAACGGCAAAAGAACCGTTTAGAAAGAAGAAAAGTATATTTGGTAGGTCGTTGAATAAAGAGTTAAGAAGAAGATTCGCAATTTGTTTTCAGAAGAGTACTGTACTCTGCAGGGCAGAAACATGGACATTACGCGAAAGCGATGTAAAAGAGGATCTTGAAATGTGAGCTTGGAGAAGAATTGGCATAATTAGTTGATTTGAAAGAAAAAGAAATCAGGAAGAGTTCGAAACTGCAGGGAAAAATTAGAAGAAATGAAATGTAATCATTAAAAGGAAGAAAAACTGGTTGGGGCTTAGATGAGAATTAACCATACCGTGAGGGATGCGATAGAAGGTACAGTGCCAGAATAAAAGGAGAGGATAAAAATGAAAAACTATTACGCACTTCTGGCAATGACTTCCTCCATGTTTTCCACTTTCTTTTTTGCTTATAACAATCTATCCAGAAATATGTTGACGAAGTCTAATACTGTCAGTGTTGCCATATTACGCTTTAATGCCGGAAAAGACGTGTTTTCACTGCACACTGTGGGATGTCTGCATTTGGTACCTGCGTATTGCTCTTGTTTCAAAATGATACATTCCCATCCAGCTTACCCATTAAAATTCCCATTTGTCAACAAACAATGCCACACCTCTCTTCAATTCGTGACTTTTCATGTTTCTTAAAGAAATGTTTCCATGTACTTTGTATTTCTTTTGTTCGTAAGGACTAATGAGGAATCCTTCCTCAATGGTTTATATCTCATAAATATCTACATAGACAGAGCTTTCCTGGGTATCAGTTTCAACCATATTGTTCTTATTCAGTCTTATTGTTCAAAAGTTCTTATACGGATAACTTTGGGTTGCACGACTTTCCGGACACCCTATAGTTTATATGTAAATATCCTGGAAAGTATTTGCTCCAGTCTTGGTAGTAAGTTTTATATTTATATTATGTTTCATGCTGTTGTATGCATTATTCTCACATTTAAAACAGAGAAATGTCGTTTAGCATCAATATCAGTAATCACTCTTCTGATTGTTGGCGTGTTAGTACCGGTATTGTTTATTGTATTTATTTACAATTTGGTTGGCACATACTTTCTGCACAGGTAGAGTATGACTATTGAATGTTGTACACTTAATTCTTTCACACAAACATTTTATTAAACAAACTAGTAAATTTTCCTATAATGGGAAAAATCATTCATCATTGATTTTTAGAAATCTTGCTTATAAATACACACTGCACTTATTTCCTGTTAACAACTTTGGTATGTTTAAGCCCGAAATGTAGTAGTCAATAGCTCTGGAAGTAAAGGTCTCGACTTTACCAAATTTGAAATATTGGTAGACCTTATTAAGTTTAAAATGCATGTGAAATAACGTGTTGTGTAGGGATTTCGTTTTTGAGTTTAAAGGTCCATTCAATAAATAACTGGAAAAGCTGTATTAAAAATACAAAAACTTAGTCATAGTTTCTGCTTCTTTGTTATTTCTTGGTGGTTTCCTAGAACTATTATCAGATGGATCTGGTACGCCTCTCACCTGAATGTTACGCTAAAAATAAGTGAAACAAGATTGCGGCAACCTTGCAGGTTTGCATCAACACGGAGTAGTGGAGTGCCATTAGATATCTGTTGCCTAAAGGGTTGAAACGGTACTTTCTTGAATATCAGTACGACATGAACAATATAGTGGGCTGATCCGACACTAACGTTCATCTTTTCTGCTATATCACACACCGCAATACGCCTGTTTTTCCCGTATCAACTCATCAACTTTCGCAATTTTGTTCTTGACTGGTCTTATTTAGCCTAGTCATCATATCCGTGGGACGTCATTTTTGTTCTTGACTGCATAGACAGAGCGTCCTGGGCGTGAAGAATGTTCTACACTTGTTGCAGCCCTTTTAAACTTATCTGCCAACTTGTAAACTTGTACACTTTGACTCAAACAACTTTCACTATCTTACACTGCCATTCCATGGTGAATTTTGATTGCTTTCAACCCTTCAGTTCATAATTGTATTTACTAACTAAGTTGGAGTTTAGACTGAAGAAAGTCCAAACCCAAACTTCGATGGCAAATAAAAGAACGAT
This sequence comes from Thermobia domestica, assembly GCF_964235325.1. Classification (NCBI taxonomy): domain Eukaryota; kingdom Metazoa; phylum Arthropoda; class Insecta; order Zygentoma; family Lepismatidae; genus Thermobia; species Thermobia domestica. The sequence goes on from NC_137458.1 coordinate 133,765,005, forward strand.
CAAAGATCAACACAATAAAATATTTCATATTCGTAATAAGCTCATAAAATTCTAATATCATGCCAAATTTGGTAAAGGTAGGATGAGTTGCATCAACCGCTTTTATTGAAATTTCTTGATTTCACTGAGTTCATCAAACCCAACTTCGATGTCAAACAATTTGGACATTAAAGTTCTGTACATCATAATATTTCACGTCATGCTCAAATGTGTACACAGTTCGTCAACGGCTACCACCATTTCCAGGTTTGATCAAGATTTCGTAGGTTTCATCGATCACGATTTCGTGAAATGCCTTTATTTCTCTAAAGGCCAGATCCAAATTTGATGGTAAGTAACCCAAGAACCAATTGTCTGTATACCATAATGTTTCAATTAAATACTAACCTTCACAAAGTCTATTATCTACCATCGCAAATTTGGTCAAGATAGGATTAATATCGTTGATATTATAAAAAGAAACTTCTTCTAAGTTAAACCCCGAATTTGATGGCTAATAATTCAGAAAGCAAAGGTTTGTGTACCAAAATATACCATATTCGTACCAGGATTTGGAAGTTGTATGATTATCCCAATTTTCGTCAAAATCGGATAGGTTACATTAATTATATACGATATATACACTCGTTCTGATATTGATTATTTTTGTGGAAATATTTTAAAATCAGGACGAAATTGGGGCATTTCCTACTTATACTTAAACAAGCCAAGATACACTATCTTAAGAAAGATTTTTTGTATGTGTTTCGAATGTAATTTATCAGTAAAAATATTCAAGTTGTGTACAGGAGTCACCAGCATAAAATTGATGTATAAAATATTTTATTTTCAAAACGCTTCCTGTTACAGTATCTGAACTGAAAGTAAATTTACAATATTACTTGTATTGTTTAACGTAACATACAGAGGTTCTCTCACAATATCAGAAAAATGAAATCTTTAAGTTTATCGTCCCACGGTTATGCCGGTTAGGCTAAAGGAGACGGTGATAACACTAGTTAACAAATTTAAACTTTTTGTTTGTTACATGAGAAAAATCACCTGATCTTAAAGGAACTTTTTGCGCTGAATTCGAATATGCACTCGGTTTCTCTCCATCACGTACAGTTTTCCCGTAACAGAGGGATTTTTGGGAAATTCGGTCAAAAATTTCCCTTTTTTAGATATTTTATTCCCCTAGCTCCTGTCCCCTTACATATAGTATCATAGAAATTATACCTAAGTATACCTTGATTTATATTTAATAAACCCTAAAGGTTTCGTAAAAATCGCTTTGTTCTTTCTAGAGAAATAAATATATTTGTATGTATACTGTGTGCACTTTATTGCACCTGATAGTAATGCTTTCAGATCTCCTGAGTTGGGGTAAAAACGATTTGCTTTATTACTACAAACACAGACATAAAAATGAATATTTACAATAGTCAACAACACACTTGTATTGCTCTCTGTAAATTAGAAACGGGTATAAAAATAGAATGTACTTCCAACGTATATTTTTTTTAAATGTACAGTATATGTATATCTTAATACATATATATACAATTCTCCAAGTTTTTTCGTTTTGTTCATGAAATGGTTATCAATATTTGTTATCAAATGTAACAGAATGCAAAAGAACTTCCACTTCCCGAGCCCCCTACCAACTGGGAAGAGATATGGCCAAAAGACTCTGATGATGATCATGACCTTGATGAACCATCGACATCAACATGTACATCCAAGGATCCAACGTTCATCCCTGACTGTGTTCACGAGCCACATTTCATCCGGCAATGTGAACTTAATGACCTAGTCCGTGATTTGCACCTGACAAAACAAGAGGCGGAACTTCTGGGATCAAGGCTCCAGCAGTGGAACTTATTGGATGCAGAAACGAACATATCAGTGTACAGGAAAAGGCATGTTCAATTTTCAAGCTATTTCTTAATGCAAGATAATGTGTGCGTATGTACGGATATAAATGGGTTGATGGCGGAGCTAGGAATTCCTCACGTTCCAGAAGAATGGAGGTTATTTATCGACGCGTCAAAGGTCAGCCTTAAAGCTGTCCTTTTACATAATGGAAATAAAAAACCTTCTATACCACTTGCGCACTCAGTGAAGATTAAGGAATCCTATGACACCATGTCAACTTTGCTAAATCTTATAAATTACAAGGACCATTGTTGGCAAATATGTTGTGATCTCAAGGTAGTTGGTATTTTATTAGGACTGCAGTGCGGTTACACGAAGTACCAATGTTTTTTTATGTTTATGGGATAGCCGAGCTGATGACAAACATTATGAAGTGAAGGAATGGGAACCTAGAGTGAATTACGTACCTGGAGAATGGAACGTCAAATACGCTCCTTTGGTAGATCCTAATAAGATATTACTACCGCCACTTCATATCAAGTTAGGACTTATGAAAAACTTTGTCAAAGCCATGGACACATCTGGTGAAGGTTTCAAGTATTTGCGAGATAAGTTCCCTAACCTGAGTGATGCTAAGATTTCAGCGGGAGTGTTTATTGGTCCCCAAATTAGGAAATTAATGCTTGATGATAGCTTTGACAGCCAGTTAGACAGTGCTGAGCTAGCTGCCTGTACAGCATTTAAGTGTGTTGTGCGCAACTTTCTGGGCAATAACAAAGCTGAGAGTTACACAGAAATCGTACAGGACATGATACAGAAATACAGAGTTGGGTTGTAGGATGTCTTTAAAAATCCACTTTTTGCACTCCCACCTCAGCTTCTTTCCTGCTAACCTAGGTGCTCTCAGCGACGAACAGGGGGAAAGATTCCACCAAGATATAATGGCAATGGAGAAAAGGTACCAGGGACGATGGGATCCTTCAATGATGGGGGACTATTGTTGGGGTCTTGTTAGAGAATGCAACATTTCTTACAAAAGAAGGAAGTAGTGTACGTTTTTGTAACCCAATGGAAGTTTCATATATTGTGATAGTTTTGATTGTCTTTTCATGACCTTTTGGTACATTTGTATTATTGTTTATTGTAAATTGTCACACTTGTAAATTATATTGTATTATATTTTATATATGTGTTTGTGGTAATAAAGCAAAACGTTTTACCTCAACTTAAGAGATCTGAAGGTGCAATAAACAGTACACACAGTATACATACAAACATATTTATTTCTCTAGAAAGAATAAAGCGATTATTACGAAACTTGGAGGGTTTGATAAATATTTATCAAAGTATACTTAGGTATAATTTCTATGTTAGTATATGCAAGGGGACAAGATCTTGGGGTGTAAAATAAACGAAAAGGGAAATTTTGAGGGATTTTCCCGAAAATCCCTCTGTTACGGGAAAATCGTACGTGATGGAGAAAAACCGAGTGCATATTCGAATTCAGCGCAAAAAGTTCCTTTAAGAACAGGTATTTCCTTTTATGTAACAAAACTTTTGTTAACTAGTGTAATGAGAAATGAGTGAAATGGTGGAATGAAGAAAGTGGGAGAACCCCGAGAAAACCCACGAGCACGGTGTTTGTCCACCACAAAATCCACACGGCACGAGCTGGGATCGAACCAGGGACCCTAAGCACCTGAGGTGAACGCTCTACCACTGAGCCTTCGCGCCCCCTCATAATATCAGAATACACACTTTGCGTTCAAGAACTAGCAATGGTCGTACCAAGTCATGAAGCTAGTGTGCTATTATAATGAAAGATCAAAACGGTGAACTAAGAGACCTTGTTGAAGAATTTAAAGATTATAAGGATCTTTTAAACTTACCGTTTGAAACGTATTTGCAAAGAAAATATTGTTCTGCAACAATTACAACAACAGCTTCACCATAATATTTTTTCCAAAGTGAGTAAAGTAAGAAGTCATACTCTTGATAACGAAATTCGGATAATAATGGAAACTATGAGAATATTGTAAACTGACTGGTGGTAACACTTTATTTTTACTTTTGTGTTCGAATGTCTGTCAGCCATCTTGTAATACACATTTTTATATTGGTTTCAATTATTATTGTTTGTTGATAATGAGCTTACCTTTTCAGCACCAAGGATATTTAAGATAAGATTAGGATTGGGAATTAGGAATTAGATTTTTGTAAGTCATTTAGCCCGGCATGTATATATGAGGAATGACGTCCCTCGGCGAGCACACTATCCGATGAAAGGGAAGGAAGAAAGCGGTCTGAGACCATTATGTTAGGTACTATCCCGCCATTTGCCTGGTGTGAATGAGGGAAATCCAGGAAAACCATCACTCAAAATGGCTGGCCTGATAAAAGCCGCTACACTTTTTCGATCGAGTGCCCTCACCTGGAATCGAATCCGGGACCTCTCGCACCAAAGGTGAAAGCGTTAGCAACTACGCTAAGCGGGGTCACTGTATAATATAAGAATTTTCAGTGTATGATTGAACACGAACCACCTAATTTGTATTGAATGCTCTCCACCGGGAATCGAAGTCAAGACCTCATTCACAAAAGAGGCATACCGAAGTGCTATCTTGTTGGAATAGGTTCATGTGATGCACCATCGCGATCACAGAAAATCCGTGAAACGACAATGTTGAAATGTACTTCTCAATGTACAGCAATAGATTGAACATGATTTACCATTTTGTCTCGATTTCGAAAAGCACGACTCGGTCTCAAATTCGAGTTAAGATCGAGATTGAGACTAGTTTCGGTCTCGGTACCATCCTCTGAAAAGTAAAAACACTACATTAAGTTTATTATCCTATCTTCGAAGATTAAAAAGAAAAAGTTTCCACGCAGAAAATCTAGGTCAAGTTATAAAATTGATAACTCCGCTAGCAGGTTGGGTACCGCTAGTAACGGAAAGGTATTTATGACTGCTGTCAGCAGTCAGTTTGGAGTTACAGGGGAGAGAAGAGGTTTTGTCTCGAGCTGTCGCCAGCAGCTCGTCTGACAAGCACCTGCATGTTCAGCGCTTGACGGAGGACAGAATCAACACCTCATAAGAGAGGAAAGATACCCGTTTCTGGTTTTTCTCTTATTTACAAGGCAATTTTCGTCTGTATAAATACTGTATGACAAAAACTGATCTGGAGTGAAATCTGAAATAAGAAAAATGATCTGAAAAAAAAAAATTAAAGGATTGAAAGTTCGTGTTAAATGAAAACATTTACTAAGTCAAGGGACTAAAAATTAGTTCGTAATTGGTGCTAACCGAAATTCGTGTTAACCGATAAAACTTTCTATAAGATAACGTACAGCGATGCCGGGACCGAAATTTTGTTCGTCCTAAGCGAGTGTTCGGCTTAAGCGAGTTCGTGTTAACGAGGTTATACTGTAGTCGATTTCCAGGAGTTAGTAATGAAGTTAAGTAGAACAAGAGGCACGCTAACAAATGAGTTGAAGACAGTGGTTAATGTTTTTTCTTTTTATTTGTATCTTGCTCTGTTAATTAAAGAGATGAACCTTGGTTTTTTACATCCAATTTGGACAGACGCAATGTCATGACTTACGCACTACACAATATTTCTTATGCAAAGACCTTTCAAGCTAAGTATATACAAATCCGATTCCTTGTGTCACTTTCTATTTGATCTCCGCTTACAACGATGAATCAGGGCACTGGTTCTTTATTACTGAGCCACATTAAATAATACTCACACTTCATCTCTTATATTGATTCCATTTTTTTTATTTATATATTATTTATCTGGTTGCCTGCCAACCGGATATTGACAATCTCATTATTTAACATATGAATATCCTTTTTTCTGTATATTTGACAATTATATTATTTTTAACTAACTTCTTCTTCATAACCTGGGTTAGTACATATAAAAAAATGCTTATTGCCCAAAATAATATAAAAATATACAACGTACCGTTGTACGCTTAGTGATATCATATTAACTCGATTTGTTGGATTTTAAAAATAAGAACACATAGTTTTTGGCAGTTTACACTGATTTTTATGTTCACAGTATGCTTTGACGTACATAAGACCCAGGGGCATGGTTCAGAAACTTTCAGTCATATTTAATGATGTTTTACACAAGATATAGAAGAATATTGAAATGGAGATAAATATATGACTTTAAAAGAAATAGAAAAAGAAATCGAACTTTGCACCACTTTCCTCCTGAGTCTAAGAAAATTGCAGCCTGAAACTTTGCCTTATTTTTCTCTTTTTCTATTTCTTAACAACATAACGAAAAGGGAAAGTTCTAATTGCTTTGCTTTCTTAATGAGGTGCTCCAAACGAATTGAAGGAAAATCCAAAATAAAAAATATATATGAAAACACGTGCAATCTAAGCTAAACCTATAAGTGAGTAATTCTGTTTTTTCACTCCTGTTTTTTTTTTCTTCTTATTTTCGAAATGTCAATTTGACTAACAAGCAGGGAAAAGATTTCTGTTTATTAAATATCTTCCTATTTCCGTTATCAAAAAAAAAAAAAAAAAAAAAAAAAGCACGATATTTCAATGTATTCTTTTAATTTCTTAAAACAGAATCTTCTCATCTAGACAAAATTAATTAATGTAGTAACAGTCGTGTGATACAAATTGATGGTGATGATTTTAGAAGTAACATATCTTTCAACATATCGAGTTTACTAGGCAAATACATATGAAGGTGAACAACATCTAACCAAGCAAATAAATATGCATCCTTAGCAAATTATCGATAAAAGAAAGTAGCATATTTTATATAAAGAAGATTTTTATGGTTTATATGTGACAAATTTTCAAAATGTACTTATTCTAATTATGGAAACACGTCCCGCCACCACTGGCAGTATTTTATAGGATAGCCAATGCTATGAACTATCACCTGACACCGCAATTTCCAGTGCAACAAACTCACTGAAGAACACACATAGAAATTTCATATCATTCTTTTCTGTAGGTTTTCTATATGCCAGAGAGAGCAATGTAGTAGACGGTGGTTTAATATCCAAATGCGCTAAACTCCATTGCGCTGTCTTCAGGATATCGATAGGAATGTTGTAAAGGGAAATAAGATGAATTCTTGTTTCCTGATTCAAGTTATATTAAATCCTGACAGTATGTGTTGGATAATGAATTATAAGTAAGCTGGGTGAGATTGTCCTTTTTAATAAAAGAAATACATGCTCTACAGTTAGGAACTATCAGCAATTATTAAATGAAAACAGACTTTTGATGGAAAGAATCAAGTATGAGAAGAGAATAAAGAGATTAATAAAAATAAATTGCAATTAACTAGTGATGGGGTAAACTCTATTCATCTTGAGATGATTTAGGAGTTTACAGGTCACTGTAGTGCGCTTCGACCTTAACAAATAACAGACACCCCTTTTTGGAATGAAGTTATAAGAAATTAAGAAACCAGTGAGCGTTTTTGTTACTTTGTTTATTCTAACTGCAGATAGGTGTACTACATGTATTAGAATTTCGGTAATTTGTCTACAACATGACTCTTAACTGAATTACTAATTTCATAAACATCAGTGGAACGCTTTGTGGAGTCCGCACTTGGTTTTTGTTGGCACCGTACAAGCAGGGAATGTCTTCACATATATCGGAATCATGATGGATTTCTTGAAGTAGCCAGGATTCACCTTCAGCGCGGAAGACCATGATTTGATTCTCGGCGTGAGAACATATATTATATTTTGAGGCCGATGTTAAATTGTAGGTCGGCGTTTCATGTAGTCTCCGTACTGAACGAAACGCTAAACTTTAAATCAAGCAGCCAACTAATTTATGAAACAACTCTAACTTACCGTCGTAATCGTATATGGCAACAATTACGATTCCTTGGGGAGAAACTTTCTCTGCACTAGCGGTAAAACTCAGTAAGTTGTTACCAGAGGTATTACAATACATAAATACCAAATGTTACCATTACGAGTGAGATAAATTTAAGACACACCAAGCGTGACAATCATTTTAAATTTGATCCTCTCCAATATCTCTTTTATACAGTTTGCTGCAGTTTATTATGAGCATAGTGGCACCGGAGAAGGTTGCTGCTGACAATAGTGTAAAAGATCTAATCTCTGGTCCCCGTCACGTTTGAGTGATGTAATGTCCTGCCCAGCAATAGATAAATTTCACGTAGCTCCTCAGGTGACACTTTTCCTGGCAACTTCGAACTTGTCCCTTTGGCTGAGAAATGTTTTTTCATGAGCACGTTTGTGTTTGTCTGGTCACGATATTTTTAGATAAGGACACTATTTTCCCGATACTATTTCATTATTCGGTAGTACGAAAAATGCGTATGGAAAAGAATGAGTTGATTTTGAGTTTAACGCCCCGTTCAGCAGCGAGGCTATATGAGACGTGGACCTACTGATTAATGTTGAATCCGAACCAAATGAACTACCGCCGGAAATCGAACCCGGGTCTCCCGCGCAAAAGGCGGGTACGCTAACCGGTTAGCCACCGGGGAGCTCTCGTATGGAAAAAAACTTTGATGTATTCTTCCCAATAACGATCCACCGTAGATGGAATTTCACTATGATCAACACGATCCTCCGCCACTTGCAAAATGAGACACCACACTAATAATAATGTTTTTATGTTTGCGGCACAAGAACACAGGTGACAGCAGCAGCAGTACCGAATTTTTTGAATATAAACCGATGACCCATTTGTACATATTAAAGATGATAACACATATTACTTACTTTTCCAGATTATTATAAAAGATATTTTCAAAATTCAAATTTTATAGTATTTGTTAAAACTTTCGATATTAATCAAAATTCTTAACTAACATCCTTGTCAAATACTACAAATACACATTTGTATTTTGAAAACTATTTTCTCAAAACTAAAAATACAGAATTGATATAAACAATTTAGAAAGTGGATAATACTAGATATGCATATGTTAAGTACGTAACACACGTTCAAGTCAAAGAAACGAGTCCCCAGGAAAACATTCACGCATTTAGAAGTTAGTGTCCTTAACCAGATGTTTACACAAGAATTCAGAATATGAGAAGCATTTAATAAGAAGTTTTAATACCAACAGAGAACAGTGCGAGTTATTACTGAATACAAGCTTTTACTTGGAAAATCAAATGAAATATTTCAGTTTAACGTCCCGGTGGAGGAAAAGGGACCTGAGAAAATTCACAGGCACGATGTTGTCCACTACAAACTTACTTGACCGGGGATTGAACCACAGATCCCACACACTAAAAGCAATCACTTTATTACTGAACCACCGTCTTCCTTTTACTGAAAGTATTGACATCGAAATAAAACGAGACGCATTTTGGGTAAGTACATTTTTCATATATATAAGTACATAGTTCAAAGAATAATAAATAATAAAAATGTACAAAGTAAAATACGATTAAAAGTCAAAAATTATCCGCAATTTCTCCATAATTCTCTTTAGATTGTTTGCAGTACATGTTACAATGTTATAGTAGATTGATCTCAACTAACTTTCTACTGTTTACTTCTTCCTTTCCATAAGGATCAAGGCCGCTCCGCTGGCAATATACATCAAGGAAGACAGAGTACTGATCTGATTTATCTGGTCTCAAAGTACGTTAGGGACTGAAATCCACCATATACTTTCAACACAACACAAAGACGTGCTCTAGTACGTAGAAGTGTGTACGAGTGGATAGAGAAGTTTGAAATTGTCCGATGCATGAAGAAGGAGCAGAAGCACCTTCAACCTTTACCACTTGTTTGATCGCTATAATAATAAAGGCGATGAACTATTGAGAAAAATAGTTACACGAGATGAAATTGCCATAGATATCATACATGATTATAAATCAGAATTTGAAAGAAAAGTATTGAGTGGATACGTCCAGGAACACCAACGAAAATAAAATTCAAGGTATATTTCCACAGGAAAGGAGTTGTTAACCCTACATACACAAAGGGGTACGTGTAACAACGCAAACCATGGAAGGGTTAAAATGTTCGTCACATAAACCATTATTTTCTGTCAGAGAAAATTTAATATTCTTCTCTATTTCGTATTAACCATAAACTAAGACAACCGAAGGCACCAAATAGAGAAGTACATTACATTTTCTGGGATAGAAAAAAGCGGACATGTTTTAATCCTCTCTTGGTATGTGATGTTCCACTATAATCACTCTAAAAATAGCAGGTCTTTTCCGTTTAAGTGTACGACGCATTGCATCATCTGTACTCGTAACTACGTATAGTGTCAGAATGTTCAAGTTTAATTGGAAATAACCTCGTGTACATTATGGTAAAACGTTACATCAAGGAAAAGTACTTTATGTCACTGTGAAAGTTTTTTTTATAACAAAAATGGGTTATTTTCTAGAAATTAAAATTATTGAATGACAGAAAATAAAATTTATATTATTTTTGACACGAAACCTGAGTTTTGACATGATACTAAAGAAACATTCAAAAAAAATTCTTATCCTAATAACATTGTGGACAATTTTTAACTCACCTTGGTGTACATGGAATTATGGATTTCAAAAGCACCTATACTGGAAGACTACCTGGGAACGAAGCGTATATTCTAATTTTGACATATCCTTTAACCTCTTTCCTCCATTTAAGATACACATTTTAATAAAAGTGACATTATAGCATTCCTGCTCAAGGTAGGTGCTATGCTCAAAAAGCCATTACAAACAGTTCAGCCATTTTCCTATTATGATGAGAAAAACAATCTCGATATGATTTTTTCTTTACTGAGAAACATAGAAATTAACCCCCTTTCCCCTTATAGTCAGAATTTCAGAAAATACTGGAATAAAGTATCAATTACTTTTAACAACAGTTTATATTCCAAATTTCATATCCATGAAATGAGAGGATCGTAGCTATTCTTTTTTTTGACTCCCATTTGTAGTTCTAGCTCTCCTTAGAATACAGACAATTATAATTTAATAATTAACATTATAAAATCTTGGCTTAAGGATGATGTTAACTACGATCAGAAATTCATTAACAAACAGTTCAGCCGTTTTCCCATGATGATGAGACAAACAACATCGATGCTAGTTTTATATACTAAGAAACAAAATTTACCACATTCTCCCTATTAAAACTGAACTTCAGAAAACACTGACATAAATAATTATATTCACTTTTAAAAGAGAGTTCATTTACCAAGTTTCTTCTCTGTAACATCATGGACTCGAGAGATGCTTTATTTTTGACATAAGCTTTAAGCATCATTCTCTTCTCCTTAGAGTACGCAATTTAATCAAAGAGCATAATCACTCAGTTGAAGGTAGGTACTATTTTCAGAAGTTCATTTCAAACGTTTAATCTGTTTACCGTTAAGATGTCATAGGCAACATCGATTTCATTTTTATACTAGATATACGTCGAAATAGCTGTTCAACTTTCGTCAAACAAGGAAATTTACTAAAATTCAAAGCAATAACGTGCTTATTCGTGTTCTTGTCGATTTTTACTTAGGTTACATGAATGTAATATAGGAGGTAATTGTTGACCATTTTCCTTTGCAGGTATTCCATAACCCCTTCCCATAGGTTCTATAGAAATTCAAGTCTTCAATGAGAAAGAATACATCCTGGGATAGTATCCTCAATCATCTAATAACGAAATGAAGTGGATCCTTTGCAGATATAGCAGTTTCGATGTTGTTCTAGGTGAAATATAGGTATTATATCTAGTTTAATGGAATACAATAGTGTCACGAATTCCAGCCTAATGTAGCAGAAGGGCAGACGGGATAACAAAAAACTCCAGATAAATATGATTTCTATAATTACTTACCTACTTAATCACCCATGGCATTAAAACACATTATTTAAACTAAAACTCCCTCTTGTTCATATTTTCTGACCTCTTTAGTTATTACTTTACACATATTTGTCATGTACTGCACTGCGTTATTGTACACATTGTAAGATAAATTCGCCCTGCAGGAAAAATAAAGTGATGCACAATGTACATACACACAATTTTAAAATAAACAGAACGTTGACCTAAAACGTAGATCTATTCTTAAAATAGATTAAACTTATTTATATTCATTGATAAATTATTACATAAGAGTCTTAGAAGAACTAAAATTTTATAGTTTCTAGTTTTGAAAAAAGTACTTGATAGATGAAAGCCCTGGCAAAGTCACGTTTTTATAAAGGCGTTGCAAATCAAGTAGGTAGATAAAAACATTATATCTCATTCTGTTACTAGGTCGGGTAGCAGATAGTCTATTGTGTGTATGTTAAGGAGAGTGTTCGGAAAACACGGCGGATGGGTTGTATAGTGCTTTCCTCTGGTGTGTGGGTCCCTGGTTCGATTCCTGGCCAAATAAATTTGTGGTGGATAACATCGTGACCCTGGGTTTTTTCGGGGTAGTCCTGTTTCCTTCCAATTCTCTTTCCACCAATTCTTCCATGAACATTCACTTGCTTTAATCATTGTCTCCCTTAGTGTAACGGACATAATCGTAGAACATTAAGCTAAAAGATTTTATTTTTTTCAAGAAAATAGTTCTAGTTGGGTAAAAAAATAATTTATGTATGGCCACATGTATTCCTGAACATGAAACCCTTCTTTGAGAAACGAGAGGTACCATTAGTTCCCTGGCCTGCACGTTAATCTAGCATGTTACGAATCAAACATGTGTGCGATATGGTTATAGTTGTCACTTCGTTCGTCTAGCAGGCAGCGCCGATCTCTTGTGGATTTGCATTAGGGTTGTCATTCAAAAAAAATAGCGATATATGATATACATTTCTATAGTTTCACATAGCAAAAGGGTGTCACATTCCACGTTAATCAGTAGGTTCACGTCTCATATAGCTTTGCTGCTGAACGGGACGTTATACTCAAAATCAACTCAACTCAGCAAGAAAGTACAATTTGCATAAAAAACGTATGATCTGGCAACCTTGACGCATACAGATGGCACGTACTTCCTCGCGAGCATATCAAAGATCATTTTCCTTCCATACAACGACGTTCTGAGGAAGTAATTTCAGCACATGACGGTTTGATATCATATTAATGTAGTAATGTTAGAGGTATTGTAGTGTTCTGAAATTGTACCCATGTAAAGAATCAGTTGTATACATTTCACAAGTATTTATGTAATATGTGTATTTCTTTCTTGATGTTCAAAATTTTGCAAACACAGAGCATAAGATAGAAACTACTACAGGTATTTCTGATTTCATAAATTACTTCACAACTCCAGTTCATATATTTTCCTTTACATTTTTAAGAACATTTTTCAAGAATTTTTAAAACTACAGTTTATTTACATCCATCCATATTATTCATATTAGAGACCATTACATTTTTCGTAAGTTTGTAAAAAAAGTAGATATTTTACATGAAATTTACCAAAAGATAATATCTGCAAAAAACAAAATAGTATACTGTAACACCATAAGTTATATCTTTCTGACTCCATACATTATATATATATACGAACTAGCAAGTATGCCAACTAACATTATCAGGAACCGGTGAATGTGTAAAAATTTTACATGTTGAATTTTGTGTCCTTCTTTACATGTTCCAATAATGTGTGAAACTTCCTTTAAGTTTGCCTGCAATATTGTCGAATAGTGTCTTCTGTAATTTGCAGGTAACGCAAAAATGACGACTTTCAATGTAGTGTTTCTCGAAATCGTGCTGCATATTCCTCTGTTTGTGATGCACGGGAAATAGGCTTTCGATAGCTAGTGGAAACATCGCGTATATATATATATATATATATATATATATATATATATATATATATATATATATATATATACGATCCAATTATGAAAGTGTTACTACTTTATACAATGCAAATTTGGATTTCAAGCGGGGCTAAGTCCACGTTGATACGTATACATCAGACCATCAATTTTCCAAAAAAAAAAATCATAATAAAGTTACTCTCATACATAAAGAAAGCAGAAATCTTTTTTAAAGCCAGATAAAATTCTTTTTTTCAATTTTTTGGCACACGGAACAAGTCGAATAAAAGAGGTTTTGAAAAAAAGGTAGCCATAAAATTCAATCCAATTCGTTTAAAAGTTTCCTTTATTTCTATGTGGCCTACTCGAGATGCTCGTAAATTTATCACCCATGAAAAAGTGTATAAACTTCTCCAGTGTTTCTTGGTGTTTGGTTGTTGTTGTCCAAATTGAACTTCACCTTCATGTTTATACAGTATAATGTCCTTAAACACTCTTAACATTATAATGCTCTTACTATGTATATATAAAAGAAAGTTAAGGGAAAGTTCTCCATGTTTCATCTCACACGTTAATGTTATCATACGTGGAGAAGACAGGTTGTATTTGGAAACACACATCTTCACCCTTTGCCTTCTCCACCCCTCCCGATGCACAAAGTTCCGTGCAAGTAAACTGTATTTTGAGGCGTGACTGGTGTTAACGTCTTCTACATCACTGACCGCAGCGCCACTTCTCCTTACTGCGGCTGGCGTCTGATTTACTACTACAAACGCCTCTTTCTCTCTTCTGGTGTTCTTTCTTCTTATACAGCCCCTTCCCCGGTGGCGCGCTTCTACCGCCGTAAATCTTATCCAAAAGTAGAAGACATTGGTGTGAGCTCTGCAGAGGAATGAGGCATGGCGTGAACTGGATTTGAATCTGTTTTTCTCGGTCCAGCTATTTCATTTCCCTTTTTCAAAGGAGAAAACGGGGCCGACGTGGTTATCTTCGCTCTTCGACCCTTTGCGCTGTATTTCCTTATACTGTTGCTTTTACCATTTCTTCTATTTCGCTTTCTCTGTTGTATGACCTCGTTTCTTTTATTCTAATACTTTTTCTCTTTCCCTTTTTATTTCTTATATCCTGTGTATGTTCCCCGAAAGGTCGCATCAGTGTCAAAGTTTAAAGCTGTTGTATTGGCCACGATGAAACTTTTTGTCTTTTTTTTTATCGATTGTTAGAAGCATATATATGAGCACAAAAGTTCTGAAATAATATCCCTGTCACTTGGAAACGTTTATATTAATGCATAACTTAAATAATGTTTTTATTTCTGCTTATACCTAGGTGAGAATTGTTTCTTAATAGTTTTGTGTTAAGTACATACTTTGCACCTTGCACTCATAACAAAAGCAACTACAAGCTACGTTTATTTTGTCCTGTAGTCTTATGGCTATCTTGTATGTTTTTGTTCACTCTCATGTGAGTACAACAAATCAAGTAGTGACTCGAATTCTACTTTTAATAGGTCCTATCCTTATGAAACTTCTTATTGTATAGGTACCTAAACCAAACCCACAATATTATTTACCCTTCTTAGTTTGTTACCTTTTAATATTATTAATTGAAATGTTCAGTATATAATCTACATTTATCAACTGATTTTTACAGTTAGCATAAATATTAGTATCCGTTGAAGTCGCAGAATTTTGCTGACGTATTTTCAAGCTTCAAAACACGTTGTGTAAATATAAGAATTTTATTTTAATAAGCACAAATTGATGGAACAACATTTGTTCCGACATTTTCATTATAAGGATCTTTCATAAGCATTTTCCGAGTTGAAATTGTATATTTCTATTGTACGGAATTGTGTAGTTAACACAAGAATCTCAGTCTAGTAGAAAGTGTAACTACGGTTAAAATCTCAATCAAGTTTTTATTTTGCAATCTTCTTGCGTTATTCACTACGCTGTCTTGTCTGTATTGATATTAGAAAATTTCCATTGAGTCTTGAAAAGAACTGGCTAGCGTGGTACTTTAGCTGAGAATCCATGGTCAATCTTCAGTCCAATCTCACTTTCTTACTCCTTGAGTTTCATTAAATTTTGACTTTTTCAGAAAAATGATGCAAGATAAAACTTGTTTCTTACATTTGCCATACAATAGGAGGGCATGGTGGCTCAGAGATAGAGCGCTTACCTCTTGTGTTTTGCGTCGTTAGTTCAATCCCTGGCCAATAAGTTTGTTCTGGACAACATCGTGTTGGTAGATTTTCTCGGGGAACCCCCGTTTCCTGTCACATTCCCATTCCACCAATTCTTCCATTATCATTCATTTACCATATTCATCGTTTCCCTTAGCCTAAAGAACATAATCGTGAAACGTTAAACTGATGTTAATGATACTTTTTCAACCTTATCACAAATAGGCTCAAGATCAATATAGGTGGAAGCTAATAAGAATTCACGTCTGAATCGGAAAAGTAAAATGCAGAGATTGGTTCTTTGGCTTATGGGACTAGAGAATGTGCATTGTGGACCTAGTATTTAGAATTGATGATTCTTGCAACGTTAAAACTGCAGAAATTTTAGAGTCAAACTATTTCCACACACTTATTATCTACTATATTACACGTAAACTATACATACGGAAACTATATTGCATTTTAAGCAATCATTTTTCTATAAGCACATGAAATTGCTATCTAAAGGACAGTAATTATCAACACAAATAGTTGCAGTATGCAGCTTATTTCACTAAGTGATCAAGTTTGCAAGTTTTCCATTACTTATGTGATAAACATAATTGTATGGTAAAGTAGGCATTCAATTATCAGGTTCAGAATAAAAGGGATAGTGGTTAAAACAACATAATGATAGATAGATACTTTATTGGACTAAACTTGTAATCATACGAGCTATGCTTATGTTAATTAATTACAAAAACATTACGATGTGTTCAGGATTGGAATTTCCTAACCCGCACTTCGTGGGTTCCAATGAAAGGAAAAAAGTATATGGGATATATTATATTAAAGACCAGTGGTTAGTATTCTGAAGATATCCTTGGTTCTAATTCCGTGCCTACAATATTGACTACATTTTATTAGGGCTTTCTTTCATCTCATCAGACAATTGTAGAAATAACACTGGTGGGAACTTCTTTCCAAAACGTAATTCACTGTTAATTATTTCTCATGTAATATGGTTTATCAGCTGTATTTAAAGCTTTGTTATTTAATAAACAAATACGAAAAACGTATAATATAAAGTTTTATAATATAACATTAAGAACATTTGACTAATTGTTTCAATCAAAATATCAGAGTAAAGTTAGTTTAATAGTTCGATTCAATGAAAAAAAAGTCACTTACATGCTTAACGTAGGAACGAGAAAATGCATCAGAATTTCTTTTTAATGATTTTATCGGGTGTTGATGTTTATGAAAGCTTCAGAATCAGTTAATGTAACTCTTTTCACTTATTATCCCTCAATGTCAGTTTTAATTGTTACGGGTAATGGAACGAGTTTAGATGTGTAGCTATCAAATTGAGAAGAAAATCGATTGTAATCAGTTTGATTGTGTCATATATATGTATCTTGTTCGGTGTAAATGAGGAGTCCAATACGGTAAACAAGAAATTAACTCTGCTATCTATTCAATACAAAACATTTGCAATACAATAAATAAGACTGGTTGCAATCTGTTTCATCAAACTACGGACAGGAATGTTTGAGTAAATGCATACTGCGTTTTTTAATTACCCCTTACCCTCCCTGCAACCCAACCAACTTTGTCGCACAGTGTGTTGCATATACACATGGCGCGATTTTTTTTTTCTGGTATTGCAGATCGTAAACCCATACGAGAAGATTACCATCAATGTTCAAAATCGGTTCGATCATCATAGTCATCATTGGAGATTGATTGATAGGGAGTTACAAGTGCAAAATTTGTTTGTTTTATATACCTCTAACGGTTTAGATAAAAAAGTACTCCCGCTCTCTTGGGAAATGTCTATGCCACTCATCTGACAAGTAAATTAAAACTTGATTACTTCAGTTACTTTTCGTGTGATTTAAAATCACGCATCAGTTAGAAATGAACATTGCACTAAGCATGATATTTGCATCTATCATTACTCTTCCTTCTCTGTTTCCAAATAACCATTCAAGTAGTAATTGACCTATAATGATATATCTATCTTATATTCCATTAAATTAGGGTAGGCATTAGTTGATCAGTGGTAGGGTTCTTATCTCAGATACGAGAGATCTTTGTTTCGACGCTATACCATATAAGTATCTAGAAGGCAGCGTCCTACACAATGTGTTTTTTGTGTGATTATGATTCCACAAGTTTCCCTAAATTAGCTATGTGCAACTCCCTATCCCGGACCGGCTCCGGCCCATTGAACTCCTTTATCTGTCCCGCCTGAGCCGGTATTTAAAATGTATTTTTTTGCGTAATCTTTTAAACTAATTTGAAAAATTTTCCAACCTTCGATTACAGCATGTAAGAGTTATCTAGGTGATGAGGTAACAACAAAGAAACCAACGTTTCTCTACGTCTCCATCTTTAACTCTGATCTTTATGATCGAACCTCGTCAAAAATAAGAAGTTAAACACTAGGTTTCACTTTCTTCCTCTAGAAAAAGTATTTGGTTACTGATTTGTGTTTCTATGATGTTAGTGCACGATGAATGAGTTTCTCCATTGAATATAGCTATTCAGTTCTTGTGAAAATGTTACATATTGTCTTGTATGGCCCTCAAAGCCAGTAAGTCTTCTGTAAGTGGCTCACAACCTGTTCCACTTGCACATACCTGTTGTAAATTGACTTCTTATTTGTTTTCGTTTTCTTCGTTTTCTTTAGATTATTAGACAGTTATTTACAACTGACCGTGAATGGCATAAGATCATACTTTTTACAATCTGAAAAATAGCCAGAGAAATAGCAATGAGAAACATGTTAAGCAGAGGAGAGGGAAGGAATGAGATAGAAGCAAGGAATAAACAAGTGTTGGCAGTATACATGTAATCATAGGTCTTCGAATAGTATACCTGTAAAATCATCGACTGAACTATCGATGTTCTGATTTGCTTGATACCACTGGTTTTCATCAACATAAGATTTCCTGTTTGCTCCTTTCCTCTCCGCATCATTTGCTGAGAAGGAGATCAGAAAACTGTTATATCACACAACATTTCGTTGGAAATGACTAATTTAGAATCGAATGTTATGAACTAAATCGTTCATTTAATATAATTACTTCATACCCTAACATGAAACAAAGACTGTATAAATGTCTCTCGTTTATTTTCAAACTCATAAATTTGTACTGACATTCATTGACATTGAAGTAAACTGGGAAAAAAACTTTCTATCACCTTCTTCTTCTTCTTCTTCTTCTTCTCAGCTCAGTAATCTTTGGAGGAATTTGATGCTCCTTCCCACTCTTCTCTATCACTTTTCATACACATTTAGTTTCTCTTCACTATGTCTTGTATTATTTCAATCACGCTCTTCCTTCCATTTGGGCCTTTAACGGTGAAGAATTTTCCCTTAACCTGAGTAATATATGCAATTTAACCACTAGTATAAGAATATACTAATGAAAACGTAAAATTATACGTATATCTCCCTTTAAATGACACTGCTGATTTCACAGTAAAAGCTAATGATTTTTTTTTAAGTTGGAGAGATTCTCTCGCTTCCTCGTTACACATTTTAACTCTAAATTTTAATTATTAAGCTTTGAAGGAAACACATGAAAATCGGATTTTAGTCAGAGTATATTCATTCGCTCGGAGTAATAACACTACTAGTGATGTTGGCATTGGACGAGTAGCTATGGAATCATGATTGCTTTATCTATCAAATCATCGACACCGTCATAGTATGAACACCGTCATAATATGAACAAATATTTTTGTCTCATCAAGAATATATATGTACACAATTATGCATGTATGAATGCATTATGTATGTATGTGCTGTGAAAGAGAACCTCCCTTTTACGAACACGGACAATTTTCTTTTATCCCGAACGTATTAATAATCTCTTCATAACTCAGGTGAATTAATCTGAACTCATATCTATTAGAACAGAAAATAATTCCTGCAATTTGAAAATAAATCTTGAATTGAACCATTCAACTGATCCAGTAGTTATAAATAGTTCTTATCAGAAACTAGTTACCGCAGGATTACTTGGTAGACAACTATTGCAAACTTTTCCCACAAGAAATACAAAGACTTTCATGATTGGTTAGTTCTGTCTACAGTTTCAGTATTTGCTAACAATGTTGCATGTTGTTATTGAGTTACTTTTACTTTTAACATTGTCATTAAGTGAATCAAGGAACCGTAGAAGTAAGACTTGTGCTAGGGAAGGAAATTATCACACATGTATTATATTTTGCAATATACGCCGATATAAACACATCCTATAGCGATACTTCTGTTTAATTATTATATAACAGAGTTTCTTCCTCATTCTCGTAGCAACTTGAACACTTAGTAATTTCGATATTATCCTATTTACTTTTATAACTAATGTATTTGTTATGCGTTAGACATTGTGTTTTTCAGGAGTGTGACAAGACATTGTGTGATATTGTATTATAAATTATATATTTGTTATACTTTATAGTTCATATTATTCTCACATAGCTATATCACATAATTTCCACATAATATATTCACACTATTACCACATAGCTACCTTGACACTCTTTCCACATATGTTCGCACCGTTCCTACATAGTTACACCCACGCTGCTTTCACATAGTTATATTCACACAATTTTCACAAAATTGTATTCGCACTGTTTGCACATCCGTAACTTATCGCCGGTACTTCCACATCGCCATATCCATATCGTTTCTACATAGGTATATCGTACCCGGTACCAAGTAGATGAGCTCACTTGATTATAACAGCTTGCATAAAACACATTTGAGGTTTTCTACTTTGTCAATCATATCTCCAACCAAGAAGAATTTCCTTTATCACATACTTCTTTAATTAATATTATGTTTTATGACAACGCGAATTTGATTGACAGTTTATTTTCAGTGGTTGTTTATTTTCAATGTGTTCAGTGTTTATTTATCAGTGGCTAATTTTCTACTGTTTTCTTCTAAATTCAGCATCCTTTTTAAGCATCGGGATTATATGAGACGTGAGCCTACATTTTAAAGTACAATCTGAGTCACCGTAAGCAGTTCATATTTCAAAGCTTTCCTACCGGGAAACGAAAGCGGAGCCCATGCAGGAAAGACACGCGAGCTAGACAATAGACCAGCGATAAGGCCTAGTGGTCAAATTAATCAAATGATTAAATAAATAAATTTTACTGCATATCTATCCATTTATATAAATTTAATTTGTTTATTTAGATCTGGAAAGGTATATTATTGTTTAAAAAAAGAACACTTTTTTTAATCTGTGCGTATTCCATATTATAAGATGCTATCGTTTTGTATTTCCCTACGTTGTTGCATATAGTTTGATGTATAGGAATGGCGCGCGATTTGGCCCGTCTTGTTTCCTTCTCATACAGACAGAGAATGTGTAAGCGAAAGAGAGCAAGAGAGTAAAAAAGAAATTTCTTTAAAAATTCGATGCTGCTTCGGAAGTATAAAAGGACGACGGGAGGCAAAAGTGGGTAAAGGCTTTGAGATCTGTAGAGTGTGAAAAGCAAAGTAAAAGAACGGGGAGATATATTGATTTCCAAAAAGAAAGAAAAGAAAAGAGGCATTGTCGTTGTGGATCTCTTTCTGTACTCACACCTCTCCTATGCCCTAATACCCCAACCATCACATCACACAGGGAGTTCTAGTTTTCTAAACCACAACTGGACTCACTTCTTTTCAGTCCCACTTTCCGACTACACTCACACATTCAAAGGAAAGCCTTACCCCTCTTAGAAGTAACGAGAAAAAATGTTTTCAGATCTTGGCGGGGAAGGCGTTTGGTTGCTAGGGTTGTTGGTGATGGAAGTGGTAAGGAACAGAATTCAATTTCTCAACAGTAAAAGAGGGTGATGTGGTAAGAAAGAGTACAGAATCGAGGTCGGAAAAAAACTTCCGAGAGAATATCTTGGAATGCTTCCCTGATATGGAAAAGAGAAGAGTGATTCGAAGAAATGACAAGTGTTTTATAAATCAGTAAATCTTCTTGTATCATAAGCACTTTCTATGTCCACTTAAGCCTTATAATTTATCACAGCCAGTTTTCTAGAGTAAAACTATATTTCAAAGAACTAATTGATTGTGAGTCCTAAAATAGTACCAAACATGATATGTTTTATTTGATTATGTTTCTGAATGAAATTCTTCATACCCCATAACCGTGAGATAAGAATATACTATGTAATTATCAACAAACATCCAATAGTCCAAACATCCAACATCATTGATTTTATGCTTTCCAGCACTTATATTCTAAGAGCTTACCTGTGGAATGACTACCTGAACTCAGTTTCCTAGATTTACTGATAAAGGCAACTACGATATACCAGAGTAAAATCTGTAATCTAAGTCATCTATCCACTGAAGTTTCAGATATTGAGATACCGGCGCGGTGGCTCAGTGGTAGAGCGTTCACCTCCGGTGCTTGGGTTCCCTGGTTCGATCCTAGTTCGCGCAGTGGGGACTTTGTGGTGGACAAACACCGTGCTCATGGGTTTTCTCGGGGTTCTCCCGTTTCCTCCCACTTTCTTCATGCCACCATTTCACTCATGTCTCTTCATCACCGTCTCCTTTAGCCTAACCGGCATAACTGTGGGACGTAAAACTTAAATATTTTATTTCATTTTCTATTTTCCTGCCACATATAAACACCGATTGCTCACTGTTATTGTCCTTAGCAACTCTTCCACTATTTCTAGAGTGGAATACACTTCCAAATAGGAGTGATCCGATTGTGCGACCAGTTGATACCCATCTGCCTGTTATTTCTGTTGATGAGGGGATTCTTCTGATCAGTAAAACTTTTCTGGTATATCTAGTGTCAACGAACAATAGGATCACGTGAGCTCAGATTATAGCAGAGGCATCACATACATTATCGGACACAAAGGCATATGCAATTCGCTCATTTGAGAATTGGACGAACCTCTTTTCACCGGCAGGAAATCTAATCCACTGTTAAATCTGTTAGTGGAATTCATATAAGCTTGTCATTGAACTGAAGGTACTGGAAGACTCTGGAACCCATTTTGGATTAAATCAACGAGCTTTCAGAAGCTATCCCGCATTGTATATCTGGGTACAGGAAACAACTGAGTTGACTCACAAAGCTGAGAAATAGCCCAGGTTTGAGTATTCGGACCATAATTTGTAATTGTGTGTAGCGACTAAAGAAATTAACGAGACATTCTTTGAAGAGGATAGCCATCTTACTAAAAAAAATGAAATGAAATTTTTAAGTTTTACGTCCCACGATTATGCCGGTTAGGCTAAAGGAGACGGTGATGATGAGAGATGAGTGAAATTGTGGAATGAAGAAGGTGGGAGGAAACGAGAGAACCCCGAGAAAACCCACGAGCACGGTGATTGTTCACCACAAAGTCCACACGGCGTGAGCTGGGATCGAACCAGGGACCCCAAGCACTGGAGGTGAACGCTCTACCACTGAGCCACCGCGCCCCCCATCTTACTAACATACGTGAACGCAGATACATAGTAACATAGATCACTGTTTTGGCTCAATAATCCAACAGGTGGGCAGAAATTTATAAACTAAATCACGCAAATTATACTGTATGCAGCGAACTGAAATTTTATCTTTTAAGTTACTGGATGTCATACTCAGGTCTTTAGCTTAGAGTAGCTTAAGATCTTGTAAAGTGCCACGTCAAATTTGAAGTGTGGTAATTAACAATTTACTGATGACCTTTAAATGCCCATAAGTGTAGAGTGTGTGTGTGTGTGTGTGTGTGTACATATTGAGTACAAAATTTCCACATCGCGACGTTCATACATACATATGGATCTCACCAGACGAAAAAGCAACCAAATTGATCACTATGGTAGATAGAAAAAGACAATCTAACATAATTGATGTCGGGTCGTTTACAGGGGCTGATTGTGACACTAATAAATTAACTCATAAAAAGACTCATAAAATGCTTCGTGTGGAGTGTTGTGCTGTATGGGGCGGAAACGTGGACATTGCGTAAGGGTGACGAAAATCGACTGGAAGCCTTCGAAATGTGGGTGTGGAGAAGAATGGAAAGAGTTAGTTGGGACTAGCGGAAAACGAATGAGAGAGTGTTAGAAATGGTGGGTGAGAAAAGAACACTTTTAGATATTATTAGGAAGAGGAAGAGAAACTGGTTGGGACATTGCCTAAGAAGAGATTGCATCATGAGGGACGTCCTAGAGGGTATGGTGGCGGGAAAGAGAGGGAGGGGGCGAAGGAGACTACAATTAATGGATGATATTAAAACAGAAAGATCATACGCGAAGACGAAAAGGTTAGCGGAGGACCGTGGAGCATGGAAGCTTCTCAGCTGCGGCAAGTGACCTGCCAATAAAGGCAGAATACCTATGATGATGATGATGAAATACTCAAAAAGAAGTGGGAATACAATATCCCGGTACATGAACTATTTATTGATTTTAGAAAGGCTCACGACTCAGTTAGGAGAGAAACATTATACAATGTTCTTACAGAATTTGAAATACCGAGAAAGTTAATCAGATTAATTAAGATACATTTAAATGAATCCCAAAGTAAATGTCCGGGTAGGAAAAGTTTTGTCCAGGAGCTTTCACATCGAAAATGGCCTGAAACAAGGAGATGCGTTGTCGCCATTATTATTCAACTTTGTTTTGGAATACGCTATAAGGAAAATAAAAAGTAGCAACCAGGGCCTAGAGTTGAACGGTATTCACCAGGTTATGGCATATGCTGATGATGTAAATTTAATAGGAGATGACAGGCGAACAATAGAAGGAAATGCAGAAATCTTATTAAACGCTTGCAGGGACATGGGTTTAGAAGTAAATGCAGAGAAAACTAAATACATGGAAGTGCGTCGGGACCGTAATACAGCAAATTATAGATGAGTTAAAATATTAAATAATACTTTTCATAAAGTGGATACTTTCAAATAAATAGGATAAATATTAACAGGCGAAAATCATATTCACGAAGAAATTAAATGTCGACTAAAAGCAGGGAATTCATGTTATTATTCAGTTCAAAATCTCTTGTCGTTGTGAATTCTGTCGAGGAATTTGAAGGCCTGTTGTTCTATATGGTTGCGAAACATGGTCGCTTACTCTGAGGGAAGAACATAGATTGAAAGTATTTGAGAACAAGATCCTGAGACGAATATTCGGACCCAAGAGGAACGGGAATGGGGAATGGCGGAAATTTCATAACAAGGAACTACATAAATTCTACGGCTTACCAAACATTGCTAGGGTCATCAAGTCTAGGAGGCTTAGCTGGGCAGGTCATGTAGCTAGGATGTAAGAAAGTAGAAACGCTTTCAAAGTCTTGACTGGAAGACCAGTCGGAAAGCGACCATTAGGAAGTCATAGGCGCAGGTGGAGGACAATATTAAGATGGATCTCGAAGAGCTAGGAATACAAAGTAGAAACTGGATCCAGTTGGCTAAGGATAGAAGTCAGTCTAGAGCTTTTGTGAGCGAGGTATTGAACCTTCGGGTTTCATAAGCCATAGAGTTAGTTAGTGTATATATTGATATATAATCAACATTTAAATTCTTTGTGTAACCTGCAATTATATCTAAAAATATTATAAAGTATCCGGAATAAATCCATAATTATTTTCTGATTAATTTGATTACTCATAATGAATCGAACTGTGAACAAGTTGCTTTGATTAAAGAAATAAAGTATAAACGTAAGTACAGGAAGAACAGGAAGTACTCCTATACAAGAATATTGAACGCAGGACTTTCTTAACAAATACTCAAGTAAGCACTATATAGTAACAACAATGTTAAGAATGCATAAAAGAGTTAACTTTCTAAGAACGATAAGTTAGCTGTGAGAGGTTTTAGATCAAACTGAAAATCACCATTGAAGATAACATTAATGAATACCTCATATTCTCTTTGCTATGTTAGAATAGCTGTATGAGTTAACCCTTGTGACATTATAAACAGAAAGGGCAATCCAATCTAAGTAATTTGACTGTTATACTGCTGCGGAGTGATATCTAATTTTTCTCATGTATATTTACATTAATTAAATTCTATATTTTGTCAATGACATTCTAATGATAACTTACAAGTTGTCTTACTTGTTTGTGTTATATGAATTTCAGGCAAGCTGTGCCCATCTTGTAGTCCGGACTTAAGCCAATTAAAGTTTAGATGTAGTGTGGCTTTAAGCAAATTCTGAGTCATATCTACGTTGATATAAATCAAACTAAAACAAGATTTTGTTTTGTTTCACAGTGTGCACTATCACATATAAACCATGCAAATTTAATACTAAAATTGAAAGACGTACGCCTATAACTTGTGGTTGCAATAGAGGTGGTAAGATCAAAGATAGAACTTGTTAATTGGATTTTGAATCCATATCAATAAGCCATTACTCTCTATCCCGCTATCTCTTACTGTTATAGCTCTATGGAGAGTAATATTGAAACCTAAAATAGTAATACTTTTTACCACATTCGGTTTCACTAGAGAGACATAGGTGAAGATAGTACCTTCTCGTTAAATACTGAATTGATTTCGAAGAACTGCTTGTCGCTACACCGTATTTGTTCTATGGCGATCAACATTGAATCTGAAAATGGTTAATTTCTCCATTTCTAGTTTGAATGGAGGTTTAACGGATGACATTGAATTTATTCTTGGGACGCTAAATCGACTCCAAAAAATACTTGTCTTTTTCTGACCTGATACCTGTCAACAGATGGACGTATCCGTTCAGTAAGACTTATGACACTCACAGCACAGTTTGGAAGTCTAAAATTGAACAACTGTAGCTAATTCATGTACTTTATGCCCCTTCTTAAAAGTACCCACATTCATACTAACAAAAACACCGTGTGCGTGGGTTTTCTCGTGGTTCTCCCGTTTCCTCCCACTTTCTTCATTCCACCATTTCATTCATCACTCATTATCACCGTCTCCTTTAGCCTAACCGGCATAACCGTGGGACGTAAAACTCAAAATTTCATTTCATTTCATTCATACTGACAAATCTCATTTAATTGAATGGCAGATGTTATTAACCTTACAACATTGATGACTGTTGTGTTGCTATGTATGTATTCCTTATCATTCGCGTGCTTAAGCTTATCCTTATATTATTTTTTGGGGGAGGGGGAAGGAAGATTATGCATTTTATAATGTACTTGTGAACGTTGCTTAAGGGGCCGTCCACATATTACATAACATTATTTTTGGTCAATTTTCCCCTTCCCTCCCCATTGTCACACTTCGTAACGCAAGGCCGAACCCCTCCCCCTTGGTTACGTAACACTTTTTGATTTTGATTTTTCATCAATTTTGCTTATTTTGGGGGTTATTGCAATAAAAAATTATTTTTAATAGTAGAACTTCATGTTGCAAAGAAATATTGTATTCAGAATATATTTATGGTGTTTTTCGTTAACAAATTAAAGTATTAGAAAATGGTGCTCTCGTGATATTTTAACCCCCATAAGGTTGTTTAATTAACCAGTTTTAATTTTTCGTAATTTCATACTGTCGTTTTCTCAAGGAACTTGCACCCATCCTTTTCGGTCATTCGGCCTTTTCGGTTGTCAAGGAGGAAATACTACCGGAAAATGCAGGCGAAACAAGACATAAATAACGGATATCGATTTCATTTTCCGGAATCCAGAAAGCTTCATGTATTTGAAGTTTGCCAGAGTCGACGATGCAAATAAATTTTCTTTCTCGTCGACCACAGATTCGAAGTGGCTGCACACCTGAAGGAGCAGGAATATTTTTGAGAACAAGCTTTCGAGCATCTTCTTTGGATTTTGGACTTCATTTTACCCCTTTTAAAATTCTTCTTGTCCTAAGTCAGTGCCAGAATCCGAACAAATCCGATTTCACTAGAAATATTCGCATCCAAAAGAAAGAAAAAAATCAGTACAAGATTAATATTCGTAGGTTTTTAATATGTTATTTTGCTTCAAATCGTGGATCGTTCAGTCGCGGAAAATATTATTTCACGAAAGAGGGTTGCCCCTGTTTCATATGCGAAATCCCTTAGAAGAATAGATTGGGTAATGATACAAATCAAAAGTTTTAAATAATATTCTCAGAAATAGCGATACGACTGGGAACACCAGGGTATTTTCAAGCGGTGGTTACGATCACTAACAACTAACTCTATGAAATCCAATGCCACTATAGCCACAAAACGCAGTTTTATATTATTGTACAGTGTCCGTTACCAGTCATGCTGGTGTCTGGTAGCAACTTCGAAACCCATCCGCATGGTTTAATTTATATAGGTTATATCTTCGCAATTTCCCGAAACAATAGAAATATTTATTTATTTATAAAAACGAAATGAACTTAATCAAATTATTTGTTTTAAAGATTGCATACAAACCTGAAAATAAAAATAAAAATTACAGCAAAACAGATGCGTTACGTAACGAGGACATAGACCCCCTCCTCTCCCTTGTCACACTTCTTAATACAAGGCCGAACCCCCGCATTAATTAATATGTGGACGATCCCTAAAAGCAACAAGAAAAATACTTAATACTTATCTCATACAGAGATATAACAACATTCTTTTTAAATTAATTATTTCACACTTTCTTATTCATTTTCTGTTAATTGCAAAGCAGAGTGTATACGAGTATAGTATACTTGAACAGACTTTGCATACTCACTCGTAACGCCTGTATATGGAGCTTAATATCTATGTTCGCAACATGTGCGTAGCCACTTTTTTCTTTAAAAAAAAGTTAACGTCATTAATGAAAATTGAGACTGTATGAGCAGCATAAATTTTCACCTTAACATCAGAACTTGAGTTTCGAACCTATGGAGGCCGAGATGGCGTACCTTTCTAAATTTTGCCTAGGCTATCCAGAATCTGGCTAACTTAACCTGAACCCTTGTTTGGGTACTCAAACTAACTCCATTCTCTCAAGGTTATGCAGATATCTGTGCCGCTGCATGGGATCTGAATAAATGAGAATTAGTGTCAGTTCTTTTGCGTCAAAGACGGAAACGAAAATATCTAGCCACTATGAAATTCAAACAGCATATTTTAGGTACAGTTTGTTTAATGTTCTGGGTAATCTCGTCTCAGATATATAAACAGAGACACAGGTATACTACTTCCCGAGTATGTAGAGATACACTGTATGTTTTACTTTCATTAAGACATTATCTAATCATTATGACCGGTAACAGAACCAATAACCTACTTGTAAGCAATTGCAAATTTTGTTTGAAGTCTTATGTAATAAAATTTTACGAATGGGTGCCATGTTGATTGTTTACATGTTACACAATCATGTAGCGGCAGATTTGCACATAGAAGAGAGATTCATTGTGGCAGAATGTTTAAAAGTGATGAGCAGTTCGTTTTAATATAAAGTAAAGAATTATTAGTTTTAGCAGAAATTATAACAGTTAAGTGGTTATTAATTCATTTTGTCAGATGTAATAATCTACTTTCATTAAATTTAATTTATAACTTGTGATTGCATTAATTAGGGTGGTATTGTGGCATGTGCATATAACCACTGAATGAACTTAGCAATACATTTATTTATCTCTCCACTTCAACAAGAGTGCTAATGACAGCATAATAATTGCGAAATACTATTTATGTACAGGAAGTGGGTATGATATTCATGGCAACTACCGTAAATTAATGATAATATTCGTGCAACTTTTATCGAAAAGAACCCTCTTCAAAAAGTTGGTTTCATTGCTACCTGATTTATGCAATTATGGGCATGCCAATGAAGAAAATGTTGTGAGCTAATTGTAGATAAGTCACGTAATAATGCTTGTTTATGTGCTCGAAGGCATTTGAAACAAAACTAATATTAAACAATTATTAATAATTGGATATGTTTTTTTAAAATAAATGTCTATAAATATGGAATTTTTAGCAAAACATTTAGAGTAGCGTAGGACAGACATGAGTGAAGTTGCGTAGAGCAGACTATCGAAGAAAATTAGCGTACGGTAGGGTAGTATGTACGCATAGTACATGTTGAAATAACATAGACTAATGATGAATAATGTAGCGTAGAAGGGAATGGAGTAGCAAAGTTCAGTAGAGTAAAACGATAGCTTTGCATTGCCTAGCATAGAATAGAAAAGAATATAGTAGTGTACAGTGACGTAGAGCAAAGTAAAATAATAGGGTAGAGTAGACTAGTAAAGTATAGAGTGAGATAAGCTGGAACAGCAGAAAGTGTAAAAGTAGAGATTATCATAGAATAAAGTAGCATAGCTTAGATTAGTGTAGAATAAATTATCGGTATCGGTTACTGTCGGTTAAGTGATGTTAAATTTGGTTTGTTGTAGATTAGTGGCACTCTAAGGTACTTCATAAGCATAAAATATTTTTAGATATTCCCTATCTTCTTTTTGAAGCAATACATCACCATTATATCACAGAAGAAGTGCAAACACTAATTACATAAAATGAAGATTAAGTTGGGGTAGATTAGGCTAGGGAAGGGATAGGATAGAATGAAGTGATTATGATAGATTACACTATACTAGAGTAAGGTTAAGTTAGGCAGAGTAGAGTAAGGTAGATTAGACCTGAGTAGAGTTTAGTGTAGGAGGGTTACGTTAGGGTAGAGTATACTGAGGTAGAGTAGAATATAGTAAGATAGAGTAGAGTAGGGTAGGATAAGGTAAGGATAAACTATGTCTCGACCTCTTCTGTGAAATTTAATCCCAATACATTTCATCTTAAAATTCGCTTACATATATTTTACCAGCGCTGACTTAGACTTTCTGTGGCTTAGATTATTTTCGGTGACTACTGGGTCAAGTTCTACAAGGTAGACAGTACAAATTATTTTTCCATCAAATCCTCTTCAAGGCAGGATGACACTGGGTACCCACGTGCTACTTTGGGGGTACGGCAATAGGGAGCAGCAGGTGGGTATGCGCGTTAACGAAGATTTATTTCTAACGTTTATATATATATCTTTGGTTCCAAGTTATAAAGTGGAAAGGATAACATGATACACCTTGTTCCAAAAAGGTTGAGCGCATTCGTTATGGCTGTTTTGAGGCAAAACATTTTCTAAGTTCAACTTCGGATACCCCTCCTTAAAACAGTGAACCCAAGATGACACGTTCGAACCTTCAAACCAACCTACGTAATCGGGAAAAATGTGCAATATGTTTTTTTTTCTGTTTTTGGTATGATGAAACATACCAAATGTTAATAAGTGTAGAAACAATTAACATTGATTGAAATGCATAATAATACAATATTTCGAGACTGTGTATGCATGTCAGCACATGCTCGTTTAGTCATTTTGATTTCCTTTCGTAAAAGAACATTTCCATATGTAAAACAACGTTTCCAATGAAAGGAAAGACAATGAACATAATTCTGGCGTGGGTGGTAAAATAAAAAAAAAGAGAAAATAACATTTGCACTGGATATGAATGTCATTCTCTCTTAAATTCTGTTATATTTTGTTAGAAGGAGCTAAGCTAGAGTATTCATGTTAGCTCAGGGAAAACCGCGGAATTCAAATCGTAAGAACGTTAGTTCGATTCCCATTTATGTCGAAAGTTTTTATATGTAATTCTATTTTTTTCAATGGATGAATAACTATATATTAAAATAAATTATATATATATATATATATATATATATATATATATATATATATATATATATATATATATATATATATATATATATATATATATAATCATTCCAGGGCATCAGTAGTTATTATTATTAAAATAAAACATCTTAGATATGGTAAGTGTGGAAAGAACGTCGGTATATTATATGTGAATGTTAAATTTAAACTAAGAAAATCGTGTAATAGCAATAAGTAAGTTGTATAGTGTATTTTATCTGCAGCTATGGGAAATATTTGCATCTTCTTTCTCTTAGAATATTTATTTCAATGGAAGATTAATGAAATAAAACAAAGACAATACTCTATTTTTGACATTAATATTAAAACACATTACCCATACGAAAAACACCTTTAACCCTTTTATGATCCTGGCTTCTTGAGATAAATTTGACACTTTCAGTCAAGCAGGTACTTTCTTATTGCTATTTATTGTAGGGCCATAATTCATACCTAATTTATTTTCAAAATAGAGTAACCTTTCCAACGGTATCATTCGATTGTCCGTATCATACACCAGAAATGGGAAAATGAGGTGTTTTACGAAAATAACTTTTTAAATATTTTTTTTGCCCTCTGGCACGGGCCTGGGTTGAAACTGGGATCTGAAAATCACTTAAAAAATACGTAGTTGTGTACACAATACGTGTGCAAAATTTTAATGTGATATATTGGAAATTAATGGCGGATTTTTTTTGGAAATCTCAAGGTGATCAATCTTTTGTATGTGCATATTTAATATATATTTATACGATCTGATGTAATAATTTTCTAAATCAAGACTATTTGTCCATGGATCATGGTTCAAATCGCATTCTCTTCACAATAAATCAATCTTTCAAAGGATACCAGTCACATGCCAATATGATACACTAGAAATAAGAAATTAGGGAAACTTCAGGAAATTTTCCTAAAAATTGCCTTTTTGAAACCTTTGAGCCTCTCACTTGGACTTAAACGGCATTGGAAGGCATCATTATTCATTTCAGCTATCCACAAAACTATGGATTGCTCACAAGTGTCAGTCGTTTTACATTATTTTTACATGTCATTCCTATCAACTCCCATCCCTTATCGTCTTCTTACTACCACAGAATTGTTTTAGTTTGAAAGTGTTACCTCCACCAAGTTTGGTTAAATTTGCTCCAGACATTCCGGAGTCACGCTGGAATATACATTTATACAGAAACATTAAAATATTTAGAGCTGTGCGAGAAACGCCTTCGATGCTGCCTCTCTAAATTCAAACTCCATCTGGCATGTTCGTTCATGCCTAAACGTGGCATTAAATGTTATGGTGATTATAATCTAATAGCTTGACGAACCCAAACTATGTATTCGGCACTAATCTTAGTAATCTGAAACATTTTATTTTTCATCCTTCATCGCCCTTCATGCCGATGAGGGTTGAACTTGGACTTTAACGCTATCAAGATTGTAATTATTAATCTCTGTGGCATCGAGAACTATAGATTCGACACTAATATCGGTCTTTTTTTTATTAACATGTCAACCATTTCCCTCCAACACAGGGTACTAATGGGAGCTAAACTAGAGACTTAAATGGTATAGGGAGTGTCGATACTCAACTTAGGAGCCTCGAAATACATGGATTTGATACTAAGTCGGTCATGATTTTTTAATATTTCTTCATGTCACCATTCCCTCCAGCACCACCGGTTCTAATGATTTGAAATTAAATGGCATCAGAAGTGTTGATATTCATCTTAGTGATCCAGAAACTACGAACTCTGCACTAATATAAGTCATTTTGAATAATTTTATATGTTACTCCTTCTACTCTCTCTAGGTGTGCTGAAAGCTGAACTTAAAGATTATCGAAATTACTCTCAATGAACTTGGGGACCCCGAAAGCTATGAATCCGACATTAAGATCGGTCATTTTAAATTATTTTATATGGCACAATTTCATACAACCCTCCAGGGTGCTAATGGGGGCTGAACTTAAATCGTATCTGAAGGGTCAATCTATCTAAACGATCCCCAAAATTATCGATTTGATACTAATATAGTTTTAAAAAAAGCCACATTGCACAATTTTCCCGATTGCGACAATTGGCTTGGAGGTTCGAACCTGGCATCTTTAGGTTACTGTTTTCTGAAAGTACCCGAAGTTGGACTATCAAAACAGCCATAGTCAATGCGCTCGATCTTTTTAGAATAAGATGTACATTGTTGCTTACGAATATATCATATTATCGCTCTTATATAATAAATTACGCACAATGTATATGACACAAAAACATGGGATCTCCATCTGTGTCAGGATAGATACACCAGCATTGTAAAGTACGGTATTATTCAACTGCCGTAATGTATGGATCGACATTAACTACAATACTCTGCCTTATGGTTAAGTTAAAATTAAAATACGCTTAAGTAATCATATCCAATCTACTGTTTCACCTAATAACCACACTCAATAACTTACATAAAATGAATTTCGTTTTGCAGTGTGGAACTACGGTGGACTTCTAAACTGTATTAATTCAATACTGAAACTTGAAGTAATACATCT
The DNA here is from genome assembly GCF_964235325.1 of Thermobia domestica. Lineage (NCBI taxonomy): Eukaryota > Metazoa > Arthropoda > Insecta > Zygentoma > Lepismatidae > Thermobia > Thermobia domestica. The sequence continues at coordinate 133,798,993 of NC_137458.1, forward strand.
ACAACTATTGGTTGCAATAAAGTAATAAGATAAATATATAACCTATTTCTCAGATACCCAATCCATGTAAAAAAAAAATAGAACTAATCGCTATCCCTTACCGTTCTTGTTCTTAATTTCAACCACTTCTGGTTTGAATATGGGGTTAACGGAGGAATTGGAACCTATTCTTCGGACTAGGAATCGATTGAAACAAAACCGCTTCTCGATATATCTTTCAATTTCTGCTCTATGGAAATCAGCATTGAAACCGGAAGTAATAGTAAATTTGAACCACTTTTGGTTTTAGTGTACAGTAGTCGATAGTGAAGGTGTATTGTCTTCAGAAACTGAATTGTTTGTAGGAAAGAAATTGCCGTTTGTTAGTTACCGTTTATTTTCTATGGCGAAAAACGTTGAAACCAGAAATGGCCGATTTCAACATTACCGGTTCAAATATAATGTTAACAGAGGATACAAAAACTATTTGGAACATTAAATCGATTGGAAAACACACTTTTCGATATCTCTCACCAGTTTTGCTCTGATATGTGTCCACATACGAACGGAAAAAGTCGTTCTATAGGACTTCCGACACATATATATGCATATAAATTTGGGAAGTCTAATAATTTCAGCTACACATGTTTACATATTCAACCCGGTACACAATAACATTATTAATAGCATTTATAGAGTAAAACTTATGGGTAATAAACATTCTTTTAATTCCATAGATTCTAAAACAACTAATCAAATCATTGTTATTCCCTTTTAAGGATATGGAAAAGTGTCAGAATGGACATAAAACGGCTTTGTCCATCCGTCTATCGACAGATATCAGACCAAAAACTGTATAATATATCGAGAAGCGGTTTCTTGCTATCGATTCCGTGTCTCAAGAATAGGTTCCATAACCCTGTATTGAAAACTGGAAGTTTTTCAAATTAGTCATTTCGGTTTCAACATTTATCGCCATAGAACGAAAACAATGATAGAGAGCGAGAAGCTATTTCCTGCAAACGATTCAGTGACTCAAGGCAACATAATATGGCCATCCATAACAATACCATAACCGGGAATAGTACAAATTTACCATCATAGAACAAAAATAGTAATAGATAGCAAGAAATCGTTTTCTGCAATCGAATCAGGTTCTCAAGAGAACAAATCGTCGCAACCTGAGACACTCTACCAAAATCGGAAGTGGTTGAAATTTACTACTACGTCCATTTCATATACTGATATTCATAGAGCAAGAACGGTAAGAGATTTGAGGATGTATTTTTCTGCAATCAATTCAGTTTCCTGAGAATAGGTTCCATCTCTTCCGTTAAACCTATTTTCAAACCAGATGTGGTTCATATGAACCATTTCCGTTTCTTACGTTTATCGCCATAGAACAAAGAGGTAATAGCTTACCATAAACGGTTTTCTGCAATCTGTTCAGGGTATCGAAAGAACGTATCATCACAACAAACAACACTCTACCGAAATTGGAAGAGGTTCAAATTTACTACTGTATCCTGTTTTAATACTGATATCCATAGAGAAAAAAGAGTAAGAGATATCGAGATGCATTTTTTTCAATCAATTCACCTTCCCGAGGATAGATTTAATCTTTTCTGTTAACTCTCTACTCAAATCGGAAGTGGTTTAAATTAACCATTTTCAGTTTCAACATTTATCGTCATGGAACAAAAATGGTAACAGATAATGAGAAACGGTTTTTTGCAATCTATTCAGGGCCTCAAGCGAACGTGTAATCAGAAACCACAAAACTATACCAAAATCGGAACTGGTTGTAATTTACTACTATATATGGTTTCAATACTGATTTCCACGGAACAAAATGTGTAAGAGATATCGTTATGCATTTTATTGCAATCGATTCAGCTTCCAGAACCACTTTTCCATCAACCCTCTATTCAAACCGAGAATGGTTCAAATTAACTATTTTCTGTTTCAACATTTATCTCCAAAGTAGGAAAAAGGTAATAGGTAGCAACAAATGTTTTTGTAATCAAAACACTACATTGAAGCCGTAAATCTTGAATTTACATGTACTTCTGGTTTCAGTACTGATTTCTATAGAACAAAATCTGTTAAATATATTTGTAATCGGTTCAATGTCAGTAGAACACGTTCTATTATCTCCCTTAATCCTTTATTGAATCCACAAGTGGTTGAAATTAACGTTTTTTGGTGTCAATCTTTATCATCATAGAGCGAAAGGAGTAATTGATAACGAGTAATGGCTTTCTGAAGTGGATTCAGCAACCGAAGAACAGGTTATATCTTTTATGTTATTATTCTATTGTTACCAATAGTTAGTTCAAGTTTTAATATTGAGTTTTTATAGTTTGGAAGTTTACAGTGGTTTAATTGAAACGAAACTTGCTTATTATATCATAAAGATCTACGTATTGCTCTTAATTTTTTCCATTTAAGTATAAAATGAAAGATAATTCATAGCTTTGGGCATGGACATACCTATATTATGTACGAAACCAACAGCAGAATAGTGTAGAGAAGCACTTTTACACAAACAAATACCATGTTACCTAAGTAACCTCTTTCAGAACTATCTAAAACACTACACAATATAATTAACAGTACATTAATGATGAAAACATAATTCAAACTGTGGAAGCAAATATCGGAAATTAAGAAAAGTTTGGGATTCCTTTTCCGTTTTCGTTGAGTTTGATTTAGTCAATCATTGACAAGTCACTTCTAAATGCAACCATCTACCTTTTGGATAATTCTTTTCCAGGTCACTTCAAAGTGCATTTTGATATCATCATATCAGCTAAAATTAGGACATCATCTAGGGCATTTCACATCTCTTGGTGTCTAGTCACAAATTGTTTCCTGTATTGGTCATAATTTATTCTTATATTCACTTCAATGGCTTGATTTTCATAACAACACTCGTCACTTCTGTCTTCTTTCTGATTCATGTGACTCTTATGTGGATGATTCTTAACATAATCAGCCCATGCTTTGTTATATATTATAGTTTCAAGGTGGTGAATGGATAATATTAGCCAAAATAGATAGAATACATTGATTACAAAGTTTATGTTTTAGACTCACTGGTACTTAACTTTTCATGTGCAGCTGTTTCTTTCGAATGCATTGTGTATATATTATTTATGGATCTGTTGACATTAGCATGAATGTCTTCAGTCCCAGCTATACGTAGGTATTCGAGTATGCATACATATACATAAGCAGTTTCTCCTGTGATCATATTTTCTGTTGCTTCTTTCTGATAAAAGATGAACAAAGAAGGTTCGCAGTAATTGGTAGGAAGATCCAAACCCTTTCGTTATAATAACCTTCTAATTATGACCGTGGAAGAAATTTCCTTCGTTTGTGTTCCCCCCCCCCCAAAAAAAAAGAGTTAGTTTTCCTTACAAAGCAACAACATCTCTAATGGGAAAGGATAACATAGAAGCTGAGGAAAGGAAAAGAATAAGTAGATTTTCCCTTTTATTTGTTTTCTATTTTACCTTGTTTGTTATTACAGTTTCTGCTTGTTCTTGCAATTTGTGTTATTTCTACCACTTTTTAAAAAGCATTCATTATTTTCTAACAATGTTTTCTGTCATTTCTACGTCCATCCTTACCATCTCTAATCCCTTTTTATAGTTTGACTTTTCTGAGCACTTTTTATTTTCCACTTTTAAATAAAAAAGAAAATCTCTTTACCATTTTCAACTATTCTCATGTTTTGTTTCTTTCCCTCTTCTTGTTCTTAACACATACACACAATTTTTTCACACTACTCTCCCTTCTCAGATTTTATTTCTCCTCCTTCTCTGTTTTTCTCTCTCTCCTTTCCTTTCCGCTCTCTCCTCTCTGTGTCTTTCCTTCTTAGCTTACGACGTTAAAGGTTTACCCGGATACCTCAGGTCGTCGCTGCTTTTAATTAAGCGTCAGAATCCTCCTGACCCCGAGAGATTTTGCATCTCATTCGTTCTTCTTTCTTTTTTTCAAATTCTTGTCTTGCTCATCCTCTGCCTTCTCTTCAACCTTCGAGGTCTATTCCTCCTTTCTTCTCCCCTTTCCTTCCACTCAAGTAAAAATCTTGCCACTAGTCCCTTCCTTCGCAATAAGGGGATAACATTCTGAAGGTTTACTCACTCTCTATTTCTCACTCCTACAGGGTCGCGTCGGATGTACTGAAGTTATTTTTTTTAGTCCTTGGTCTTGTGTAATATATAAGGCGTGTTGCTGTTGTTATGACTGTGCAGTGTTTTGTTTACTTTAATACCTCATAACTCAGTTATGTGTTAAATGCTTAAATTTGAATTTGTAATTCGAAGATTATCCAGCTAAAAAAAAAAAAAAAAACTTAATCCAACCTCTAGGCTGAATGACGACTTTTACATATCACGAACACACGTAGAGATTTTGTTAACCTATGTATTTCTCAACGTATTTTAATACATGTTTATTATTATGTATTTATTTGTGGTAAAAAGGGTCGGATCATATTCTAACAATATTCATAGCTCGTACCTGTGACGAAATCAATTTAAAACTTAGAATTTATAATTTCCAATTGTTCGTAAGGCATTTCAACCACTCACGGATGCGGGTCACCTTTCTTTTTTAGGATCTCGTTCGTGGGCCTTATAATATTGTAATGTTATTAGAATCATGCTAGTGAGTCTTATAAGATTGTAAAGTCATTTGGGTCACACTACTGGGACTTAAAAGATTGTAATGTTATTAGGATCACATTAGTGCGACTTAGAATATTGTATGTTAATCTATTAGGATCACACTTCTTCTTGCTGTTCACCTCAACAATAGGTTTGTGGGCAACATGGAAAATTTAAGAATTTTCTCTCGCTTGGAAGAGCTTTTTTATATTTTGATAAGGCCTCTTCTTCGTAACTACATCTAGGTATTCTATTCTTGGTCTTTCTCTTCCTGGTTTTCCTTCTGCTTTCCCTCTATCGGCACGGTGACCCAATCGGAGTGTCGAATAAGGTGGTCAAGCATACTGTTTAATCTTTTTTCCTATTATCTTCATGGTCTGTCGTCCTTCATTAGCTTCATTTAGTATGTCTTCATTCCTTTTCCTTTTGGTCAATGATATGCACAGTATTCTGCGCCAGCACCACATTTCATATGCTTCCAGCTTCGATATTTAAGCTCTTCTCAATGTCCACGTCTCTAATCCGTAAAGAGCCACGCTCCACATCAGTGTTTTAATAAATCTTTTGCGAACGTCCAGTGACATATTTCTTGATGTTAGTAGTCCTCTTTTCCTATTGAATGCTTGTTTAGCCTGCGCTATTTGGGAATTTACGTCTTTTTCACTCCTTCCATCTAAAGATATTAGACTTCCTAAATAGGAGAATGTCTTAACGTCTTCGATTTTCTCTCCATCTAGCCACACGTTTGCCTCTTCCTGTCACGTTATCACTTACTTTTCTTCTTATTTATTTTCATATTGAATGTTTTCTTTAGTTGGTCGTTCAAGTTTGAAAGTGCTTAATGCAAGTCCTTGTCGTACTTCGCTATCAATGCCTTGTCATCAGCAAACCTTATTGTGCTGAAAGCTTGACCATTTACTTTTACGCCTTTCTCGTTTTTCTCAAAGAATTCTTCTATGTAGACGTTGAACAGGAGAGGCGAAAGTCCACATCCTTGCCTCACTCCTTTACTTATACTTGTTTCCTTCTTATCTGTTCCTATAACAGCTATCTGGTTCCTATAAAGTTGGTATATTATTCTTCTGTCTCTGTAATCCACTTTCAGATTCTTCAACGCTTTGAACATGATATTCCAATCTACGTTGTCAAAAGCTTTCTCTATATCTACAAGTGCTATCGCAATTGGTTTGTTTATTTTGATGTGCTGTTCCATGATCAACCGTAGACTCAGTATTGCTTCCCTTGTTCGCCTTTTCCTCCTGAATCCAAACTGGTCCTGCGATAACCGTTCTTCTATTTTCCCTTCTATTCATTGTGCGATAATTTTGCACAGTATTTTTGATGCATGGGAAAGCAAACTTAACGTTCTGTGTTCCTCTTCAGTATAGGTACCAATTTGCTTTCCTCGAAGTCTCTTGGTATTTTCCCCGAGATGTACATTTCATTAATAAGATTAAAATTTTTTTCCTTTTTGCTATTCCGAGATTCTTAATCACTTCCGTTGGTAATTATTCTATTCTTGGGGCTTTACCATGTTGCATTTTTTTCTAAATCATTGTGAAAGTTGCACTGTAAAATTGATGGTTTTAATTTATTTTCATCAACGTCTTCTTCCTTCTCTATCTCTTCTTCGTTCACTCTGTTTCCTTAGTATAGTTCTTCAATTTATTCCTTCCATCCTCTTGTTATCTGATCCTCTTCTATTAGCGTTGTTCCATCATTGTCTATGATCATGTCTGTGCATTTCTGTTTCTCACCTAACTGTTTTTGTAACCTTTCTATATGCCGTTCCTGTATTGCCTTTGACTATATTTTCCTCAATTTCTTTGCACAAGTTGCTTATCCAGTTTCTCTGGTCTTCTTTACTTCTCTGTAGATGTGATTTCTGCACTTCTGTATTTCTCTTCTTCGTTTGTTATCTTGAACTGTCTTCTTTGCTTCATCATTTCCAATATTTCTGCTGTTATCCGGATTTATATTGGGTTCTCGTTTCTCTTCAATGTGCTCGTCGGCAGCTTTTGTAATCCCTGCTTTCATGGCTTCCCATTTCGAATCGATGCCATCGCCTGCTAAAGCTATCGTAGACATCTCTTTGTGTGTCGCATTTGCAAATTCCGTTTTGATGTTCTCATCTCGTCTTAGCCTGATTGTGTTCCACCTTTCGTTTGGTGCTGCCAATCGTTTCCTCTTTAGTTGGAGTTCGCTCTTCATCAAAACTATATTATGATCTGAGTCAACGTCTGCTCCTGGGTAACTCTTACTGTTCACTTGATTTCTAAATGTTTGTCGTACTAGTATATGATCTATAGTAGTCTATTTGATATCATTCTTTGCCTACTTGTCTTGTCCATGTGTATCTTCTTAGTGGTTGTTCGAAGAGAGTATTCGTTACAGTCAGATTATGGCTTTTGCAGAACTCAATTAATCGTGTACTTCTCGCATTCTATTCTCCTAGGCCGAAATTCCCAGTGACATTCTCTTCTTTACCTTCGGAGACTACTGCGTTCCAGTCATCCATGATGATTAAATTGTCCTGGTCTTCAACTTTCATCAATACTTCCTCTATTTACTCATAGGTTTCTTCTTCCTCCTCATCTATGTAGCTTGATGTAGGCTTGTATACTTGGATTATCGTCATATTTTCGGTTCGGTTGCTATCTTCAGCATTACTATCCTTTCCTTGTATCTCCAGTTGCTTATACACTTTCTGTCCTATCTTCTTATTCAAGACAAAACCGACTCCTACTATACCGTTTTCATCTCCTGAGTAAATCATTCTGAAGTCTCCGCTCCACATGTCTCCTCTATCTGGCCACCAAACTTCGCTGATTCCCAAGATATCTATCTTCATGCGTTAATTTCTTTCTTCAGGTTTTCCAGTTTTCCACACTGTAACAGCGATCGCACATTCCAGGTTCCTATCCTGCAGGGGTTTCGTTTGATGACGACCGAGGAGGCCCTGCAATGGTTCCTTCCACTGCCAGAGACGACCCTCTGTGAAACAGTAGTGTCGTATTCTGTAACATTACTTTCTCATATTTCTCTTTCCATGTTGTTTCCTAGGGACTGAGTAAAGTGGTGGTATCCAAGGTATTTCCACCTCGCAGTAAAACATCCCATCCCTGCCTGCTTTTGTCCACATCCGAGCCTTGCCGATGTCAATCATATTAAGCCTCAGTGTGGTAATGGTAGAGCTGCTGCACACTCCTATTATATCTCTCTTCGTCTGACTCCAATCCATAATGACCTGTCTGGCATGGGAAGCCCTCTGATAGCAAAGCTATCTCCAGCATAGTTTTTGGTATCATTGGAACAAGCAAGCCTCCCCTTCCTCACCGCGGCAAGGTGGAGATATTGAAGTTCACACTAGTGGGCCTCATATGATTGTAATAATATTAGAATCACGCTAGTATTCCTTATAATATTATAGTGTTATTAGGATCAAACTAGTGTGCCTTATAATTTTTAATGTTATTATAGTCATGCTAATAGTCCTTATAAGATTGAAATGCTATTAGAATCACGTCAGCGGGCCTTATGAGATCGTATTTTATTAGGATCATGCTAGTAGTCCTCATAAGATTGTAATGTTATTACGATCACACTAGTGGGACTTAGAAGACTGTAATGTTATTAGGATCACATTAGTGGGTCTAAGAAGATTGTAATGTTAGTATATCTGTTTGATCTTTACTCCGCACCATAACGTTTGAACGAAAGCAAAGTTTTGAATTCTGATTTTTGTAAAAGTTGCTAAAGCTATGATGTCGTCCGAGTTTGTTAGTGGGATTAATAAATTAACATCTTCGTAGGTAACGAGGACTTTAAATAGTGGCCATTCACATCCCATAGATGTTCTGAGTTCGACATTTTTGAAGTAAAAGTTAGAATAATTTTTCATGTTAAAAGTTTTGAGATTAATGGATTTTTAGTTAAATCTCAAACAAAAACTATTGGTGAGGTTAGAAACATTACATAGTTGGAGTAGAAGAAAGTACAAAAATCCTGTAGTATTGTTCTTCTTTAAACTGATGCCAAACAGATGTGCTTCCGTGACATCGAAAGTTTTTAAATTAAACTTCAAAAAATATTAGTGAGATTCCGTTGAAAATATTAATGAGTTCCTTGGGGTACGAAGGAAATGTAATTAACATACTTCTGGTATGAGAGAGCATATCATTCCTGCAGTGTTGTTGTTGTTCTTTGGCACCAGTTTAACCTTAAATATAAGATGTTTTATTTGAGATTTAACATATTCTAATCAGACGAATCACTGATTCATTTATAAATACAAGTTTTGAGTGATATTTTTTCTGTCTATATCTATTAGAATTTATTATATATTGGTTTTAGTGATAATCATAACACTAGAAAAATACACTCTTGGTTTTAATCGTAGTTCAAGAGAAGTACATGTTCAGTGCAATCAAAAATATATTTAACAGATTCGTTATACTGATAATTTTACAGAGTAGATTACAATTTCAGGACTAAACAGCACCTCTAACGTTGTCAGAACAAAACAAGTAATTTGTTCTATGTTTGTCGCGTAGAATGTGTTTCTGATTTTGTAGTTAATTCAATGTTTACATTGGATTTTACAAGATATTGATATTCTGCTGGAGAAACAGGATAAACAAAGTTCACGAGATGTTGAAATTCTCTGCTATAGAACCGTGATAGAGTTCACATGATATTGACAGGAGAATCGTGAAGAGTACAAAGCTATTGACATTTTCTGCTGGAGAGCCACGACAAGCTGAGTCCACAATATATTGACATTCTTTGCTGGACACACAAGGTACGGATGAATTGTTTCATACATGGCTAATGGATGACATATCAGGCAACAGTTTTAATCAGGAAGCCAGGACTCGAAGTGACTTCTTGAAGAAGTCTTACAAATTTCCTATTGCATATGGCCAGACGTTGTCCTGTTAAATTATGGCTTCCAGACTCTCTAAAGCTAAGATATCATCTTGACCTCAAAAACTTCTGAACTGATGAGGTTACCTAGTCCTGAATACGTAGTCATGTCCGAGAGTACGTGTTGGTATTTGATGGCGCCTGACACCACAACACCTGACGTTCGTCCACTATGACGCTCGATGTTCGCTCTAGCATCGATCACTCAGAATTGCGTCTAATGCATATACGGCAACCGTTGCAGAAATAGTTGAAGTAGTAGTCATTCTAAATAAATCGGTCTACAAGTGAGCGCGCCGGAAATGGGTTTAGATCTCAATTTAGATGTAGATGATCACAATCATCGATCAGCAAGTCCGCTAATCCGTAGTGGGGTTACATAGTTCACTGCTAGATTGTCATTCTGTATCAGTAGCGTGACTTCAGGTTTTGCAGACGGAGGAAGGGAGCAAGATTGTCCCGACATAAAAGTTTCACGTAGATTTTTTTTTAAAAAAAGCGTGTTTCTCAAACCCCCAAATTACGCTTGTGTTCCATATCGGTCTTCTTCATTCACAATTGCATTATTATTGCGACAGTGTGACCCAGACGTGCAACGATTTCGCAATACGACAACCCACACGCTCTAACATGCGATCCCGTTTGAACACACTTCTTTGTTTATATTGCTCCGTTTTCCGTCAATGAAGAATTGTAACACTTTACCGGTTCCCTTCCTCAAAAATAAAACCTACAATCATAATAAATAATAAATTACAAAAGCAGCTAGAGAGAAAAATGGAACAAAAAATGTGGTAGAAAATATCAGCAGATGCATTAAATGGAACGTTCTGTTTTCTCCTCAAGGCCCCTAATCATGCAGATCACATGAAAATTTTAAATAGAAAGATATGTCATCCAACACATCATTAGGAATTGAAAGGTTAAATAACAAACATTTATGAAAGAACATTTTTCGTGTGAATCTCTAATTATGGAATGGATATTATGGAAACGGAGTTGTCAGCGAGATTGTTACAAATCATTGTTATTTCTTCGCTGTTGTTTCTTTACTGAGTGTCAGGTCGAGAAAAAGAATATTTCCGACATATTCTGCTGTAGGAGTTTAAGCGAGGTTTAAGCGCAGCAAAAGCGGCTAATAACATCTGTGAAGTGTACGGAACTGATGCCGTCGGTGAAAGAGCAGCAAGGAAATGGTTTTCTCATTTTAAAGCAGATCACTTTGATTTGCATGATCAAAGACGCACAGGAAGACGATACGATTTTGATGAGGAACCTTTAAACAGTTTGATCCGCGAAAATCTACGCCAGACAACCCGAGAATTGGATAGTATGATGGAATGTAATCAAGCAACAATCGTTTGACATTTACATTCCATGGAAAAGATCCAGAAGATGGGTTCATGGTTACTTAGTGGACGAAACAAAAATGATTGCTCGACAATTTGTGCTTCTTTGTTGTCTCGTCATCGAGTTTTCATTGTACATCCCCGGCAAAAGTATCTCCTCCATAAGTGCACCAATTCCATTACTTGAGCTCCAGATAATTTGCACTTTGTAAAATGCCTGGGCATATGCAACCCAACTTACACATAACTTTTCTCGGCACTGGCAGCAGTTGGTAGTACTGAATCAGAACTTTATGCAAGTAAAATTGTGAGTAGATGACGCACCAAACATTTCTCCATTCTAAGATGAATCTCTATGGTTCAGAACATGTTATCCAATGTACATCGTATATTAATCTCAATATTGCTGTGTATGAAATGTATTATTTCTTTATATAGTGTGTGTTCAAAGAAATAAAATCACTGACCACGCAAGAATCAGAAAATGCTTTTAAGTAGATAAAACTATCAAATCCAGAACAACTGCTGGAAATAAGTTTGTAAATCATTGCCTCCATTGACAGAACTTCTTCAATACTCCTCATCCCAATATCTTTTCTTTCTGGGGAGATCTTATTTCTCACACTGAGTATATATGGAAATTGAAATTGAAACATTTGAAAAAGGTTCAACCCGACTGGGATTTGAAAACGGGTCCGTCGAATAGAAATTCAATGCCGTAGCCACTTACCTACGGCATGACTTCAGCTTCCACTCAAACTATTAGTTAGTTAAAATCATTGCATGTAAGACAATACACAAGATACTAATAATCGTATAAGTTGAGGCTCTTCTGTGAGTGTCACAATGACTTAAACGATAATTCCTAATTTAACTCAAAAACAAGTTATATAGACCTTCGATAATGAGGAAAATATCACTAAACGATCTTAAGATGAGGCTACCTCATCGTTTTCAACGATCGACCCGATTTACATTACTATTCTCCGTCACCGTAACTTCTAATTTTCAAATAAGAAAAGACAGTAAACATTATTTTCGCATTTGCTGAATTCTATCAACACGTGTAGAAACAGAAAGTTCTATTTATATTTTCCGTAACTACTAGTTTATTTTCTTATCTTTGTATAAGGAATTTGTGATAGATTACTGACGATTGTGAAGAGAAGCCCTCTGAAGAGCAAGGCCGGAATTTTAACAGTCCTCGATATTTCTGTGTTTTTGCCTATGTCATGTTTGGAACAAGTCAAAACGACGTGAGGCGCAATTGGCGAGCGATACCATATTTGAGGTGAATTTAAAAAAGATTGGCAAAGAGTGACATCCTATGGCAAAGATCGAGGTTCAAATCCCGTCGTGCAATTATAATGTCTTTAATGGAAAATATTGTTCACGTAATTAGTATTGTAATTAAGCTATTTCTTCTTCTTCTTCTTCTTATTATTATTATTATTATTATTATTATTATTATTAATTATTATTATTATTATTATTATTATTATTATTATTATTATTATTATTATTATTATTATTATTATAGTAAAGTCGAGACTTCGCTACATGGTTTGCATTTTATGAAGTTTTTGATCATTCAAGTTTTTTGTTGATAATGAACCTATCTGAAATGATGAATTTTTAAAACACTGTTTCTGGCAGCAGTAGAAGTAGAAGTAGTAGAAATATAAGCAATTGGGAAACTTGTCTTTGATCAGTCGTATCTTTCACCCATACTAACGATATGACTTACGTATTCATCAATTCTTCGCTAAACACGCTACGTCCCAGACAGTACGAATCAAGGTTTATACGGCTGACGTCATCTTGTAGTCGTGTTTCGCAGGTTACTTTTCTATTACGAGTGGACTGAAGAAAGTCCTTTCAACACTAAGACGGAGAGAAATTGAATATTTTCCATGTTATCTTACATTGGAAGTTTCAACATGACAAATGATAAAAGTTTTCTTTAATTACCCAACGGAAATCGTACCCAGGACCACCAGGATATTAAACCAACCCTTATCCAACTACTGTAAGACATTGTTGTTAATTTAGGGTGGAAATTGGGCCCTGTGAAGTGTCTTCAGCAAATTGCACACTTTTTGATTTCAATATTAGAAAACTTTTATTTCGCTTATAATAAAATAGAAAGTGTTATGTAGAACACTAGTCAAAATATTCAAACTTAAGTTGTTAAAGTAAATTTTGTTGAAAATAAGAGATAGAAGTAGTATTAGTGGATGTTGTCGTCTCGTTCATCACCTCCGTGGTGAAGTCGGAAGAACCATAAGGATGGTGATTCTCTCCCATCTCAGGGTATTTTTGTGCTTTTTAAAATCACTTTAATGAAAACAAATCACGCATATAGGCGATTTAACATATTTTGGGGTAGTAATTTTGTGGTTCATTGGCGTTTCGTAGCTTCTCTGCCGCTGGTGGAATGCTGGTGGTATAATTTTCAAAATGAATGTGAAGCCACAGTGGATCGTAGCTACGGGTATCTAATTTTTGCCAAGAAGTAGCTAGTTGCCCAGTGCTGGTTAATTGACGCTTTTAGCATGGGGTAGCTTGAGTTTCAGGTTGTTTACATTGTTTTCTTTTTTGGCATTTTACAAGAACAGAACTTCCCTACAAAATAACGTAATAAACAGAAAATGTGTATAAAAAGTACGTTTGAGTGCTCGGGCCACACATCACGTCCACGTGGGATACACATCACATCCGCGCGGGCCAATGGTTAGAGATTTTATTTCCCCAACGTCGAGTAGAATAAATAAATGTTGAACTCGACAATCTGGAATGCATATTAATGGCTTGTGATTGAATGTAATTATAAAGAAATACCCGAAGAAATATATTTAAACTGTAGTTCTACATAACATTAGCTTCGATGCTCAAGAAGGGTGTTAAGCTTCCTTATATCAAAACGTTGTAACAATATTCACTAGTACTCCTTCTAACACTCATTTTCAACAATTTACTTTAAAATTTAGATTTGAATTCTCTTGAGTACTGTTTCTACATAACATTTTCTATTTTATTATGGCCAAAACAAGAGTTTTACAACAGTTAAGTTGTAAAAGTGTGTCCAACTTGCTGAAGACACTTCAGGCCAACTTTTCGCCCCATTAATTAACAACGATGTCCTACAGTAGTGAGATAAACGCTGGTTTTACAAACTAGTGGTCCTGGGTTCGATTCCTGTTAGGAAATTTCAGAAAATTATCATTTCTAATATTGATAAATCCAATGTAACATAACATAGATAATTTTCAATTTCTCTAGGTCTTAGTGTTGAGGTGACTTTCTTCAGTGCATTTATAATAGAAAGTTATCTACGATACACGACTACAAGATGATGTCAGCTATATCAGCCTTGATTCGCACTGTCTGGAAACGTAACGTGTTTAACAAACAATTAATGAATACGTAAGGCTTATCGTTACTATTGGTCAAAAATACGTTTGATAAAAAACAAAAGAAATTTGTTTCCCAGCAATTGCTTATAAGTTCCTACTACAAGTACGCCTTCTACTGCTACTACTGATAGAACTATTAATTTTGTAAGCAATTCACCATTTCTGATACCTTCCATATCAACAAAAAACTTGAAATTTAATCCAAAACTCTATAAAGTATAAAATATGTAGCCAAATCTTTACTTTCCAATAATAATAATAATAATAATAATAATAATAATAATAATAATAATAATAATAATAATAATAATAATAATAAAGGAATAACAGATTTACAATACCAATTACGTAACCAATACCTTCCAATTAAGAAAAATAATAACCACGACGAGATTCGAACTCGGTTCAGTGCCATACGAGTTTCATGCTGTGCCAATCTACTACAAATTCCTGATACAAAGATAAGGAAATAAACTAGTAGTTACGGAAGAAAAATATAACTTTCTCTTTCTACATGTGTTCATACAATGCAAAGAATGCGCAAATAATGTCTCCCGCCTTTTCTTCTTTGGAAATTACAATTAAGGTGACGAAGTAGTAATCTAAATCAGGACCATCGTTAAGAACTGTGAGGTAGCCTCGACTTGAAGCATATTTCGTGATAATTTCCTCATTGACAAAGGTCGATATAATTTGTTCTTGAGTTACAGAAGGAAATCTCAAGTAAGTCATTGTGACACTCACATACGAGCGAGTGCTTAAACGATCATTAGTATCTTGTGTATTGTCTTACATGCAACGATTTTAACTATCTAATAGTTTGAGTGGAAGTTGAAGTCACGCGGTAGGTAAGTGGTTACTGCATTGAATTTCTATTCGACGGACTCAGTTCAAATTTCTTCCACGTTCAAACTTTTTCAAATGTTTCAATTTCAATTTCAATACTTACCCATTGTGACAAGCAAGATCTCCTCTCCAGAAACAAAAAGATGTTAGAATGAGGAAAATTGGAGTTCTGTCAATGGAGGCAATGATTTTAAAACTTATTTCCAGCAGTTGTTCTAGATTTGATATTTTCACCTACTTTCAAGCATTTTCTGATTCATGCGTGGTCAGCATTTTTATTTCCCTAAACATACTGTATATAAAGAAATAATATGTTACATACACAGCAATATTGGGAATAATGTGTGATGTTCATTAAACAACATACTCTGGAGAACTGTTATGTTATTGATCTACTTTAAATTTTACCTGCATAAACATCTGGATCAGCTCTAGCAACTGCTGTCAGTGCCGAGAAATGTTTCGTGTAAATTGGGTTCCATCTGTGCAGGTGTTCTCACAACTATAAATTATCTGAACCCCAAGTACTGCAATTAGAGCACTTCTGGGGGAGATACTTTTGTCGGCGGCTGTACAACATCAATCGTTCCTGTCACACATTCTTACTGGTGATGAAAAATGGTGTTTATATGTCAAGTTTTTAATTGAATTTTAACTGAATTTTACCGAATTTAACTGAATTTTAACTGAATTTCATAAATATAACAGTAAACAAACAAACTTATTAAACCTATTTTTAAAACGCTACGGAATCATGTATCAACCTAATACATATTTCAAATCTACATATTAAACAAGAACATGCAATATCACATTTATCATTCAATGTTGGAAACTGAGGACAATAGAGTATCAAAAATATTTGAAAACAATAAGATTTTGAATGATTTTATAACAGCAATAACAACAGTAAGACGGACAGGGTAATACAAATCTAACGCACTTTTATTTCGAATACTGCACTCACCATATGCTACGTCATTTCGAAACAAGTAGAAACGAAGCTACGAGGAATTGAAAATTTAACATTCTGAAAGGATTTAGTTTCGAAAAAGTGTTTAGATAAGTTTCATATTGAATTACGTATGTGCTTACCAATAAATGTAAAGATCATAATATCGTTTGCAGCAATTTGATATCTCAAACCATTCGGAAGATATGCGAGAAATGGTAAAAATTTGATATATTGCTTATGAGAACTTTCTGAAACAACTTCTATTTACCTTACTTATAGGCCATTACAGCAATAGTTTTTGGTGGTTGTAATACTAAGTTCTCGGTATTACATAATTTTAAGCAGTGTTGCAAACCTTAACCATTTTCAACAAACCTGCAGAACAGTTTGGGATATCAAATTGTTTAAACACCATTGTAAGCTTTACAGCTATTAAAAATCATGTATGAGGTACTTATGTAAGCATGTTTTCGAAATAAAGTCTTTTAAAAATGTCAAATTCCCAATCCTTTATAACTTCGTTCATATTGATTGAAAATCCGGCACATGCTGATCATACTATTAGACGCTAAAATACTTTGGATACGCAGTGCTCCGTCTGTTTTATTTACATTATAATTGTTATAGAGACCATCAAAATGTGCATATTTTTCTGTAATTCTGAATAATAAATGTAACATTGTAATTTTATATTTAGCCTGTCGATTCGAAATGTGTAATAACCTTACGTCGAATTATTTGAAAAATATAACTTTATGTTGGGTTGGAAATACTAGTAACCTAGTGGTTTCATTGAGTACTTCAAACAACCTCCTTCTGCCGATAATTGCATGGTACAAAATTTTATTTTTTTTCTTCAATATTTTTAAAGTCCCAAGGGCATATGGAGATAAATGATCCACCCTGTATTTATGGTCCAATATTGTAAAGTTATTGTATAGCCAACATGTATATTACGTTATTGTATCAGACATCCTCTTAGTTGTATATATATATATATAAACTTTCTAAAAGAACTTTTATTATATATACGTAAATTAGTTTTTGGAAAAACAATATAGTATCAGTTTCTCTCAGGAATTTTAGCTTACTTTTAGTTGTGTTTATTTATTTATCGTGATGTTTGAAATAACATTTGGATACTTTTGGGAACTGGAATTTTCATATAAACTCGTCTACATTATCAGATTGTAAATTAATCAATACAATGTAAGTTTTATTGTCTAGTTGTTTCGTTTTCAGAAAATACATAATAAACATACATACACGCCCAGGGAGATGTATAGTAGGTAGAGCAAAGCTAACAAATAACCTATGGACAATGGTAATAATTAGTTTTGGTTAGCGGAAGTACTTTAATAACCTGTGTTACAAACAGATAATTAACAAAATACGGTATTAAATCTCCATGATTCCATTATGATATTATTTTCTCCATATGTGGTAGCATTTGTATTAACAGTTTATGTTGTCTAGTAGTCCAATACACAGGAGAACAGATAGAGACAGAGAAATTCACATTCTTTTTGACAGATCGAATTTAATTCCTCATACTTGGCTCATTTCAGGTTTTGGAAATAGGAACTACTAGTATATGTGTACATTAACAAGGAATACATATGTACCACTTTTAGGCGTACGAGAATCAATTTTATAAGGTACATTCGCGAATTAATTTTAGTGCCCCATATCAGTAATTTACATATTTATAGGCCTTCATATATCAGGCATACACTAGGGCCGCAGTAGCTCAGTGGTAGAGTTACATTTTGGTACATGCAGTCCAGGGTTCAAACCCTGCTCCCGCCAGGTGAACTTTGTGGTGGACAAACACAGTGTGCTTAGGTTTCCTCGAGGTAATCCAGTTTCCTCCCACTATCTTCATTCTACCATTTCATTCATTTCTCATCACCACCCTAGCCGGCATTTCCGTGGACGTAAAACTCAAAATTTTATTCCATTTTATTCATACCCTACTATAACACTCGGACACAAAATTGCTTTTAGTTTCTTTAGATGTCAATGCACTTAAATATGGGAATATGCAAAACAAATTAAATAAAGTACTGCTTCTCTGACACACGTTACTCACTCCGGCCGCCACCTTTGGTCCGACATATTTTATTCAACTTTCGTTTTTTTTTTTTAAAAAAAAGTGGGAAAAAGTACAATTGTTACATCAAGTTCATGTAGAATTTTCTCGGAAATTCATTGGTGAATTGAATTTTACCGTAGTTTGTACCGTTTGGAAGGTATTGGATGTGAAATTTCTCCAGGCACTTCGCGAATAGATATTACTGAGTAATATCAATTACGCTTCCGTTTTTGATGTTGATAAATCAAAACCACTTCTAACTGAAAAATACTGTAGGTGTAAATAAACTCTTTACAACATTCGCGTCATAATCGTATTACATTTCTGTGAGTGATTGTTATTACGTCCATGTTATATGATAAAAGGAAGTGTTGTGTTACGGTCAAAATGTATAATGTAAATCCAGATATGACCAGATTTGGGTGAAGACCTACCATTTCCGTATGGACGTCTGTGTGTCTGTATGTTTGTACGTTCAGAGAATACTTCGTCAAAGATAAATCATTTAACGAAGGATTACATATACACATGAGGCCCTGCACAACTTTCTATTTAGTTCAATATTCGTGAAGTATCTGATATTTAGCATGCAATACCTTGCAAACGGTACAAGCTAGAGTAAAACTCGCTACAAAAATGAATTTCCGAGAAAATTATACATGCATTCGATGTATCATTTGCACCTTTTCCCATTTGAAATACCGAAAGTTGAATGCAATATGGCGGATCCAAGATTGCGGCCTGGGTAGGTAACATATGCCGGAGAAGTAGTACTTTACCTAATTTGTTTTTCATATGCCCACATTCATGTCCAGTTGTCTCAGAAAACTAAATCAATTTTGTGTGGGAGCGTTATAGTATTGTATGAGTGAATTCCCGATACATGAAAACCCATGAATATGTAAATTACCGGTATGGGCCGCTAAAATAACTACAATACACATTGGGGTGCGGAGAATTCTGCATGTGAATCAATTTTTCACGAATCCCGAGGTGACATTTTGCGAATGTACCTTGTTAGACGAAGACAAACAACAATTTCTATAATCCAAGGCATAATAGTATGTTTATTTATGCATACATTACATATAAAAATAAACAATCTGTTCCAGTAAGGATAAAGGCTATTCCAACAAAAAAGGGAATAGTTTATAGAACCGTATAATTATTTTTCTCAATTATCCCCAAAATTCTATATTGTCTGTTGAATCATATATGTATCATCTTCAGATAATATCTATAGTTCAAGAATTTAAAATTTAAAAAGTAAGCGATATTTTGAGCTGAGTATAACTAATCATACTGTGTATCGTCGTAAAATAGAGTGTTTTCTGTAGAAAGCTTGATAAGAATTATACTTCCGTATCATTTTTATCCTATTAGACAGAGTAACTATCGCACAGCATCAAATATTTAAGGTTACAGAAAAGGTCAATTCTCTATCTTCTCAGAAAAACTATGCATGAGGATTTATGTTTACCTATATCCAGTGGCGGATCTAGAAGGTAAAAACTGGCGGGACCAGCCAGAACCCAGACTATCGTAGGTATATCAAAAGTTTACTATAAAATTTCAAAAATACATAAATAATAGCTTAAATTATTTTGGACACTCAGAAAACTGGGGGGCTTAGGCTCCCGGCCCTGGCCTAAATCCGCAACTGCCAATATCTCGTTGTTCAACTAAATGAGATCTGTCGATTATTTTATGCTCCTTCTCTGAACTTCTTTTATTATGTGTTAATAATGTTGTACACTCCGCATCAAAAAATTGCGACAGCTAACGCCGTGCAGCTAGGCCACCCGATATACACCTTCTTATCCCATAATCGTGTTTGGTAAAGAGATCCTCTCTATACTCCTTTCTTCTCTACCATACTAAAATTAGCTAACAACATTAGCGAAATTTTAATTTCAAACTACACACGTATTAGTTTCGACAAAATGAAATAACAAAAGCGAGACGAAACTAGATTCATGAGTTGATGTAGGGAGAAACTGAAAGATACACAATGAAAAATTGAAACCAAATTATGTCTATTAAACACAGATTCAAAAATGACACCGAAAGAGAGAGAGAGAGACAGAGAGAGAGAGAGAAGAGGAGAGAAGAAGGAACGAAAAAGGATAACAGATAAAAATATGGAATTCAAACGTAGTAATTTCTATCAGCAGTACCCGATATTAAAAGTCCAAACTGTATCATAATGAAAAGTTACAGGTATTCGAAAGGAAAGGTTTATGTTCTTCATAGATGTACATTTTCAAAGTTCAACGTGAATAAAACACATTGAATTATAAGACGGAAACAAATTTTGTGTCGAACTATTATAAATAAAATTTTGTTTTCAAATAACCAAAGAGGGTACCATTTTCTAGTCTTTTCCAAATATTTATCTCTTTCGAACATCCAGCATCAATTTCATCTCTTGTGAATATAACGTAATTCGCTTAGATAGAGTAAACACTCTAGAGCTCAAACGGATCATTGCGTCAGTCGGATGATGTTGGTTAAATTATAGACCACCACTGGGTCGAGGATTCTAACCCGTAATGACCCGGTAATTCGACTGAAACTTGGTAACCCAGAGGATAAAAAAGATATTTCACTTTTCCTTTTGCGTTTGAAGAGTATTTCTGTCAGAGATGACAGGACTGGAGATTTTATCCCCAGAGCACGAAAAACACTACGCCGAAGTTCCCAGTTAATTCGATTTTCCAGACCAGGTATATTGGGCTCGTGCCCCGTTTTAATTTTGGAACAAGCACACGCACATGAAATGCGTGTGTGTGAGAGAGAGGGGGCAAGAAGTGAAAGACGCAAAGACAGGATAGGGAAACGTCAAGAAAGAGAGAGAGGGGGGACGAATATAAAAATAAAACATACTGTTTACTCGAATTGTCGCCAGTTATGCCTTGTAAGTTCTCCAACAGAAAGTGAATCTCTGTTTGCACCCATTATTTTATTCGAAAAAATCATACTATTTGATGGGGAATTATACCAAGATTTTGAATTTGGAACTCTAGCACTTTACCGCTACTCCACTGATTGGTATACCCAAAAATTGTTTAACAAATGGTGTAGTGTTTCTTTCTGAGAACGATAACACGTAAAGTGTATACTGCACATCAATGATGTTTTTGGAATGTCCTGGTTATTCCCTTGCTCTTTCACAACCAAATTCGTAAATCGTCTCTACCATGATACAGGTGTTAACTTCCACATTCTTACGTATTGCTTGTCCAGTATGATAAGTCGATTCTTCAGAATCACTTTGTAAAAGAAAACAACTATGGCGTGAACAGGATTTTAATCTATGCTAGATAGCTGTATTATTCATTATGTCACTATGTTACCCTTACACTATCATGCCACCTGAAATTACAAGCCAAATATATTCTTACTTCAACCCTGATCTTTGGAACGAACCGGCTTCTTCCTGTAAGGTTATTTGCGCCAAAGTGCACAACGAAATTCATTTATTTGACGGCCTAGAAAGAAATTCGTGCCTACTTATAAAGGAGAAACACACAATCCAGGAAAAATAACAGATATAAAACATTTTTTGCACTAATTTCGCAATACAAGTTATAAAGTACATGATTAATGATAATAATAATAATAATAATAATAATAATAATAATAATAATAATAATAATAATAATAATAATAATAATAATACCCTATATTATAAAATGAAAGTAACTTTGTATATGGCTCCTAATCCTTCCCCGTGGCTCTTGAACCACCCGACCGATCTCGATCAAATTTTCAACATTGATAACGTTCGGTCCTGGGAAGCTTTTTTTATCATTTTATTTTAACGGTAGAACTTAGGGGTGGTGGAGAGGAGGGGAGATATATGAAAATGAATAAAACGTAATAACTCTTGAAACACCAGACCGATCACTATAAAACTTTCAACATACATAAAGTTCGGATCTGGGACGACTTTTATCATTTCCGTTTGACGGTGCAACGTATTGGCCGGAGAGGGAGATATACAAATGTAAAAAATTGAAAATGAAAGTGACTGTTTTTGTGACTTCATCACTCTGAAACCACCCGACCGATCTCGATCAAATTTTGAACATAAATTTTAGGTTCGGGCCTAAGATGGTATTTACCTATTTACACTGACGATATCACTTAGGCGTGAGTGGAGGTATTAGTTACAAAGAATGAATAAAACTTGATAACTTTTCAATCAACCAATCAAATTTTTAACATGGATGAGGTTCGGGCCTGAGATGATTTTTATCATTTCACTTTCCCAGGACAACTTGGGGAGGGGAATGGGAGAGAGATATATATAAAAATAAATAAAACTTAACGACCCTTGAACCACCAAACCAATCTCGATCAAATTTTCAACCTAGATGAAGTTCGAACCAGAGATGGTTTCTGTCATATCATTTCGACGGTGTAAATTAAGGAGGGGGAGTGGGAGCGACATTTAATAAAGAACGAAAAATGACCTTTAATACTGGCGAATCTATAATTTTTGGAGTCGCTGAGATTAACAGTGACACATCGGATGATGTTTCAATCCAAATTCAGCCTGCAACTTGGAGAAGGGGGAGACATATAAAAAAGATCGAAATAACCAATATCAGTGTCGAAATCATAATTATCCGGCATGCTGAGATGAACAAAGACATTGCAGATGCCCTCGCCACAACATAGGGTGGAAAGGGGATGTATCAAACTCATCGAAAATGACCGATATCAAAAAGCGCTTTAGTAATAGTAAAAGTGACTGAGTAACGAAACGTATTACATTTTTTTCAATTTAACCCAGCGAAGCGAGTAATTGATGCTAGTAATAATAATAATAATAACAATAATAATAATAATAATAATAATAATAATAATAATAATAATAATAATAATAATAATAATAATAATAATAATAGACAACTCTACTGTAAATGTGAACATTTATTATTATTATTATTATTATTATTATTATTATTATTATTATTATTATTATTATTCACGTACTTTTGAACTTGCACGGCAAAATAACTGCAAAATGTTTTATTTCTGTAATTTTTTTCTGAATTGTATGTTTCTTCTTTATTAGTGGGCACGAATTTCTCTCTGGGCCGTCAAATAAATGAATTTCGTAGTGCATTTTGGTGCAAACAACCTTACAGGAAGAAGCCGGTTCGTTCCAAAGATCAAAGATAAAGTAAATAATAATTGGCTTGTAATTTCAGATGGCTTGATAGTGTAGGGTTAATATAGTGGCCTTGTGAATAACACAGCTATCTAGCATAGGTTCAAATCCTTTTCACGCCATAGCTGATTTTTTTACAAAGTGATTCTGAAGAATCGACTTATCATATTGGAGAAGCAATACGTAAGAATGTGGAAGTTAACACCTGAATCATGGTAGAGACGATTTACGAATGTTAGTTGTGAAAGAGCAACGGAATTACCAGGACATTCCAAACACATCATTGATGTGCAGTATACACTTTTCGCGTTATCGTTCTCAGAAAGGAACACTACACCGTTGGTTAAACAATATTTGGTATACCAATCAGTGGAGTAGTGGTAAACCGCTAGAGTTCCAAATGTAAAATCCTGGTTCGATTTCCTATCAAGCAGTATGATTTTTTCGAATAAAATAATGGCTGCAAACAGAGATTCATCTTCTGTTGCAGAAATTACAAGGCATAACTGGCGACAATGCGACTAAAAAGTGTGTGCGTTCTACATCATACACTGCAATGATAAGTATGTTTTTCTTGATGTTTCCCTATTTATGTGCGTGTGTGTGTTCCAAAGTTAAAACAGAGCACGAGCCCAATATACCTGGTCTGGAAAATCGAATTAACTGGGAACTTCGGCGTAGTGTTTTTCGTGCTCTGGGGATAAAATCTCCAGTCCTGGTCATCTCTGACAGAAATACTGTTTAAACGAAAGGGAATAAGTGAAATATCTTTTTTATCCTCTGGGTTACCAAGTTTCAGTCGAATTACCGGGTAACTAAGGGTTTGAATCCTAGACCCAGTGGTGGTCTATAACTTAACCAACATCACTCGACTGACGCAATGACCCGTTTGAGCTCTAGAATGTTTATTCTATCTGTGCGAATTACGTTATATTCACAAGAGATGAAATTGATGCTGGATGTTCGAAAGAGATAAATATTCGGAAAAGATTAGAAAATGGTACCCTCTTTGGTTATTTGAAAACAAAATTTTATTTGTACTAGTTCGACACAAAATTTGTGTCCGTCTTATAATTCAATGTGTTTTATTCACGTCGAACTTTGAAAATGCTACATCTGTGAAAAACATAAACCTTTCCTTTCGAATATTTGTAACGTTTCATTACGATACAGTTTGGACTTTTAATATCGGATATTGCTGATAAAAATTTAGCAGTAAAATAATACTCATTCAATTTTCTCTTTCTTTCTTTCTTTTTCTTTTCGTTTTCTTTTTCAGTTTGCATTAGTAATCTGAAATTGAGGATATGACCAACGCTACCTACTGGGTTTATTGGATTGTATTTTGGATCAGTATTTCCAATGAACACTACCCAATTTGTAATCGAACCACGCGGAAACAAAGCATGTGTGTTAAACTTTTGACGTTATCTTAGATGTGTCTCGGAGATGTACAGTTCTACTGGAAATTGAGTATGCTATGCTTTATGAAAGTGACTCAATGAATGTTTAAAGTATCCTCTTTATATTCGAATAGTTCAGAGAAAATATGTAAATACAAACGTCATTTCTATATTGCTGTTGGATTTCTGGAAAAGGAACTTTATAATGTAAGGTTCTTTTCATAGTACGTTTAAATTCCATATTTTTATGTTTTCTCTTTTCGTTTCCTTCTTCTCTCCTGTTCTCTCTCTCTCTCTCTCTCTCTCTCTCTCTCTGCGTCATTATTGAATCTCTGTGTAATAGACATCCATTGGTTTCAATATTTCATTGTGTATGTTTCAGTTTCTCCCTACACCAACTTATGAATTTTGTTTTGTCTCGGTTTTGTTATTTCATTTTATCGATACTAATACATGTGTAGTTTGAAATTAAAATTTCGCTCATGTTGGTAGCTAGATTTAGTGTGTGAGAGAAGAAAGGAGGAGAGAGAAAGGGTCTCTTTACCAAACACTATTATGGGATACGAAAGTGTATATTGGGTGGCCTAGCTGCACGGCGTTAGCTATTGCAATTTTTTGATGCGGAGTGTACAACTGATAATCCTCAAAAAGGAACTTAGACATGTTTCAGAGTCTTCTATAATTTACATGTATCTATTTATGAGCGATTTCGGTTATGACTGAAAGGTCGTAAGTTTATCAGGTGACCATTGTCAACAATTATGTGGTGGTTGTGTTAGTTACGTATATTTCATTTATTTCTAAAATTGCTACTAAAATTACTATGTAAATATATTTTTTCATATACAAAATTGTCTATATAACTCTAATATTATTAACAGTAGCTTTCCAATATTAGTTATGTATATTTTATTATTTATTTCTATTTTATTATTATTATTATTATTAATATTCTTATTATTATTATTATTATTAGTAGTAGTAGTAGTAGTAGTAGTTGTAGTAGTATTAGCATTAGTATTAGTATTATTAAGGCCCGAATTTATATGTAAAACATATTTTTATTCCAAACACGTACAAGCCCGAAACATAGTTCATTATCCCAGTTAAGAGTCTCCAAGTAAAAATTACAAATTTTATTTCACATAAAAATACATGCATACACACATTTTCTGCAAACAGTTAAGTAAATAAATATTTTGGACATTTTGATAATAAATACCAATTTTTAACCTACCATTATTTCATTCTAAATTTCACAACGATATTATTATTATTATTATTATTATTATTATTATTAT
Source organism: Thermobia domestica (assembly GCF_964235325.1). Classification (NCBI taxonomy): domain Eukaryota; kingdom Metazoa; phylum Arthropoda; class Insecta; order Zygentoma; family Lepismatidae; genus Thermobia; species Thermobia domestica. Next base: position 133,825,121 of record NC_137458.1, read on the forward strand.
TATTATTATTATTATTATTATTATTATTATTATTATTATTATTAAGGCCCGGATTTATATGTAAAACATATTTTTATTCCAAACACGTACAAGTCCAAAAGAAAGTTTATTATCCTAATTAAGTCTGCAAGTGAAAATTACAAATTTTATTTCATTGAAAATACATATTTTCTGCAAATAGTTATGTAAATAAATATTTTGAACATTTTGATACTAAATACATATTTTTAACAATATCCCGTTATTTTATTCTAAATTTCACAACGATCTTTTTTACTTTCCCTCAAAAGAAATTAACATCAGAAAAAAGAGTAGGCGACATAAAACTATCTATCGTATTTATAAGCAATTTCCCATCTACAGAAACAACGTCGTCATAAATTCTGGTTATCAACGCTGAGCTAACTTGTGCCAAACAAAGAGCTTCTGAAGGTGTGTTTTGTACTAAAGTGAACAAGTTAGTATCAAGTGGGAAAAAATTTCGTAAAATTGCCAACTAGAATTGAACTTTTCAAAGAAACAAATCCTGATTTTTCACTTCCTCCAACACCCGCAATCACGTACTGGTGTACCTGGCATAATGCAGTATTATGTTATGTAGAGAATTTTGGAGGATTTGTATCTGTACTAATTGAACTAAATCCAGACGATATTTCATCCATTAAAATTGTTCAAAATTTAGGCTTTCATTCAGACAGTGACTAGGCTTTCATATCTGTCAATTTCGGTTTCTTGACTCACTCTATAAATAAACTAGAAACTACGGGATATTTATTAAGTACTTCGGTTAAAGAAGTACACGAAATACAGTGCAATCAAAGAAAGCTGAATGTTCTTTCTGCTTTGAAAGCTGAATTTGTAAGAAAAAATAAGGATTTGTATAAGAAACATATTGGTTATAAAACCCTAAGTAAAATATATGAAGTATTTGAAGGCCAAAACAAGTGAAGTTGATGGTGTGAATATTAGCGATATGTCCCTTTTCAAATGCGCGAGGTTAATATCGTATGATGTAGAACGTTCCTTTTCTCAGTATTAAAGCATTATTTCGCGACATTTGGTATGACATTACTATTGAAATTTTGGAAATGAATTCAGTTATTCACCGCAATGCCCATGGAATTTCGACATCTGATGAATAGGAGCTATTGGCGAGTACCAGTATTTATTTTTCTTACGTTGGTTGTTTTCTCATACTTTTCCTTGTTATTTTTTGTTAAATATTTCTTTAATTTTTAGCATTTTTTTTTAATTTTTAGTACATGTTCGTTCTAACAGATTGATTTTCTTTCTCTTGATCAAAACAGGGTTTTATCCCCCAGCTGGAGCAATAATTACTAAAACAAAGAAAATATTATATACAGAAGTAAATTGCCAAAAATTGATATTTTTATGGAAGTCCCAGTGTAAGACCAAGTGTCGTTCTATGTTTGTGTAAACTGTCGATTTGGGGATAGGGTTTACCCTCCTTATATTTGTCTGATTTCAATTCAAAGCCCCAAAACTTGTTAGGATGCTTTAAAACATATATGCATAAAATTTAATCAAAGTTATGCATTTTTAACAAAAGTTATATTGGGACGGATATACAAACGCTGAGCAAAATGAATTAGAGACACCTATCTTGTACCTTATGAGAGCACATACTCTGGATCGCAGAACTGTCTTGATAACGATGTTAAGGTCTTGGTATTGTTCTTGAAATCTTAGTACTATACCTTGTAAATTAGAAATTATCTCTCATTTCCGGCCAATCAACTCGTGGAAAATATCGTGTTCAAACCACCCACTCTACTTCATTCTATTGATGTTCAAAAGGGTTGAACTTGGCGGACGAGTGGAATGGCATCATGTAAATTCGTTGTCATGCTTCTCGAGCAACACTGATATGCTGATAGCTGTGTGTCGTTGAACATTGTCCTATTTGAGAAAGCCGTTTTACCTTAAAAGTGACAATTGCATGAAGGTATGTACGTGATCACGAACATTCATATGCCCATCAACATTTACTATGAGAACTAATCTATTCTAAGGAAACAATGTCCCATAGTTATACTTCAGAAAGCCCCCTGCTCTTCCGACGCAAAACTCTGGAGTCCATTGTCTCGTATTCTTAATTCCACATTCTAATCCTTCTGTCAACACGGAACAAAGTGAAACGGAATGCATCGTCAAGCCGTACGACCTTCTTACACTGATTGGCAGTCCAGTAGTCATAGTTTCCTTTGACAAATTTAAAATAACATTTCTGGCTTCATGATTATTTTCGTAGGACATTGCTACTATGTCAGAATTTAGATTGCTAGTTCTATGCACCCCTGGGAAAGGGACCATGGCCCCTTGAGCCAGGAACCCAGGGAACAAAATTTCGGCCACGTTACCCTCATACTACTTCTGTGTAATATATTATGTTTCGGATTGGTAATTAGTTTCTGTGCGGTAAACCAAACACTACGTAAGTGCGAAAAAAATTAAACTTAAAATTTACTTTATTTATATGTAATAATCAGGTTGCATTTTCTACTTCCACTAAGTAAAAGACGAGTCAAGGAAATCCAACTTAAACTTGCTCACTCTTCCGTCTTTCATTAGTTCTGTAAATACCTCATTAAAAAGATTCACTACGTGTAAAAAATGTATACGTAGAAAAACGAACAAAAATGATTTTAGTTCTATATTCTATGAGATGGAATTCATTTGAAGATCTTTTGCTAAGGAACAAATTCGATAAGAATGAAAAAAATTTAAAGTTTCTTTTCTCTAATTTTTTTAATAAAGAAATAGACTCATTATTTTTTCTCTTTTATTCTTGTGTAAAGTTTTCTTCTTCTTTAACATAATTACAAGTCCCATTTTTTGTTGTTTTTTTTATTGAAGAACATTTAGTTAGTCGTTATCAGATAATCATCTTGAAGGAAAGACTCTTTTTTTCTCTGAAACACACAGGAGATGGAGGTGAAAACTTCTTATTGTTTTTCTTTTCTTTTCCTTTTCTCTATTTCTTTCCTTTTCTTTTCTTTTGTTTTTTTTTCTCTGGAAGAGATAGAAAAGAGAGGAAAACATGAAAAGAATTGTAAAACTTTTCGTTTGTTTTATGAGGAAATTATTCATTATTTTTTTTCTCTTAACGTTAAAGAGATTTTGGTAGTAAATCTTTCTCTCTTCTTTATGTTCAATTATATTTACTTAATAACTGTTTACCTTGTTTTTCTCAACATATTGTTCTGTTTTCATTACAGAAAAATCTGTCAAATAATTACATTACTAACTTATTTATTTTGAAACACTTTGGCACATATTTACTCTTTCCGAGTGTTCGTCCGGTTAGGGGATAAAAATTTCAAGAATTAATTGATGGACCATCACCATTTTTCATGAAGATATAGAGGAACAAAAGTAATGAATCGAGATTGTTAGATGCAGGTATATATATTGGAAATGATAGAAATGGACCACTTCCGGTCTTAATGTTGAAAGAAATCCATTACAATTTCCGGTTCCAATATTGATCTACATAGAACATACTCAATGAAAGAATCGATTCACCGTTTTCTAAAGAATTGATTTAGCCTTCTAAAAATAAGTACTGTCTTCTATCTTCATTCTCCATTCAAACCGGAAGTGGTAAAAATCGACTACAGGTTTTGTCATTAATCGCCATGGTGCAAAAGCGGTAATAGATAACTAGAAAGTGTTTCCTGCAATCTGTTAGCCATCCAATGTATGTATTTCATCTCCCATATCCATTCTAGTATCTACACTATTAGCAGAAATTGCAGAAATAAACTACTTCCGGTTTAATGTTGATCGTTGTAAAGTAAAGACGGTAATACAAAAAAAACAGTTTTATATAATCAATTAAACGAACAAGAATACTATTCACCTCCACTCTAATCTCTCTACTAAAATAAAAAATGATCGAAATCTACGACCACTTCCGGTTTCAAAATAATTTACCAAAATTATCACGCCAAGCAAACCAAACTCCTTGACGTGGTGTACACGTGACACTGTTACTTGTTAAAGAAAAACGTGTCACAAATATTTTGACGTAATCATTTCCAAGTGGATGCTGTGTGATGTCACACTTTGCAATTACTGTTTAGATTTAACCACACGAAATAAATAGGTAGCACACACGGCGGACGGGGCCAAAGTGTGAAATAACTTGAAATGGAACCTATTTAAGCATAGTTGAATGCTCATGAATTCAGTATCTACATTAACACTATCTCACTGGAATCATATATTGTATTACCGTAGCACGTACTGCAATAACAGGTGCAAGATATGTTGCAATCATTTCAATGTATTGTTCAACTGTAGCTGTATACCTACACTTCTTCATTTTTATTTTTATTTTCCAAAATATGTTACATTTTGTGAGAGATATAGCACATCCCACTGCAACTTTGTTATTATACACAGGATTTATACATAGCATAAAGAGAAAGAACATTACGCCAGAATGTTCTCTGGATTTCATTGACACTTTTAAATAAATCATTCCTCACCACGAATTCTCTCCCTCAGTATTCAGCGTTTCATGATCCGCAATAACGGGCGTGAAAAATAAGTAATCCAGCATACAGTACTAATTTCCTAGATCGCCTCTGTACATCTGACTGAAATAAGTAACCATCATCATGCAACAAAAATTGTTTGTTCCATACCCTGTATAACTGAACGAACGGCAAGAAGTTATAAAATTACTCTTTAAAATTAAGGTATATTCGTTAAAACGATCTATTAAAAATATTACGTCTACTCCGTAGCCGCACTGGAATACTACTACTGGAATCACGAAGTTATGCAGTATCGGCTTTGGTCAAAGAAAAAAAAATAGTTACCGTTTGTGCTCAACAAATAGATTTGACATTCCAGAGGATGATTAAGGACCTATTTGAAAGGAAAAAATAGCAAAGTGTGATCTATAGCACTTTTCAAATAATAAGTTACATGGCCTTGACTAGGCCGTCTGCTTTCTCCAAACGCACTTTCGCGGTGTTGTCGGTTTGTGACATGTGATAATGTATGCTGACTTTTCCCACCACTGTGAATGTTGTTAATATCAGACGAACTGCTCAAAAATATTGTATTTCTATATTGATTGCTGTCTTCAGTAAGTAGAAAAATTAATTATGGACACTTCAATAAGTTGCCATGATACAGACTCTAAATATTTCCATATAAAACAATAGCGAAAGTCTTTAGAATACGTTGTTTCATATAACTGTTAGTAGGTTTTGATTGAAGGTTTTGTTCACTATATTCCCTGTTATAGGAAATTGAGCCCGCAACCTATCACAGGATAGTTAAGAAAGTAACTTACTAACACTGCGCTCTCTTTGCTTGGAGAAGCATATCTAATTGCGTATTCTTAAACAAACACTTTCCTATGTATAATTTAATACCGGTACAAATAGTATAAATAAATAAAGTACAAGATTCTATCTGTCTCTCGAAAAACAACTTAGAAGAAACATTTCTTCATCCGGTTCAGGCAGTGTGATGGACCTACTCTAATTCCCCACCAATCTCGTCATTAGAAGAAATCTCTCCTTTTCCACAGGAAGAAATTCTTGGTTATTACATTAAGTATGGATTTATATTGAAATTGAAGCATTTTCAAAAGTTCATAACGGCGGGTATTCGAACCCGGGCCACCTTGATAGAAATCCACTCACCTATACTGATCACACACTCAATGTTATACAAAAACTAATAGGTAGTTAAAAATCTTTGATGAAAGTTTATATAAGCCACTAAGGCCTGTATGAAGAGTTGAGTTAATTTTCGTCATGAAATTTTATTGTTTAGGTAATTATTGTTCTAATTCTGTTATTGTTTTATCATTATTAATGATTATTCCAACTCCATAGTTTCACAGATTCAACCTGTTTTACCCAGTTATTGTGTCGTAAAAGAAAATGTAACTTGTGCGAAAAAATACATCTATATGTTGTAAGAGACGTAACTTCTCATTATTGACAGCAAACTCAGTCGTATCTGATTGTAAAATCCTAGTGTGGAACAGAAAGTCACTTTACTCATAACAAATTTGAAGTAGTGTACGAGATAGACAAGCCTCGGTGCTAAGCGGTGGATACTCGTTCAAAAAATCTCGTGCGTAAAACATCGCCTCTCGATAGATCGATTAACTATTGCACTTTGAGTATGTCGTGTTATTATGTATGTTATGAGGCACGTAGCCAAGGGGGGTCCGGGGAGTCCGGACCCCTCTACCTTCGAGACCAAAAATGAAAAATAAAATTAAGGAAGGATGAAACAAAATGAAATGAGAAAAAGAAGGATCGGTGTAAAAAATGTAAAAAAAAAAAAACCTACAGGAAGCTTTCGGTTACTATTTCTTATGAGGAGATCTGTATTACTTGCAATATATGGTGGTCAGGTGAGCGAGTACTCTGGAAGAGCCAAAGAATTTGAAATTTCTGGAAAAGTTACGAAATTCTCAGAATTTTTGCTACTAGTTAGGGAGATTTCGAGCTTCCGAAAGCATAGTGCCGTTGTGTAACAGCGTTGATATTTTTTATCATAATTTTCGTCATCGTATCCTTGCAATATCAAGGGGGCGCGGTGGCTCAGTGGTAGAGCGTTCACCTCTGGTGTTTGGGGTCCCGGGTTCGATCCCAGCCCCGCCAAGTGAACTTTGTGGTGGACAAACACCATGCTCGTGGGTTTTTTCGGGGTTCTCCCGTTTCCTCCCACTTTCTTCATTCCACCATTTTCATTCATCTCTCATTATCACCGTCTCCTTTAGCCTCACCGGCATAACCGTGGGACGTAAAACTTGAAGATTTCATTTCATTTCATTTCCTTGCAATATCAAACATGTTATTTCAAAAACAATATTCTACTGTTCCTTTAACCCGTCATTTGGAACCGACAGTAGTTGACAGAATAATAAAAACAAACATTTATGTGCAATGAAAGTTCTGTTAGTATTTGATTCAACAGAGAAAGGAACGCAGATATTGTAAAATATTTTACAAGACATTATTGAGTATGTACTTTTTATAATAGTTGAGGTTATAATGAAAGGGAAATTGTTATATTTGAATAAACAGAGGAAAGACGTAAATATCTCCTCTTTTAAATAAATCTTTTTCAATGCGTTCTTTCATTATTTTAGTCGAGATTTCTTCATAGTTTGTTATTAAAATACTTACCAACATATCCTCATTTTACTGTCCTAACAAGCCAATATATGTTGATATTAGAGTAGTTTACATTGATCAAGCTCCGGACCTTCAGAATTTCATGTCACGCCCCCTACCCCCCGTTACGAAATCCTGGCTAAACGAACCAATATATGTTCCAGTAAAATAGTTTAGAATGAAGGAGCCTCTGGTGTGATGACCACAGTATTTCATGTCACGGACCCCCCTTTACGAAATCCTGGCTACGTGACTGTATGTTATTGAATATCTTTATGCTGTTTCTGAAGTTATTCTTCTGTGTTTTTCATCTTTCTGAATTTCTAGTAGTCGTTCTGCGATGAATATACAAACATGAGTAGTATTTGTCAGAATGTTGTTTATATCAACTTCGGCAGAACCCACGCTGAGAAAAATCCGTTCTGTGGACAGCGGTATACTGTATAAATATACGGAATTCTCTTGCTTACTACAGGAATCAGTACGGGCCATACGTTATCCGTATGCTATATAGGCACTGCCCTTAGTAGTTACAACATGCCGTTGCAGGATGTCTAACAGTCTTCCTTATATTACATATATATATATATGTTACATTCGACAGCTATATGTTATATACGTCAGTTTGTATGTGAGATCCTGACCGTCTATATTGTTTCATACAGAAAGTACGTACAAATGGAACACTTATACAGAAAGTATTATAAAATATGCGTTTTCAGTTATACGTTTGCTGTACGTTAAGTTAAAAACTACAGGATTCACAAATGTAATATTCGATTTTACGTATGCCACATACATTATTTTCTCAGTGTACCCTATATTTTCGTACATGAGTGGATAAAAATATATTTAAATAACTATTGATCAAGTGCGTGCCATTGAAATGTCACTAGTTTAGAAAAAACTCTCTATATTAAGTTAGCAACTAAAATTTTATGTGAAAGGATTCTCATCATGACTCATTGTGATGTGAAACATAGTTACAACAACAGTGATCATATACTTCCTATTGATCTGGCTGACAATAGTGTTACGGTTGTTGAAGTGTGACTGTGCTCTAAGAAACTTACTAATTATTATCAGTTAACGAGAGTTTGGTCTCAATATGGCGATATTCAGTCAGTTGTCTATGGACAGTATTCTGCGGACCATGTATATGTTACCCCACTAGAAGTAAATTAGTTAAAGTGAAAATTGGGCAGAATATTCTATCATTTATTACAGGACAGATCCAAACGTTACAGCTACACGCATACTTGCCAGTAATAAAAAGTTAAAAAAGTACTCTTTAATCCATGCCTCATAACTAATTTATCGAAGTGTTTTCCCTTATCCATATAATTATGATGTGGCTAAAATTTCGTTCATTTCTCTTTTTCTTAATATTCAGACTTGTCTTTCTTTCTTTCTTTTTTTCAACGATCAATCTTAATTTCATTACATCTCCTGCCAGACAACAGGTCTTAAGAGATATTATATACAGAATTAGTACGAGATCCTTCGAGGCTAAGCTGTTAGCATACGCGCTTTTGGCGTGGGAGACCCAAGTTCGATTCGGTGGGAACTCATTGGGTTTGGATTTCAAGTTAATTAGTAGGTCCACATCTCATATAGCCTAGCTGCTGAATGGGACTTTAAACTCAAAATCAACTCAATTCATATACAGGACTAGTAGCACTTTTCAATAATTTCTTCAGCAATTTCTCAGTATTACTTTTGTTCAGCCATTTAACAAACCCTAAAATTTTGCCTATTTATAGCCTGAGTTTTATATTAATTTTTAAAGATATCCAACCAATACAAAAATTCTGTTATTATAGCTGTCTTTTTACAGCTATAAAAAGACGTTGGTTTAAGGAACGCTCCTAATTCCTTTTCTGTTATAAAGTGAAGAGAGCATGAAAAAGATTTTTTTTTTCTTTTTTAAATGAAAAATCCATTTATGGGTGGGGTGTAACGGAAAAGATAACTAATGTAATACAAATTATAGAAATAAAATGTTATTTCATTTCATACATATATATTGAGTGAACCACATATCGTGAAACGGACTTGAAAAACAATGAAATTTTGTTGCACACAAATATCGGCTGGGGTGCATTGTTTAATCTCTGTGATACCACAAGATTAACAATATTAGCAACCAAACGTAAAGCTGTACTTTTCAAATGGTACATACGCCAGATATTTCAAATATACATGTTACGGAAAAATCACAATGTGTCATTTCTTACTCAGTGTTGCAAACTGAGGACGTTACAGTACCAAATTTCAGTGGATTCTACAGTAGTATTAACACAAATGTGTCAGACGAAACAATACACATCCAAAGTACTTTAGTGTATAGTACTATGGTCATGATATGATGGATTTCTACTAAATAGGAATAAACTTACAATGAATTGAAAATTTGATTTTTTTTTTAAAGCAATTAATTCAAAAAACTACTTAGATAAGTACCTCACCCAGTGGCATAAGTTTCTTTTTTTTAATATCTGTGAAGATCACAATGTCGTTTACCGCAATTTGATATCTCAAATTGTTCTGAAGATGTGAATGGTTCGAGATATCAAATTGCTGTAAACGGCATTATTATCTTTAGGTCTATTGGAAACCACGTATTTAATTCGATGTGATAATTACTTAAACACTTTGTGTGAAAGAAAGTCTTTTCTTTTTTTAAAAAAGTCAAATTTTCAATTTCCTCTAAATTCGTTTCTAATTGTTCGAAATACGTCACATGATGACCGTAATATACATGAGACCGTAGTTTATAATGTGTATGGTTGTTATTTTGCAATAGTGCGTTACAAGTGCTATAATGTATATACTATTTCGGAACCTGATTTAGTGCTCTCTATCTATCTGTCTATCTATCTATCTATCTATCTATCTATCTATATATATATATATATATATATATATATATATATATATATATATATATATATATATATATATATATATATATATATATATGTGTGTGTGTGTGTGTGTGTGTGTGTGTGCATGCGAGTGTTCTAAAATCTCGCCCACGCACTACAGAGCATTATTCTATAGGTTAAAATAAAGTGAAACTGGATACGTTTCGGGTTCTATTCCGTAGACGCGAATTGACCTATGTTGCAACGTCACAGATAAAGAACCATAGAGTACAGTTCTGCACGGTCCTGAATTTTTAGCCCGAGCCCGACCCGGTCAATGAATTTACAATGTGAGGCCCGACCCGAGTCCGAAATATGTTTTGGCATTTAGACGTAAGCCTGTGTGATAATAAATGAGCCGAAATAAGCCCGAATTACAGAAACTTAATAATGAATGCAAAATTGTATTTTTATTTACAGCAATTAGAGGTTTAATTTTGATCTGTAGAATAATGCTCTGTTGTCCGTGGGCGCCATTAATTAGAACATTCGGCGTGTATATATATCGAGTATTCTAAAAATGGCGCCCACAAACCACAGAGCACTATTCTACAACTCAAAATAAAGCAAAAATGTATAATTGTATACCTGTCGGGTCCTCCTCTCTGTAGAGACGAATTGCAATATGTAGGAACGTTACAAATAAAGAACAAGAAAGTAAAACTATAGTCGATCAAATAGTTACATCGATTCTTTCTAGATAGCAGTTAAAGTCGATATATATTGACACTAGCACTTTTTAATAGCATAACAATCGAAGCAATTGCTTGATGAATTCGTAGAGCAATGCAGAAGGTTCTAAGTTAATATGCAACGTTGTCACATAATAAAACTTTTGATTTCCTACAGCGGCTGAAGGAGATACGGGAGGGTTTAACATTATATAATATTTTTGCTTTATTTTGGCCTGAAAAATAGCGCTCTGTTGTTCGTGAGCACGATTTTTAGAACACCCGATAAATATATTCAAGTATAACTTCAAGAATTGAAGCCTTTTTCTGGTTCTCAGACTGCTTCGTTCCAGTATTAGGTTCAGCTGTGTGCATAGGTAGATTGGTAGATTGGTAGATTGGGTTAAGATGACGAGAGTGCTCAGGACAATCGCATTTATCCAAGAGAACGCTAGGTTCTAAAAGGTTGAGAACTACTTTGTTACACAATGTGTTTGTTCTAAGTTTGTGTAGACTTTTTGAACCGCTTTATTTTATAATACTACATATCAATTCATATCCTTACTTGTTTTTTGTCGTCCAGTTCCAAAAGATTATTTTCACTATTAATCATCTATGGAGGTTTTCATACATGCTTATATATATATATATATATATATATATATATATATATATATATATATATATATATATAGGGTGTTAATGAACTATACCGACAAACTGTAAGAGGTGATTCTTTACACCAAAATAAAAGAAAAAGTTCATACCGACCTGTGGGAAAAGTGCATAATTTCAGAGGTAGGGCTGTCCAAAGATGCGAAAGAAGCGAAATTTCAAGAGGCCCTAGTTCGAATTCAAGAAACTGTGGATATCAGCGTAAAGGAAGTCACGCATGTGCAATCCAAAAATGCATATTTCGTTTATGTTCAATGGGTGTATAGAATATTCCCTGCAGGGTGAAATTCCCAGACGTGCCATCAACCGAATTTTGAGTTACGTACTGATTTTATGATTGGTTTAAAGTAGAAAAACAATAAACCTTGACAGCAATGAACACGAAATCCTTTGGCGGGATGTTGGAAGTGTTAAAGATCGTCAGTAGCACGGTCTCTCGTACTCGGGAAAACACATGCTGCGATGTTTTCTTTCACGCTTATTAGTGAAGAAAACATGAAATATACCGTGACGAAATACATCACAGCACACATTATTCCGAACACAAAAATGCATGGAGTTGTCGGCTCCTAACACTTCCGACTTTCTTTCGAAGCTTTGTGTGTCCACTGTTGTTAAGGCGTACCTCCTGCCTACTTTAGACCCCCTTGAAATCAGGGTATTTCTGAAAACTCTATTGAGAGCATGTGTGAAAATTACACCCTGTGAGGAATACTCTGTACACCTATTGAAAATGGATGAAATATATACTTTTGGATTTTGTATGCGTGACTTCCTTTACTCTGATAAGGACCACCATCCACAGCTCTGAAAATTTGTCTACACCATCGATCTAGGGGCTCTGAAAATTTGGCTTTTTCGCGATTGTGGACAGCCCTAGCTCTGAAAATATGCACTTTTCACCATAAGTCGATATGAACTTTTCCTCCTATTTTGAAGTGAAGAATCATCTCCTATAGTTTGTCGGTATAGTTCATTAACACCATATATATATATATATATATATATATATATATATATATATATATATATATATATATATATATATATATATATATAACTTTTACTATTTCTTTTTACTCTCTTTGAAAATAAGAATTGGATTTGAGGTGGGTGAGTGTCCTTATTCACTTTTTCTTTTCATACACACTTTGAATCTGGTCTTTCATCTTGGCTCACCCTTGTTCTATGTGACTTCCTTATTCCCCCTAAAAAAAAGAAGTATAAAAAGGAAGGAAAAAGAAAGTAAAAGAGGGGGATTGAATCCAGGTTCAATATTGATTCCTGTTACTTGATGACTTTGGAGTCTCAGGTTTAACTTTATTGCTTTTTCTCTATTCTTCTTGTAGATGGGTATTTGAAAATTGATCCTCTTCCGTTCTTAGTAAGGATGAACCTATTATTATTTCTGGATAAGGCAGATATCACACGACGAATTCTCATAGAATATATTTTTTTTAATATCACGCATCAGAAGTGTTATGAAATTGAAAGAGGCAGAAAATGCAAGTAAAAATAAAATTTGTGAGAGCGTACTATGGTCTAATTAAAAACTGAGTGACTTTGAAAAATTATTTTAGTATTTCAGGGGCTTGGATATGTTTTGGAGATCCTCTTTCTATTACAATGAAAATGGAAATTATTTCACAGAAGTTACTATTCATTTCACATAGTAAGGCAGCACGTACACAGGGCGTCCCATATTTTTCTGTGACTCCCGATAGATTCCATACCATACTGGGACTAATATAGTCCACAAGACATCTCTTCCACGTGCAATAACTTCAATACCTGCGCCGGGACTAATGTAGCTAATCAGACGTCCTTTGGACGTCTGGTAATTTACATATCTATTCTCAGATTAATATTGACCACAGGATGTTCTTGAGAAATGTAATGATTTCTGTACCTGTCTGTTGACTAGGTCACTCAAGAGACATTCTTTGAACACCTGATAATTCGCATCCTTGTACCACTAATATTATTGTGCGCGGCACGTTGTTTGGATTTTCTGTCAATCCTATATCTTTGAAGGATTATTATTGTTCAAGAGACGTTCCTTGCACGTTTGATAATTTGCACATCTGTTCTGGAACAAATACTGTCCACAATATATACTTTGGAAGTCTGATTATTCCCATACCTATCCCGGAACTGATATTGCCCACGATGTGTTCATTAGACACCTGATTATTTCTATGCCTGTCAAGAAACTAATAATGACTATGAGACTTCATTTGGAAGTTTGATATTTCCTATACCTATACCAGAACTAATATTGAACACAATCTGTCCTTCGGACGTCTGATATTCCATAAGTGTTCTGGGATTAATGTTGTCTATATGACATTCTGTGGGCATCTGATAATTTCCATATATACCTCGGGACTAATATTGCCCACGAGATTAGATTTGGGGCTTCCTTGTCTTCGAAAGTGTCGTAAATATGCTATCTTGTCTCGAAAAGTATATCTATATCTGTACTATACGTTTCAAGAGCTCTATTTTGAAACGAAAAATGTGTCATTTAATCTCTTGAAAAACATTACATGAGACATACAAACTCTGAATAGAGATGATAGAAATAATGGTGTGGGACTGCAGGATTGGAGTCCAAGGTTTGATTCCAACTCATACTAAGTGAGTTTTATGATGAACACAAACTGTGTGCGTAGGCTTTCTCAAACTTCTCCTGTTTCCTCTCACTTTTTCCATTCAACCGTTTCTTTGAGTATCATCCTTTACTTTCATTCGTCAGTGCCTTCCTTAGCTTCGGAATGTAACGTGTAGGAGGTTAAACTACAACGAATCACTGGTTCTTTGTTCTTCGTATTGAGCTATTAAAATGCCTTTATATATATATTTATATATATATATATATATATATATATATATATATATATATATATATATATATATATATATATATATATATATATATATCTGTTTTTACACTTAATTTAATAATCAAAACTGAGAAGTATACATCACGTTTACAAACTTATTTTTCAATATGTCTACTCTTTTAAATCTGAATAGCTCTATTTATTTATGATTGTCCTGACAACCTCCTATCCAAACTCCTATTATTTAAAAAAATTACTATATAAACTTATGAATATCTTTCCATGTCAATATTACAATTTGAATTAACATATATTTCTTTTTCTTCTTCTTGTTCTTCTACATAACCAGTCTAGTACATATTTAAAATACTTTACGACCCAATGATCGTTACAAGTAGTAACAATATATAAATATACAACGTACCGTTGTATATATTATGGCGCCCGACGGACTTTTCTTTTTATTCATTTATTCAAATAAAAAGAAAAAGAATTCTGGACCGTTGACTTTTACATATCAATCATTCGAGTTTTCGAATGCACCTCGTATACTTGAAAATTACAATTCTTATAATTATACACACATATCATATTTAATTTTATCATCATCTTCGTTTATTTATACGTTTCAACGACGATAAGGCACATTCGAAATTTGATTTGCTAGTTATTTAAGTCCTTTTTCGGGTCCATGCTTGTTACAAATTATTAATTATTTATTTAGGCAACATGAAGAAGGTTTGAAAAAGATGTATGCGGTATTCATATAGTTGTTCATTTAACGAAAAATGATTGAGTATACGATATAGTAAAACAACAAAATATAGGTTAAGATTGAAATATGATAATAATCAGAAAATAACATAATAATTAACTTCTTATTAACATAATGAAAATACGAATATTAAAGAAAACACATAACATTAAGACATATAGACAGACATGAACTGAAAGATTAAATAACATAAAATGAAATACATTAAACAAACTTACATATTCATGAAATAATTCGTTTTCCTCCTAATTTTGTTTCACTAATTTTGTTTCAATACATATTTTATATGCATTTTAAGTTAATGTTTATATTTACATTTAGGTCTTTGATTCATTAAAATGTAACTATGAGGAACGTGGATAAATCTACTCCCAACAATTGTCTATCAAACAGAAAAGAACATTCTCTGACGCATGGACTCTCATAGGATCTTTCTTAAGGGAACAAACTCCTGAAAAGTAGGCAATTTTGTCAGAAAATCATTCAAACTGAAGATACAATTGCATAAAACCAGTTTTTCTAAGTGACGACCCAGGGGACAAATGTCCCCTTGAGGCACTCACGGTCAGGCAGGAGTAGGAATTTGTATCTTCAAGGTGTTCTCTCGAGCAATGTAATGTTTAACCTAGAGTGTTAATAATATTATATATTAAAACTTTAATTGTCTATTTCTCAGATTTGGAAGCTGATACAGAAATTTCAGTTACATCACTGTAATCAGCGTTAAAAGTTATGGAGAAATCAATCATTCTTTTTCAGGAAAGAGAGAAAAAATGAAAATTTGTTGTACAGTGTTATCCGTGTTCGTTTACCAATAAAGTGTATAGATGTGAGGCGTCAAAGATTGTTTTTTATTCATGTTTCTCAGACAAATATTTGTTGTAACAATAGTGCATAAAAGAGTGGTTTAAGTATTCGGTCCCAATTTTCTGACCAATCTTCCATCACGTGACTTTCCTGAGTGATATGTGTCGAAGGTTTTCTTACGATACAAGAGAGCTTAAGTTTGTATTACAGGTTATATTCCTTAGTCTACCTGTTTTACGTATAAAATAATTCAATGGTAGCATGATCATCTCTAGTAAGCTACTTGAAAAGTTCTAAAGAATCACTTTTTCTTATAGTCGTTCTCTCTCTCGTTCAATGACATTTCCTTGTGCCATGCTATGGACGGACCTTTCGTTGGTTGGTTTAAGGTCTGTTTTCATCCCTGAGGCTGTATAATTCGAACCACTCTAATGCGTTAAAATTCTAAGGCTCCCTAAGCTGCCCCTGCGCAACCCAGGCACGCAAGCTAACTTCTACATCAACGGGAAGGTCACGAATAATTCTTATATGAGGAAGAACAAGGAGAGTAGAATATGTATTCACTCTTGAACATTGTTACTTACATTTTCTAATATTACAAACATATAAATCCATTAAATAGAGAAGAACCAATTCGAATTACCATCACCATATATTATGTTTGTATTTTTACTGAACATTACGCAAAAGTTATGGAAAACGACTGGAAACTTTCGAAATGTTGGTGTGGAGAAGAATGGAGAGAATTAGCTGGACCGAGCGAAAAACTAACGAGAGGGTATTAGAAATGGTGGGAGAGAAAAGAACAGTTTTAGACACTATTGAAAAGAGGAAGAGAAACTGGTTGAGACATTTGCTAAGAAGAAACTGTATCATGAGGGACGTACTAGAGGATCTGGTGACAGGAGAGAGAGAAAGGAGGAGAAGGAGACTACAGTAAATGAACATTAAGTAATCAAAATAGAGAAATCGTACGTGGAAACGAAGTGGTTAGCGGAAGACCATGGAGCATGGAAGTTCTCAGTTTCGTCAAGTGACCTGCCAACAATGAGAGAATACCTATGATGGTGATCATGATTTGCAGTTTAATACCCCTTTCCAGTACCGAGGCTATATTATACTTGGGCCTAATTCAACGTGCGATCTGAATTACATGAGCAACCATCAGGAATCGAACTCAAGCCTCCCATACAGAAAAACACTTACGGCAACATAAACTCGCAAAAGTTCCTCGCCATGTTCTGCGTTGATTCAAAATTTAGGTATGAGCTCCTTCGTGGCTAAGCGGTTAGCGTACGCGCCTTTGGCGTGGGAGACCCGGGTTCGATTCCCGGCGGGAGCTCATGTGGTTCGGATTCCACGTTAATCAGTAGGTCCACGTCTCATATAGCCTCGTTGCTGAAAGGGACGCTAAACTAAAATCAACTCAACTCAACTCAAAATTTAGGTAAATATTCGATTTAAAAGAAAATCTTATTGAGACGGCTACCTTGTTAGCAATTCAAATGTAAATAATTACATATATATCTATATGAAGAGAGGTACTTAAACAAAAATATTTCTTTTATTATATATATATATATATATATATATATATATATATATATATATATATATATATATATATATATATATATATATACAGTATATATATAAAGATAAAATGTTCTCAAAAGGTGAATTAAACTTCTTTTTAAAAGCATTAACAGCCTCGAACTCTTTACTGTGTGACGTTTTTATGAGTTTTCACGAGTGTTTCTGCGTCCTAGGTGTATATGTACGCACATACACGGAGTGAAGATCTCTTGGAATGAAACTAATTATTGTGTGCTTTGCATTTTTTTATATTTTTTTCTACAAAATGATAAAAAAACTAGATTTTTTTCAAACCTACGAAAGGTAGTTGTGTATTTTCTGTAGTTTATTTGTGTATGAATGTTCCTCAGTGTGGTTATTTTAGTTGCATTTGAAGAGACAGAAGCATTACTATTGTTGTTGTTGTTGCTTCCCTTGTTTAACTGAAAAAATATATTTTAACTCTTTTTATGTTTACTTTACTTTTTTTTTTGTTAGAAAAATGAAATAAATGTAGCTTTTATATATATTGCATTTTAAGGTAGTTTTAGATTAAAAGCAAAAGCGAACAGAGTTGCCAAATAATAAGAAATATTGCGATGTCTCGATTATTTTTCTGATTTCGTTTAGTGGTTTGTAACCAAACTTTGGTTCAGATATGAAATTAATAATTTAATTGCTGGAATGAAAATTTAGCGGTGTCCGGACCCCCAAACTTCCCAATTCAACTTCAACATACATTTGTACACTTTCTCAATAAAAATTTACTTGTTTAATAGAGAAATGATTGATGTAGCATGAAAATTTGATCTTATACTTCGTCTGTACTATTTCTCTTATACAATCAATCTAGTTTTATCATCTTCCCGAAAATAGGTAGAAATATTTTACAATTACTTATCGTCTTTACGGAGCAGAATAATGCTTGTTCAATGCTACATAGAGGTAGTGGCTTCTAGTATTGAATCCCATCTCTCTCAAAGCTTGGACCCTTACCAAAAAAAATTGTTGATGCACCTGAACGCACCTGACTAATTTAAGAATTTTCGTGTAAAACAAGAAAAATAGATTTTTTTTCTTAAAAAAACATTATTTGGTCTAACAATACCCATTTAAGCTCAATGTTATTTTTAGAAGTTTTTCTTGTCTGTGTTTGTTTTCGTGGAGTAAATTCAAAACTTTCAATATGCAGCTTCTCACCAAAGATTCTTTTAATTATTTACTTTATAGGCCATACTTCAATAACTAAGGAGTGAAGTTTATTTATTTATTTATTTATTTCGGAAAAACAACAGGCAAATGCCTAATTACAGTTTTTCCTTATTGTAAACTGCATTTAATACACTTTAAAATACACATATAATAACATACTAATATGACCTCAATTTTATCGTAATACACTCTAAAATACACATATAATAAAATAATAATATGAAAATAAAATATACGTTAAAATACCCTATACCTCTGGTGTATAGGATCTCTGGTTCGATCCCGGCCAAGGAAGTTTGTGGTGAACAACATCGTGTCCGTGGGTTTTCTTGGGGTACTCCCATCTCCTTCCATATTCTCATTCCACCAATTCTTCCATCATCATTCACTTGCTTTAATCAACCGTCCCCCATAGCGTAAAGGGCGCAAACGTAAGAGTGTTAAACTAAAAGATTTTCTTCTCCATACTCACATTTCGAGAGCTTCCAGTAGTTTTTCATCGGTTCGGTAATGGAGGTGATATTCATACCGCAAGTTGTAGTAATCAACCATTTCCAACTTTAACCTTCATCACTTTAGAGCTTAAGTGATAACAGACAACGGAAACTTCTTCCTGTGATCAATTACGCCTCCCAGGAATATAATATTCATCTCCCCTTTAATCTCTATTAAGACTGGAAGTGGTAGAAATCTATTACCGCTTTAGGTTTCAATATTAGTTGAGTAAATATCATGCAATACAAACCAAATGTCTTACGTGGTGTACTAGTTTTATGCTACGTCAAGTAGTATTGTGCACACAATCATTTAGGTAATAGGTAAATTATGAAAATACAAAGTTTGATGAAGTTAGAATTCTAAAAATCACTCCTTACTAATATAGTTTAAAATTATTTTCAATTTTTTTTTTCTGTAGTTTCGTTGATATGTAGATTAATCAGTTTATTGCTTCTAAATTTGGATGTAGAGAATTTCTAGAGCTCATTCATGACTGTATAGCTAGCACACGCGGTAGAGTAGACCTTGATTCAGGTTTAAAATCCTGCTGCTCATGTCCATGAACTTGGCAGACCACATACGACAGGTCACAATTTAAATTTCACACTTTGTTAGTACTTCATTAGTACTCGTTAGTGTCGCAAACCCCATCGTTAGTGCTACAAAAATAACTTCTCAATATTTAAGAGTCGCCATTGGCTTGCAACAGGCCAGCATATTAAAATCACTCCATAAATGAAATTGCTGGTTCGAGCAGAGTTAGTGCTCGTTAATGCCATAAACATTAAAGTTAGAGCTATTATATATACAGATTTCAGAGTAACAAAATTGGTCCGTTTTATGAAGCTGGCAGGTCACCTATGGCAGACCACGATTTCGATCTCATATATCGTTAATGCTTCGTTAGTGCTCGTTAGTGCCACATATCACAATGTTATTGCTGCAAAGACAACGTATGTATATATTTTTTTTAAAATAGTCATTTTCCCCACCTAAATTCATATCAATACGCCGCACGGAAGTTACAGCAGACCACAACCCCGATTTCACCCGTCGTTATTACATCGTTAGTGCTCGTTAGTGCCGCATGTTCCATCGTTAGTGCTCCATAAATAACTCCTACAGTTTTGAAGAAACCCTTATTGGCCTGCTAACTCATGCCAGTAGACCAAAGACGAAACCTACTCCAGATCACAATGTCGATTACTCTAGTCATTAGTTCTTCGTTAATGCTCGTTAGTGAAACATAGCCTATCGCTAGTGCTCTACAGATAACGGCTACATTTTTTAAAGAAAGTAATTATTGGCCTGCTAACATTGTGCCACCGGACCAAGGACGAAATCTACGACAAATAATGTATTTTAAATTGACGCGTTAACTACAGAGCGCTAACGATGGGACATGCGGCACTAACGACCACTAACTAAGCACTAACGATGGGTGAAATCGAAATTGTTGTCTGCCATAAGTGTCAACCCTGCTCTTTTGGCATGAAATTAGCAGACCATTAATGGCTTTTTTTAAAAATGTGGCCATTGTTTTTGGATAACTAACGATATGATATGCGACATGAACTAGTACTAACGAAGCACTAATGACGGGTGTAGTCAAAATTGTCATCTGCCCTAGATTTCGTCCTTGGTCTGCTCGCACGATATTAACAGGCCAATAATGGCTTTCTTTAAAAAATGTAGCCGTTATCTGTAGATCACTAGCGATTAGATATGCTTCATTAACGAGCATTCACGAATTACTAATGACTGGAGTAATTGAAATTGTGGTCTGGACTAGGGTTTATCTTTAGTCTGCTGGCATGAGTTGGCAGGCCAATAAGGGTTTCTTAAAAAAAATGTAGGCGTTATTTATGGAGCACTAACAATGGGACATATGCACTAACTATGTAATAACGATGGGAGAAATGGAGACTGTGGTCTGCTGTAATTTCCGTGCAGCGTGTTGACATGAAGTTAGCTAGTGAAAGTGACTTTTTAAATATATAACCGTTGTCTTTGGAGCACTAACATTCTGATATGCGGCACTAACGAGCACTAAAGAAGCACTAACGATATATATGAGGTCGAAATCGTGGTCTGCAATAGGTGACCTCGCAGCTGCTTCGACAGCATACTGTCTTATGATAATTGTTTCAGTTTAGTAATTTACCATGACCGGTTTGCTGGACATTCCTCCAAATCTTAAATGAGCGCGTGAATTATTACATTCGCCTCACTGTCTTTATTCAAGAATTTAAACTGATTATGCTGAACATACATATGTTTTGCTATCGTAAAGCAAGGGTTGTAATGCATGTAAATAAGGTTCTACATATTATATAAAATACACAAGTATTTATTTTATGTAAACCTCAATGTAATATAGTAACTAGTAATATAGTAACATGAAGACTAGTATCGCCCACATAATAATAATAATAATAATAATAATAATAATAATAATAATAATAATAATAATAATAATAATAATAATAATAATAATAATAATAATAATAATAATGAGGGACACTACGGCTAGAACTATGGCCTACCAGACTTCTTTAAATTGAGTGTCTTGTGATCAGTACATTGACTTCCAACGTTATTGTTGGTGGATTATTAGGAATACTACACATCTTTACTTGAAGATACCTTGATCAGGACCCAGACCTACAACGCTATTTTTACTAGATTAGGCTACTAGGCCTACAAGATGGCTTTTAATTGAGTGATGTGTGGTCAATACATCGAATTCCAACGCAATTGCAATTAGATTTTTAACCATTTCCGCTACCTCTTTACAAAGGTGGCATTAATCGCCTCTCAGTGCTGAATCATCACTTAAAATTTTATTCCGTCGTCATCAATTGTGCCCAGGATGTTGTAAACTAACCACACATGCACTAACATTAGGATACAATTAATAATAATAATAATAATAATAAATTTAAAAATAATGTTATTTACGTTCATGAAATTCCTCATTTTTAACATTTTATAACACTCCTTTACTATGAATATGAAATTTTTGATTGAAATCAAAATTTCACTTCCACAGCAGGAAATTAAAACCTATATCAATCGTCTAGAACTAAAATGGAGTCTGCGTTTTGAAAGAACACGTATAGAGTAGAATCTTTTAAAAAATCCGAAATTCTTGGCCAATATTTGGGGAACGGTGATCAGTTGGTCAGTGATCACCGGTTACTATTAGTACCGTAATGTTCACCATCCTCTTAAGTATTGATCAATACCAATTTCATTTCTCTATGACTTATGGTTCCCGAGATATGGCTCCTTAAATCTCCCAAAATCGGAACTTTTTTGTCCAATATTTCGGGAACGGTAAAAGTGGCACTAAATATTCCATCACTTTACTGATAGTTTTTGACGCTCTACCGAATGGAGGGCTCAAAATTGAAAAATTCGCAAATAACAAACAGAAAACACACACACACACACACAGAGAGAGAGTGTGACGTAGAGAATTCAGTAACGAACATTTTAAGGTAATTGAAAATAGATTATCTATACGAAATAAGTAGTTTGTTGTATCTTTACGACCCGATCCTAAATATGAAACTCGGAATATTAACGTTACAGTTTTATTTTCGAAAAATCATCTAGCGCTTTCCTTAGAATTTTCATGAAAGTTGTTATGTAGGATTTCTTCTCAGCTGTAGCATGTTGTAAGATTATTATAAGAAAAAAAAATCATTTCAAAACTAGCGCCACTTCTAATGAGTGGCTAAAATTGAAACTAATAGTTCTAGAGGTAGTTAACTGACCACCTTGTGGCCATTGGAAATTGAATGCAACGACGAGAGCACATGCTCTGAATATTAGTCGTAAATGGTGCAAATCATGGAAAGTTCCGAGACTTATATTACGTTTCGAATTTTAGTGAATTTCTGATATTCCGATATAGCCCGGATAAGTATTTAGTATATTTGTCTAGAAAGTGACTAACATATTCAAATGGAGTTGAATAGGTGACAAAAGTTGACTACTTGTATGAGCAATTTCGGTGTTACAATTATCTACGAATGAAGTTTGTAATTTATACGGTTATATTTGACGGACTAAGTTATTATATCAGTGATTGTGATGCTTTATTTGGTAATTCCATAAGTGTCATCAGAAATAACTTTTATTCAGTAGTAAAACATATCACTACGAGAGACTCAAAGGAACATTTAACAGCATTTGACGTAATACATCGATGGATTATATAACAAAAATTAACTGTATGTGTTATTGCATTTGTTTAATAGTCAAGTGTGAATTTGATTATAATAATTCTACGTATTTATGTGCAAATGGATTTAGTGATATTTTGTGTGGAAAAAACAGTAAAAGTTTAAAATCACTATCTTCACCACGCCTTTATATTTCAAATGCACTCTCCCAAATTCCATTGTAATGAAAAGTAATTATTAATAATTTGTGTGGGTTTTATACCCTGCACCAACGGCGTCTACATTATTACCAGACGTCGGCACAAAAGTTCAATTTCCAATCATTCATTACGCAAAAATTCAATTTCCAATTTCTCATTACGAAAGTTCAATTTCCAATCTTCTCATTACAAAAGTTCAATTTCCAATCGTTCATTACAAAAGTTCAATTTCCAATCATTCATTACGCAAAAATTCAATTTCCAATTTCTCATTACAAAAGTTCAATTTCCAATCTTCTCATTACACAGCTTACCTCTACACAACTCAATTTTTTTATGTACCCACTTAACATAGTTTCAAATATTAGACTACAAATATCTTTGTATTTTCTGTATTTTAAGTATCATGCACTGTTGCGTAACATACAAGTGACTATATATATTGCTAAATTGTATTCAACTTTTAATGGCAATCATACACAACGGGGTTTGGCCATCATTGAGTATAGTACTCATTTGATGTTTTTTTTTAACCTCTAACATTTTCCCTCTGTTCATCATAAATACTACAGTAAAGTTCATTACTTTTTTTTAATGGTAAATGAATAGACCAATGTTTGAAACCCAGCTAGCATGATTCTTTTCTCTTTAGATATTTTTATGGTATAAGGAAAAGTTGTTAGGAAGTGGCATCGGTCACTTTATTCTATATGATTATAATAGCAGAACCTTGCAGAAAGATTCCATTTGATTTTAGGTAATCAATTGTTAGATACCTTCCTAGTTACTGTTTGTACCATATATAAATTCATTTTTTTCTAAATCAGTGAAAGATATGAATACTTTCATTCTTTTGTCATTGAAAATTAACTTATCTTAATCATTGTCCTTGTCAGTTGAGTAATAAAAGGTCTGTGAATATAAGTAATCTTCATTCTTTTATCACTGTTAAGTTTAATTACAAGCCCTTTTGAACTATTAAAAATTATAGCATACAGTTTAACCATTTGGGGAAATATAAAACTCCGGAACTTTATGATAATAAAATTTTGTTCTCTGTCGTATGGAAACACTGAGCGTTATTAAAAAGCTGCCTCCTTTTATCTCTGAGAACATAAATATAATAAATAAAAGTGAAGGCCACTGAAAGTTTAACCTAAGTAAATGCATGTAAAGAGAAAAGACAAATAGAGAACAACTAAGAGGAACTGGAGCATCAGGGATATAGAGGTAGAAACCGTAACTAGCTTGTTGATTTAACTTCTTGTTACATTTATATTTTCCTTTGAGTTTCACCATGGAGCTAAAATCTAGCTTCCTTGTAGGCAAGGTACTAGTCTGTGAGAGCTTATTTGTATCCCTCTAGTATATGGGTTCACGAGATCGTTTCCCGGTGGCAGTCATAATTGATTGATTGAATTTTAATATAGACGTCAACAACGAGGCTACTTGTCTCCTTCACGAAGTAGAACTTTAAAATTTGAACACGTGACTGTGTTTTTGACTCTATCTTGAACTGTAGGTTTACGTCTCATATTGCTATGGTGCTGAAAGGGAGACTAAACTCTAACCAACCAACAAAATAACATGTTACATCTATATCCGCAAATTGCGCCGAATCCAATCCCCAACTATGATTTGGAACCCACTTTGTTAGTGGGTTTCGTCCTTGATAAATTCGGTATTGCATAGGAATAATTGAAATACGAAACTCAATCTCGTGTCTTCTACTAAAAACATGGAATAGATCCTAGTTTGAAATTTTGAAGCTTGGATTCAATAGTCATGTTCAATTTGTTCTAAAATTGACATCGAGATACCTTCGTAAAGCGATAAAAGATGTGAAAATTAGTTAAAAACAAGTCTTTATTAATATCCTCGTCAAAATATCTCTTTTTTTATTTAAATACAAATTGCTGATGTTTTCCTCTTCTATAAAGCTTATTTTAAAATTCAGGTCACAATTCTCATTTCTATGAGATCTTCATGCCATTGATTTGTAGTTCGTCAGAAACCAATTCAAAATAAAACTTATACCAAAATTTCGTTCATACGTTGTGCAGATTTGTTCACCTTAAGAAACCACTTTTTCAGGTTCAAATTTTTTAATTGTACGCCAGGCCTGAGTTCGTCCAACTGGAAAATCGGCAAACATATGCCAATCTCTAGACCGAGTTCTGTGCAGTTTTGTGCATCTCAGATCAGATAACAGGAATATAGCCCCTTGAAAATACTGCGTATGCCAGACACCGGAGTTCGCATAACACCGTTTACGGCAATAGTTATATCAATCATTAGCAATCAGTCTGTTCAATTTTGTGTACTACCTCCTAAGATTTGTGCACCTCAAATAACCAAGACGTAGTCATTTGAAAATTATGTGTACGCCAGGCACTGGAATTCGTGTAACACCGGTTCCGGTAAAAATATCACATCAATCGTTAGCATTTATTCCGTGCAATTTTGTGCACCACCTCCCGAGTTTTACGCACCTAAAACAACCGAGATATTACTACTCGAAAATAGTGTTTATCTCAACAGCCCAAATGCGTATAATGTCGATCAAGGCATTTGTTGTGTCAAATATTAGTATTTATTTTGTCCAGTTTTGAACAACATCTCGCAGTTTTGTGCCTCACATGACAGAGATATAACCACTGGAAAATAGTGCGTACGCCAGACACTGGATTTCACATAACGCCGTTTATATACCTATTTTGATTTAACATAACTTGAGGAAATCTTGGAATTTTTCTACGTAAAGATGAACCCTTTCCTTACCCTTAGGACACACATTTTAATTAGTGATACTAATTAAGCCCATTCCCGATCCAAATTCTAATTATGTTGTAAATTTCAATTCAAACGAAGACATGGTGTGAATATGTATAACAATTATGAATTTTACAATTCTTCCTTCTCATAGGATACACATTTTAATGAGAGTAACATGATAAAAATCCGGATCGAGCAAAGTCCCAGTATGTTCCAAAAGTTCATTTGAAACGTCTAAGACATTTACTTGTGGTTACGTGACAAACAATTTCTATTTTAAATATTGACGGAATTAATTGCCCCTTTCCTCTTTAGCGGTGAAATTGCTAACGCTGGAACACGTCTTAGTGTAATTATTTTTAAAGAGAACTTTATGTACAGAGTTTCGTCTTCCTATCTTGAGAGTCTCCTGAGATTCTGTACTTTTTACTAGAATGTAAAAACTTACACTAATTTGAGAATCCTGACTGCAATAAAACTACCTTTAAACACTTCTGCCCATGAAGTCACGTGTAAAATGACCTCAAAATTTGAATCTTTGAAGTACCGCTTACACCAATGGTAAAATTGCTCACATTAGGATACATTTCTTATTTCATTTCTTATACTAATTTAAGGATGTTGGACTCAATTAAAGTACTTTCAAATATATGCGCTTATAAGGAGAATAAGAAAGTGATCTCAAATTTGAGATATAAATATCCAAACTTTGGGATATTTTTTGAGATTCTCTGGACGGATAAGTTTGAAATAGTTCCTTTGAATTTGGGATCTCAAAGTTAGTATAAACAGCGCAACTGAAAATGTATTTAAGTGTGGATAATTTGACTGCTAGCATAAACGGTATCTCAAAAATTCCAACTTTAAGGATCATGTTTCTCGTGATCTCATGGATGAATATTTTTGAAAATTGCTTCATTGGGTTCTCAAGTTAGTAAAAATAACCCACTTAGAAGTTTGCGTGGTCACTTGTCACTAGTAGTATAATTGTTACTTCTCTTGAATCTCCTTACCCCTTCTTGATATCACATTTTAATGATAGTAGCATTATAAAAGTCCGGCTCAACTGCCAACTATGTTCAAAAATTCATTTCAAACGAAGACATGGCATGAATTCGTATAAAGAACAAGCTTAAAAATACATTCAGTTTTACACAAGATTGCCAGGTACTACTACAATTGAAAGCTTTTAAGTCGCTTTTTTTTTTTTTTTTGGTTGCAGACCAACAAATGAGTTTTGCAATTGGTTTTACAGTTTTGACAGAATGATATAACGTTGGTTTTAGCTCTGAGGTTACTAACGTCATAAGAAGTTATTTCCGCCTTCCTACCAGCGACTATATCGTTTGTTACGACAACTAGAAATATGACTTCCTCAAGACACAAAACTTCTTTCCACCCCTCCCCCCTCAGAAAATAATTATTTTGAAAACAAGCTTAACCTCAGAACCTACCGCAACAACTTCTTCGTTCTTCGAGTTTTGTGATACGTTAAAGGGGTTATGTTGTATCCAGAAATCAATAAATGCTTCTGAAGTGTTCTTTCATAGAACTAGCGAATATTCTTTAACTGATGAAGAGACTGTATTGTAAGGTTTGTCACATCAACACGAAGATATCAAATATGGATATTGTAAAATGAAATGAAATAATTTTTACATCCGTGAGGATATACCTTCTAGACGAAAGAGGGAATAATCGGTAGAATAAAACTAGCGAAGAGACTGAAGAACATCATGAAGTAAAATGAAATTTCTTATTTAACGTCCCACCATCAAGCACCGAGACTAAGAGAGATGATGATGATGAAAGAAGTGATGGATTGAAGAAAATGGGAGGAAACGGAAGAATCCCTAATAAAAAGCTCACACGGTGTTTGTACATCAGAAAGTTCACATGGCGCGAGCTGGGATCAAATCAGAGAGACCATGCACCAAAAGTGAGCATTCTTCCAATGAGTCACCACGGCCCCAACAGGAGAATCTTTGTACAAGTTATTCTTCACTGGGCACTAACACAGTTTACGGTTTAACGTGAAACCCTTAAAAGTAGATATTATTGCTTTATGTTTATGCTATCGCGAGGCACGATGGCTGAATAGTAAAGCACTTACCTCTGGTGCGTGGGGTCCGTGGTTCCACCCCCCGTCAAGTGAGTTTGTAGTGGACAACATCGTTTCTGTGAGTTTTCTAAGAGTGCTCCTGTTTCCTCCACATTCTCATTCCACTAATTCCTCCATCATCGTTCACTTTCTTTTATCATCTCTCTCTACCATACAAGGGACATCACCCAATTGTCCGGCTCCGATTTCAATGAAATTTTTCTATCTGATAGAGAACATATAGGTATTATTTGTGATGACAGAAATTTTTGTCATGGTGCATGTTTTCTATTTTTTTATAGTTTTTAAGAGTTGTGAAGTGGTTATTAGAGTTTACTGCAGAAGTCCCTTACTAACCTTTCTAAACAGAGCGTTAATGAAAGAACAACCATGTAGATACATATAAGGCCTAGAGGGAAGTTGTATGGTAGGTATGACCTTGACGGCAGCCATCTTGAAATCCGCCATTTTGAATTAAGGTCAAGTTTTTAAAATGGGAATAGGGTAATATGATACATAATTTCGGGCTAGAATTTAATCAGGAAGACAATGGTAAGCTAGTTTTGACATGGCTTACCATTGTCTTCCTGACTAAATTAAGGTTTTATAGTCAATATTTATGATGTCGGACTGCAATTCCGGAGTAGTAGTTAATATACCCATTTGGGGAAAAGTTACAGGCATTTAATTGTTCGCTTACTACGTGCGGAAGTCCCTTACCTCCGCTTCTAACCCGCCTATTAATGATGATAAGTTGATAAAAGCTTCGGTAATACATATTATGCCTAGAGGGTAGTGATACGGTAAGGGTATCCTTGACGGCAGCCATCTTGAAATCCGCCATTTTGAATTAAAGTGAAGTTTGAAAAATGAAAACCATAGTATGTGACACCTCATTTTAATAGCAAATTTTCCCAAAAAGCCAATGGTATGCTTATTTTTATTCTATAGTTAACCAGTATGAATTTAAGACTGCTTCTAATGTGCACCAAACGTCCATTATTCGATCTTTCAAATTGGCAACACTCCTAATTTTCACCGCAAGTTTTAAGATTCCCACTGGCACTTTGCAATTGTTGCCATAGCTCATGTTTTCTAAATTTATTACATTTTTTTAAGAGTTGAAATTTGTCAGTTCATGAATAGTGTTCGGATAAGCATCCAGCAATCTTTCTGAATTTTGAACACTTGCCATGTAATTATTTATTTCCTATATCTGTCCTTCAAAAACTCGTTTACTGACATGAATCATCGCACAACGAAACAACTCGAACTTTGCATTCAGGTAATACCGAAGACGTAGCTTGTATAGTAGATCAGACGAAAAATCAAATAAAAATTCACTTCAAAAAGGAAAACGAAATATGATTGTTGTGTAAATCAAGGGTCTTTTGTTTTGTTTTATATTTATTTTTTTATTGTATATTTGTGGCAATTTTTTAGCTAGTCAGACAAAAAAGTAATTCGTTTTCTAGCGATTGTCTTCGATGCAGGGGCGGATCCAGGACCGACTTGGGGGGGGGGGAGGCGGTGGGTTGTCATACTGCTACTTTTAAGGGTTCCAAACTTTAGGATGCGTTTTATTTATATATATAAAATAAGAAAGTTTCCTCTTCTGGGGGGTGGGTCGATCGCCCCCTCCCCTGGATTCACCCCTGCTTCGATGATTTATGTTTATAAGATTTATAATCAGTATTGATTGGGAACTCAATTAAGTTACACCTCTTTATAAACAAGTTACCTGTTTTCATATTATGTTCATGGTACAATGTTTTGGGAACAGTCATATTATGCCTCTTTGATATTTTCTATCATTGCTGCTGTTCCTTTAAAGTTGCATTTATTAACAATATTTTATTGTTTGTCGTTTGCACAACATATAGGCTACATTTCCTGATAATTTTGTGTTCGTATAACACCAATTTGTTATAATTTTATTTGTATTTGTTTACGTCACATAGGTCCATAGGTTAATGTATTCTCGTTTAAAATTAATAATTACATGGCAAGTGTTTAAAATTCAGAAAGATTGCTGGATGCTAATCCGAACACTATTCATGAACTGACAAATTTCAACAAAAAATATAATAAATTTAGAAAACATGAGCTATGGCAACAATTGCAAAGTGCCAGTGGGAATCTTAAAACTTGCGGTGAAAATTAGGAGTGTTGCCAGTTTGAAAGATCGAATAATGGACGTTTGGTGCACATTAGAAGCAGTCTTAAATTCATACTGGTTAACTATAGAATAAAAATAAGCATACCATTGGCTTTTTGGGAAAATTTGCTATTAAAATGAGGTGTCACATACTATGGTTTTCATTTTTCAAACTTCACTTTAATTCAAAATGGTGGATTTCAAGATGGCTGCCGTCAAGGATACCCTTACCGTATCACTACCCTCTAGGCATAATATGTATTACCGAAGCTTTTATCAACTTATCATCATTAATACGCGGGTTAGAAGCGGAGGTAAGAGACTTTCGCACGTAGTAAGCGAACAATTAAATGCCTGTAACTTTTCCCCAAATGGGTGTGTGTCAAAACTAGCTTACCATTGTCTTCCTGATTAAATTCTAGCCCGAAATTATGTATCATATTACCCTATTCCCATTTTAAAAACTTGACCTTAATTCAAAATGGCGGATTTCAAGATGGCTGCCGTCAAGGTCATACCTACCATACAACTTCCCTCTAGGCCTTATATGTATCTACATGGTTGTTCTTTCATTAACGCTCTGTTTAGAAAGGTTAGTAAGGGACTTCTGCAGTAATCTCTAATAACCACATCACAGCTCTTAAAAATTGTTTAAAAAATAGAAAACCTGCACCATGACAAAAATTTCTGTCATCACAAATAATGAATATATCTCCCCTATCAACTAGAAAAAATTCATTGAAATCAGAGTCGGACAATTGGGTGATGTCCCTTGTTAGCATGAAAAGAATAATCGTGGTACGTTAAACTGAAATAATGGAAAGAGAGGTACGCTACCGTTTTGAACCGTTTAGTAACGACTTGAACGTCATAAACATACAGCGAACAAATATATAAACTTACAAGTTATTCTTCTTTGAACATACAGGGTGTTTCCAAACATCATCTACAAATTTTGAGACATGCATTTCTCGCCCAAAATAGAAAGAAGAAAAGAGCATCGTGGCGCAAAATGTTTGGTTAATTGGCATTTATCATTTATCAATAACGACGCTATGTAGGGCGAGATACAATTTACATTGGGGTCAGAATCACTGTAACGGAATCTCCCATCGGAAGACAGAGCCGAGATCTTGTGCAATAAATGCACTACGTTAGCCACTAGACAGTCATTTCCAACTGAATGATCTGTGACGTTAGAGCTTGGTGCTCATGTTCTCAGTAAACCTCAGAAAGGGGGAAAAGAGAAGGCCTAGCGTCGATAGAAATCAGTGGTAACAGCAAACAAGGCATAGTCAACGGGTTTTCAGATACATTAGTACTCGTGGACCCATGACTTCAAAAACACTGCCAACACTTGTTTCACTCTATTCTATCTGTCTCGTTTCCTCTGCTTTGCTCAACGTGCTCTCTATGTCCTGACTCTCATTGTTAAAGTCCTCTACGTCACACATCGACCAGCTGCAAATGACTGTGCTAGGCCAACCGTGACAACATGATGAAGTTCTCTTTCATTGATGCTATGAAATATTACAGGACATGAAGACTTATGAAGACTTCGCATCAGACGGATTAATCCAGGTCACAAATATTATAGTAAATTTCTGTACCTGTAATTTTCTTTCTTCTACACTATATATATATATATATATATATATATATATATATATATATATATATATATATATATATATATATATATATATATATATATATATTGAGATAGACACCATTTCATGAAAACTTCAAAAGAACGAAGAACATACTCCCTTTTGTTCACCGTAATCCCTCCAAAGAATTGACATACAGAGTTTCCTGACGGTTTTTTTGGGGGGGGGCATGATTGTGCCTCAGTATTTCTGGAATGATACAAATAAATAAAGGAAAGTACTTGAGAACGCACGAGTCTTCACTAGTGATAAAGCTATAAAGCAGTGTTTTTAAATCTTAGGTTCGCAGATCTCCAAAGGACCGCGAGATATTGAAAGGTACTCCGTGGAACATTTTATTTTCATTAAACTCTATCTTATAATATTCTTACATTTGGAGTATTTGTAGTGCAATAGGCACATTTAGGTTAAACTTTCGATTTAATTATGCTTCGTGTTTACTTCAATTTTGTTTTCAAAGCTGTGACAGAGGACACAATATAAGAACAATGTACTTGTCTTTGAAGCGTCAGACCCGAGTTTCATACCCGTCGGGAATTATACAGTTTGCATTACACGTTAATGTATAGGTCCACGTTTCATATAGCCTCGCTGCTGAAAGGAACACTAACCTCTAATCTAAGATAGAGGCAACAGTCATGAAATTAAATTTGTGGTGCAATCGTTTGGAGGAAGAAAAATACGTTTTTTCTTACACATTGAGTGATTTCATTGATTTCAGTAAAGAACTACTTTCTAATGATGTCGTTGAACCTAGGATCCAAAATATAAAGTAATTGGAGTATTTTATGATTTGTTCTAAAAAATAAAGTCATTGGATGAAAACTCCGTTTCTAAACGCGGAATATGAACTTTCTACTGCCGATGGAGAACATATCGAGCTGTCCTGTGGTTCAATGTTCATAAGATGTTTTCCTTTGTTGGCGTTACTGGAGTTATATTTTCAGTCTAAGACTGGTTATTTCGAAACTTCCAAGTGCTGAAAGATGCGTATTACCATTTACCACTATACGTGTATCGCCATTTACCAGGTATATCTATGCCCACAACATTTTCTTATCTTGTAGCTACGAAAGTCAAATACACAAACAGACTTAGCGTGGAATCACACAATGTATATACACGTCTGAAATTATCCAGTTTTGATTCAGGTATACCGAAGTTTACGTCTGAAAACCAGCATCAACTATCACATTAGAGCGTTGAATTCATAATAAGGCCTAACTGGTATGATCTATTTTTTCGAATTATCACTATTTACAACAGTACTGTAATGTGATAAATAACACTTTTAGGTGTAAAATTTTAATTTATCATTTCATTTTTATGATATGTAATATATATGTTTTTCTTTTTATTATTAAAATGATTTCATGGAGGGATGCAGAGAATTAACAGTCGCTACAGATTGTCCGCGGCATCAGAAAAATTAGGAAACGCTGAAAGTAAGAAAGTTATTATTATTATTAATTATAGTTTAACGTCCCACTATAGTGCCTTTTAGGCTGAAAGAAACGATGAGAAATGAATAATGATAATGAAATAAGTGATAAAAATATAAACACACATCCTTTGAGAAGGATTCAAATCTACAACAAACAGGTTTTGTAACTGATAATCTAGAACTCTAGACTGCTCGCCTATACCTGCCATCAGGATAAAATCAAATGGGCTCAAAATGTATATAGATTGAGTACATTATTTGAGTATACTTTCATTCACTCTTTCCATTTTGTTTCAATAAATTAACTAACTAGTCCTAATCAAAATTGTACTTATTTACCAAAGACAGTAATAATTTGCCTTTTCTGGGTAGTAAATATACAAAGTTCTGAGTGGGTTGTAGCCATCCGTTTCAGTCTACAAGTAGTATTTGAAAAACCCTTAATTATTTTGAAAGATGATTGTAAACAAGGGCGCCGATTTCTCTGTAAATTAGGGGAGGGCATTCAGATGCAGAAGGTATATATATATATATATGAGGATTTTAAGACAAATTGCATTAAAATTATGCCAAATATTGTATATTCATAAATACATTAGGGGGGTCCACAGGAGCTTTGGGAGGCCAGTGGCCCCTGCCCCCCAGGATTGGCGCCCTTGATTGTAAATTATGGCTTCCAGACATTCCAGACTGAGAAACTTAGTTGGCCTAATCATAAAGTACAATTTTATTTGATACCCAGCAACCCTACTTATCAGAGACAGCCTGCAGCGATGCACCACTTCTCTCCTTTCTTGTATTAGTTCAAAATTTCAGCAGCTGTCCTTTTGTTTAACCCCTTGTACGAATAGGATACTATCTTTTTCAGTTAAAATATTGCATATCGTATTTCATATTTTATAAAAGTAAATTGACAAGAGCAACGCAAGTAGGTACTAGCCCTCTGTACTCTTGAACAGCGAAGGTGTAAGAAGAGATTTGATTCCTTCCTCATGAAAATCTTAAAATTCTGTCTGGAAAATTGTGTGATCAGTTTTTAATAACAAATTTTAGGAACTGTTTATTTTGGGGAAATTAAAGAATAACTTGTGAAAGAATTTTATTTTTTTTGGGGGGGGGAGGATGTTCTCTCAATTAGTTTCCAAGCGACTGACTGACATATCCGGTCCTTGTGAGAAAAGATGAAAGTACGCTGGAATTGTAGTGCTCCAATTTAATTACAGTGTAGGTTAATTTTTGGACCATTTTCCATGGCAATCAAAACGCTATTCCTGTGACTGTCTTAACTTCACGAGAAGGCAAATAACCAATACGTACTCATGCAACGGCAAATATTATATGGCACCATTTTTTCTATGAACCAGTAATTCATACAAAAACTTTACATTTTCAAGTGAAACTACATTAAGGGGTCACTTCAAAAAAAGTGAGCGGCAACTGCCCCCTCCTGCCCCTCTAATCACAGTCCCGGCTATCATCTAAGGAAAAATACTAGAATTAAGTCTTTCCTTGCACCACTAACAAATTTCAGCATCTCCAGAATTAATACGAACATTAATAATTGATACATTTTCATGACATGTCACTGGTACGCAAGAGGACAATGACCATCAGATTAAGAAGAAAGATAAACACTGTAGGACATGATCCTATTTTGGACTTTTGAGGAAATAGACAGTTGAGAAAATAACCCTATTTAAGACATAATACCGATTCCATATGGGGACAAAAGATCGACATATAAGAATAGTCCCGAATACACACACACACACACTTAGATGTTCATGTGCACATAATACGTCACTGAAACAAGTTATTTGAGCATATGTTCTTATTAATTACAGTAAATAAACTATTATACTATACTATTTAATGTAAATATATTAAGTACTTTAGTATGTAAGTAAGCAAATTACTATGTATGTCTTGACATGTATATCCAAGAACTGAGCAACTTTCGAAAATTTAAAGGAGGGCAACTGCCTTTCCTTGCCCTTCGCTGCGGGAGGCATGTGTGCCATATATTCAACAGGTATCTTTTTTGGGGGGAAAAGCACATTGATTAAGTAAGCTCGAAAATCAGAAAGGATTTTTATAATAGAGTCGTTGATATTCCTAGGTTCATATACTTGAAATTTTTCAACGATTCCTGAAAAAAGGTTCTTGAATTCATGTGCTTGACACTCAAGCAGTCTTAGGAAGTAACGTTTCCTAGTAACGCGTTAGTTTTCCAAAGTAACTGTAACGGTAACACATTATAAAATTTTAAGTAACGTACCTAGTTTGCGTTACTTTTTTTGCCTTACATTTTGGATGAGTAGCTACAATATATGTATATTTTTGTTAGAAACATTTTTTTATTGTAGCTGTCAAGTATGGATTTGTTCTTGCATCTACATAAAGCGATTCAGAACGTGCAATAATAATAATAATAATAATAATAATAATAATAATAATAATAATAATAATAATAATAATAATAATAATAATAATAATAATAATAATAATAATATGCAGGCACGTAGTCAGGATTTCGTAATGAAGAGGGGGGTTCTTGACATGAAATACTTGGTTATCACATCAGGGGCTCGATCATTTTAAACAATTTTACTGGCAACATATATTGGTCTGTTTAGTCAGGATTTTATAACGGTGGGAGCGTGATATGAAATACTGTGGTTATCACGCCAGGGGCTCGATCAATCTAAAATGTTTTATGGGAAATATACTGGTATGTTAAGACAATAAAATGTGGATATGTTAGCATTTTAATAACAAACTATGAAAAAGTAAAAGAATATAAAGTATGAAAAGAATATGAACTATGAAAACTATGAAAAAGAACTATGAAACTATGAAAAAGAATATAAAAGACTTCTATTCGAGTAAAAGAATATAAAAAAAAGTATTGAAAAAGATTTTGTAATATCTACGTTCCTTCTTCTGTTCATTCAAATATAACAATTTTCCTTTCATTATGACCTCTACTATCATAACGAAAACATATCCACTATTGTAAAAAGTACATATCCAATAATGTCTTAATAATATTTTACAGTATCTGCGTTCCCTTCTCTGTTGAATCAACTGTTAACAGAACTTTATTTCCACAAAACTTTTTTCTTTTCATTATTCTGTCAACTACTGTTTGTACCAAAAGACAAGTTAAAGGAGCGGTAGAAAACTGTTTCTGAAGTAACATGTTTGAAAAGCGATGACGAAAAAATATGATAAAATATGTCCACACTATTACAGAAGGTCACTAGGCTTTCGAAAGCTTGAAATTTCCCTGACTAGTGTGACGATGTGCAGACTCCTTTTTAATTATTTAGCTCGTAATTTCCACACAAAGATGAGATCTGCTCGCACTATAAGTGGATGTCACAAAAAGTATTATAATTAAATTACACCATGACTTTCATGGGAAAAGTGGATTAACCTAGGGGAAATGACAATATAAAATTGAAGTTATTTAGTTTATTATACAAATAAAATGATAGTATACATCAATATTTAATTTAGGTATTTTACAAAAGGAATTTGATATTTGCCTTTTCATTGATTTTCTAATACATTATCATAAATTGAATAACTGATTGGACATTCAAGTATTTGAGTTAGCAAAGATGGAAAATGAATTACGAGTATGCGACTTTTAGTCTTAGTCGTGAGAGTTTTACTATCGACTGATGAATCATTTTGTAGTGCTGACTGACATATTATTACTTGAACTCAAAATAGCAATTGTGCATGAACATACCTTGTATAGAAGTCTTGTTACACCTTGCAACTTGGTGTCCCGAATGTCTGAGTTACTATACTCCTAGTCACTACGTTGTTGCCGCCCGAATAATCATTATCTAGACCTTGAGGTCCCTTTTTATTATTTTGCAAGGACCACTCCCAAGTCTCACATCAGTCATCACATCCTGGTCGTCAGATTCACAAATATGGAAACTTGTTGCTCTTTGCATTCTGATTGGCTATTAGCAAGTAACCGCACCCAAAATTATGGCGTGATCCAGCACACACGTGGATGGCGTGACTGTTGCCGCCGGAAGATTTCAATAACAGGATTTCCAGAATTATCCACATCTATCTATGACTTGTCCAGAGATTCTTAACTATTAACCAAAATTTCCGCAAATGCGGGGTCATGTTGACAAAATTGTAATTGTTCATCCTGTTAGTAACCAAGCATAAGTAAACATCCTATGAATTTTTGCGCAGTAAAACAACCCCAATCACCTTCGAGGTTTTGCGTAGTTCCGTTCTCTGTTACCAGCTCATGATAAGCTAAAAGAGAAAACCGTCCTGTAAATGCACATTAATCCAAAATAGCCTTTTTCAATTCCTTCAATAAAGAGCAATGTAACCATATTTTGAATCCGGCGTCACACTAGTAGCAGAAATTCTGAGAATTCCGTCACTATTCTAGAAATTTCAAATTCAATGACTTTTCCACTACGTATTGCAAATAATTCAAGTAATTTACAATAATATGCAATTTTAACTTGACCCTCCCCCGTTTCCTCCACACAAAGCTCCTCATAAGAAAGGGTAACCAAACGCTTGCTGTAGCTTTTTATTTTTAACTCTGATTCTTCTTTTTTCTTTTATTTTGTTTCATTCTTCCTTGATTTTTATACATTTCTGGTTTCGAAGGGGGTCTAGAACCCCTCTTGGCTACGTGCCTGTACGGAAAATTAAAATCATAAGACCTTTTTTTTACATAGTCATTAAGTTTTGGACCTAAAAGTAACGCGATACTTTCGAAGTAGGCTAACAGTTATTTTTCTGGGACAAGTAACGCGTTACATTTTTATTGAAAGTAAAGTAACTGTAATGCGTTACATTTTTAGAAGTAACTTACCCAAGATTGTACTCAAGTACAGCGCCTTTAATAAGTCTATTTGCTATACTACAACAAATCTAGGAAAGATTTATCTATGATGAGAACATAACAATAATTTCAGGAAAGCCCAAGCATGTGAATCCACTTGCATGTGTTCGCATATGGATTCATTTTTCTTCATTTGGGTAACCTCAACTCATCTTGCTTATAATTCAAGTATAGCTTCTGTATATTGCAACATGTGATCTTTTACAACAAGGAAGTTGTTATTTGTTGTGTTTCAACTTAATGGAATTTAGTCTCTGAAATCAGAAACAAAAAATGGATAGCATTTCGCTAATACTAAAAGCTAGAAACATAGATCCAGAAAGTGAAAAGAAACATGTCATTAGATCTTGTTCATGACGAAGATGATATGCACGGTTATAATATTAGTAGAAGATATTGCCTAATGTTTTGTTGTGAAATGTGACTTGAGGATTAAAGAATGAGGAAAAGTAAACCATTTTAATTAAAAAGAGTCTGTACATGTAAATATTAATACAGAAAAGAGAACGTCATTGAATATGTAGATTTTTTTTTTAACGATGTTCTATTTCCTGCAAAGGATATTCAATAAGTTTTCTGATTTCGATTTCATATCTTCATTTATACAATGAAATTACATTTTTAAATGAGTTTCTATTGCTTTGGGTTTCATTACAACAACGCGATACATATTCTCTATTTAAATTTAATACTCAAACTTTAATACGTATATCCAATATCCATACAATATGCACGAAAAATTATGCAAAAATTTACAAAGAGAACAATTATATGTTATGCTAAATTCGCAATCAGAAAGTAGATAACACCTTCGAATTCATTTATGCGTTCAGTCTACATTACATTCCGAAAGATTAAAATACTATTTTACAAAAATAAACTGACAATAAGTATAACAATTTCTTAAATTGGTAGTTTACTAACAATAAAGGTACAAATGTTTCTATGCAAATTAAACTCTAAGTTTTTAATGCAATAGTAATATGGACAACACTGAATCTGTTCCTGAAATGCCTGTGAGCAGATTTATGGAACTCCAGGGGGGAGCAGGAAGTGTCCTTATTATACCTGGTAATAAGGAGAATGTAAAAGTATCTACCATTAGCTGCTGAGATTTCATTTTGTCTGTCTGGAAGTACTGCACGGCATCAAACAATCAGCTGCATACCTAGTTTTACTGTCAGATAGTGTACCAGAAGTGTTGCCAATTGTTGGCTTTGATCATGAAGTGCAAATCTTGTGGCATCGCGAGATCTAGAAATACACAAATTCAATGTCTCTCATCAATAATCAAATATAGCTTCGCACTACTACAGGAGTACCATCAACTATAAATTATAATAACCTATAACTTCTCCGATAAAAGGAAAATCGATTTAGAGCTATTTAAGGAAGTCACACATGAAATACCAACTACTCCTGAGCACACCATTCATTTAACTACCCATAACTGTCAACAGAAGTGACATATTAAAAACGTATTTTCCTTTTAAAGAAGACAAATTAAGCCAAGTATTTTCTATCACTGCCATTAGCACGTACTGTCTTCACTTTTCATTAACAATTAGAAAGGATCAAAGATCTTCCGACTAACTCCGAAACTACAAGCCAATTTGCTCATAGATGTTGGATCAAGGGGATAAAACAATAAAACTGGGGAATATGTAAATGTAAATATGCATATAGTGCATTAAAACTGTGCGTAATAATATCTGAGAACTTTAGTATTAATGTATCACATTGTATAGATGTGAATATATATTGTAAGCAAAACTTCAAAACATGGAGGGAGTTATGCAGAGTCGTTTCTAGCGTTGTATTAACAGCTCGACTAACACGTGATACTGTCTTCCGTATTTAGTAACACATAACTGAAGTTAACAACGATTTATATATAAAAAGGCTAATGTCGACTTTTTCGCAGGGCTGTGCAAACACTTTTGGAGAAATCAAGTTGAGTGGGTCGTAAACTCTATTATATTGATTTCTCCTATTGTATTTGGACAACCCTGTGGGAAAGTCGAGGCCGGCCTTTTTGGATATAAATTATTAACGTCACTACCTGTTACTAAATGCTGAAGTTAGCATCACCCATTAATACAATGCTAAAAACGACTCTGCTTAAGGCCCAGATTGTCTATGTAAATAGGTAGCAACATATATAAACAAATTTCAAATCGTAAGTCTATTATCTGGAAGCTATTGAGCCATCTCTCGCATTTCTGATACAGACCACCTCAATCTTGATTCATTCACGCTGCTCCAACTTCTAACATATTAGCACCACAATTATTTTAGGTTTTTAGTGGAGAAATTTCCCAATTTTAACAAGTTAAAC
Organism: Thermobia domestica; assembly: GCF_964235325.1. Taxonomy (NCBI): domain Eukaryota; kingdom Metazoa; phylum Arthropoda; class Insecta; order Zygentoma; family Lepismatidae; genus Thermobia; species Thermobia domestica. The sequence continues at coordinate 133,866,067 of NC_137458.1, forward strand.
GTTCTGACTCTTATAAATTATCCTAAATAATAGTACAAAAATATGGTGTGCTACTCTAAGGTTCATATTTTCCCTTTCTTACTACTTGTTGTTGTTCAAACCTTTAGAGAAAGATAAGCTGAAGAAGATTTCGAAACCCTATTTTGGAGATTTAGGGCGATTACCACTACCTCAGGGTTCCGTAATGTAATTTTGGTTAGAGGTTCACACTTTATTTTTTAAAGAAAAGTAAGATACTTTATCATGTCATTTCTATATCTTCGAATGCTATACATTTTCCCATCTAAAGTTGGATGTTTAATTGTTTATATAAAACAAGTTCTTTTCCGCAGGTGTTTCAGCATAGAATATTATGAGCAGGGACACACCCACGCGGGATCCACCAGGCCCAACTTCCCCCAAAATAACTTCGTAATTTGATGTACAAATGTGTACATCATGTTAATAGTAAATGTATACTGTTTTAGCAGAGAAATTATGATTTATCTTGTCCTTTATCTCTATTCTTTCTTCTTATAAAAACACTTCCTTTTCTTACAAAAACAATCTAACTTCTATTATTTCTTCTGAGAACATAAGTTGTAGTACTTAACAATTACTTGTCATCTTTTCAGGTTCAAAATAGCACCGGTTCAATACTACGTTACATAGAGTAGTGTCTTGTAGTATTGGACTTCCCCCAACCCGAAACTTTGGACCTCTTCCAACAAAAGTTTCTGGACGCGCGCCTGATTATGAGACAAGAACCCATACCGTCTGTCGACAAATATTATTTTCATCATTAATAAAGTACATACTTGATTTATTATTAACTCCGTTGTTTACAACTCTTTAACTTTTAACCAGAAGGCCATGCACAACATGTAGTGCGGAGAGCCTACAAGAATCATTTCCAACTGGCTAAAGTATGACGGAAGGACTTTTAAGTATCAAAATCTAAGAAAAGCAGAGAGAAATACAATGACTAAATGAAGGAAAGAGATAAAGTAGGATAAATAAGTATAATCGTAGTTACGGATCTACGAGTAGTAGAGTACGAAAGAAACAAAAAGAAATACTAGAGAAAAAGAAGGAAGTGAATTAAACAAGTGTTGGCAGTGAACGCGTAGTTTTGGATCCACGAGTAGTAGAATATGAAAAAAGAAACACTAGAAGACAGGAAGGAAGGGAAAGAAACAAATGTTAGCAGTGTACGCGTAGTTTTTGGATCCATGAGTAGTAGAATATAATAAAAGAAACACTAGAAGAAGGGATTAAGGAAAAGAAACAAGTGTTGGCAGTGTATGCGTAGTTTTGGATCCATGAGTAGTAGGATATGAGAAAAGCAGAGAGAAACATTAGAGAGAAGGAAATACAGGAATGAAGTTGGAGAATGTAATAAACAAATGTTGCCAGTATACGCGTCGTTATGGATCCTCAAGTAGTATATTTACAAAACCATCGATTACGTTCTTGTTCGCTTGTCATCACGGTCTCTTATCAACGTTGGATTACCTACCAGTTCATTCCCCTTTCCATGTGATTTACAGAAAAATGGAACAGCGAAACTCTTGAAATGACCGTTCGAGATATGAAGACGAGTGCCTTAGAGAAAATATAAAATCAATATGTTACATAAATTAAGGAATAATACATTGCTGTGTACTTCATTTCATTTGCGGGAAGGTCTCAAAACCTCTATATCTGCTAGTGTTTTCAACCATTTCTTTTGTCTACTTTCTCCACGGTCTTTAACTCTGGTAAAAATAATACTTTCCTTCTCGTTTCATTGGATAGTATGTGGTTTACTTTCCTGCACTTTCTGTACAGAAATAGACAATTATTTCCTATGTCGTAAAATATGGCTCGTTTCTTGTGTAGGCATTTTCGTTTAGTTTCCTGACAAAATCACGAAACCAACAATAACGTAACATATAAGATTAATGTCCAACAGTTATACTTTGTCGTATAAAAAAAAAGAGTAAACGACATTGGCACAAATGATAGGATGAAGAGGTGGAAAGACACGATACTAAGGAGGGAGGCTTGAGCAGGGGCAGTCCACCTTCGTCTACGTTACTGCTTCTCAATATGTTATTTTCATGGCAAAACGAAAGCAGAAAAAAATCCCCGTCTTCCTGCAATAGTATAAAATTTGAATAATAGTGAGTTAACCGGAAATCGTTAGTACGTGCAAAATATTTCACAATGATATGCACATAAGGTAAACTTTGTAAAAGAAGTATGAAATGATAAGATCGTGAATCACATTAAGAAACAACTCGTTTTATATACGGTACATGTGTGCATTGCACGTTTCTTGCACTCTTTTGCATAAGCTATTATTGTATCAAATATGGGAAGCAAAAGAAGAGGAAACAACATGAAAATATAGGAAAGTGACTTTCAAGATAAGTCCAGAATGTCACGCAATATCATTTAGCTGTCTTCCCACCCTTCGTAGAAACCATACAACGCCCAATATGAATACCAAATTAACTTTTGGTTGCTATGTCTGTTTTTTTTCTCTCTCTCTCTGCAACCCTCATGACGTTTTCTGGAAAGACAAAATACAAATACTCTTTGTGAGAAACAAGGAAAATTGGTACAAAATATGAGAATGTGTTTGTATTATCATCAAAACTCTGAAAACTGCACTAAAACATTCAGTACCGGTATATCTGTTTCTTCTATCTTTGTTGTGTTTAGAAAATTGATTAATTAATTAATTATTAGTTTATGTTTAAATAATAGAGTAGAAGTAATTCTCATTACTTTAATTATTTGTTTAATTATTCGAAAATATTCCCTGCTACATTGACATGTAGTTTACTACACGATAACAATGACTCACTTGTGGAGTCCTTATCCTGGTTGTTTCAATATCATATAACTTTGTCAACGACTGTTTGTGAGTTCTCCCGTTTCCCCCTACAATCTCCTTCTACCAGTTAAGCCACAATCACCAATTTTTCATTAATATTCCGTTAGTTAGTGTATTATTTTGTTAGTTTACAGAAGGCGTGTAAATGAGCGCCCTCGTTTTTCTGTGAGATTTTCGTAAGATAACTCGTTTTGAGGAACATGGGCGTGACGTGAGTTGAGCTTAACTAAAACTAGAGGTCAGTTTGAGCCTAAAACCACGCTCAACCGCATATTGTTATTTTCACAAAATAGTGTAATCGTCCACTGGTACATTTGCTATTGTCCGATCTCTGTGAAGAAACTTTAAATATTAATTTGTCATTAAACAATGATGCAGATTAGAAAAGTTGGCGCTAGAAGTAGCTCGAGGTGATTAAAAATGTATCTATTTCAAGTGATATTTGTTTAGTTGGCGGAATTTATCATATAAGTTTCTTGAATATGTGTCCAAAATTGTAACACGATAGTTATGTACGAATCAGCCAGAGAAAAAATCTTGCGTCGTAGCCAGACCAAAAATGTAGAGGAAGCCCGGTAGAAGTTAGGGGGACCAATCCAACCATATTTTATAGTTCATTACCACATTATAATTCATTTACAAGTATACCGGAAAAATTTTAGTGGACCAGCAAACATTTAAGGGGGGGCGGCTCTCGTGGATACGGGCCTGTTGTGTATAATTAGTAGATTATTTTACTTTTAAAGAAATCAACAGAAATATAAATTGTTGTAACCTGCAAGTTTTCTGAAAAAAAAAATCGTCTCGATATCAAACAATTCATTTCGGTATTTTTTTCTTTTCTTTCCTTTCCATTGTAAACTTGAAGCTTTAGGAGTCTTCTGGGTTAAATTAGTTTTTTTTTTTTTTTTTTTTTTTGCAAGAAATAAATTATACATTTGTCAAGTTTTCGTAGCTTTACTTTCCAGAGACGATAGGATAGAAAAATGTGTCAATTGTGTAAAAATTAAATCCGATATATTAATGGATTCACGCTTTTTATTGCACCTACATTCCGAAAAGTTGCTTTTGCAATATCCATCTGCTCGTTACTTCGTCCCGATATTTGTACATTTGCCTAGATGTCATATTGTTCCAGGCTAGTATTCACGGGGAGCTAGGGGGTCAGGCTCTCCCTAAATGTTTACTGGCCATCTAAAATGTTCACGGTAGACTTGCAAATGAACTATAATATGGTTGAATTAAGCATCCCCTAACTTCTACCGGATCCCCTTACTTTTTTTGGGCTGACTGCAAGCCTGTGTTGTTCAGTGTATCCACAACAAATTTGAAACGTAAACTTCTTATAAGATTTCCTAGGAGGATCTTTCGAACTTTCTTCCTACCCCCCGAAAATAATGGAATTTACTGAAGAATATAAATAAAATAAATCGCGATTTTCTCAAAAACGGCTCGAACTATTTATATTTTATACATGAATATTTCATTAACAAGCATATACTGTAATATTAGCCAATTTTCTGAGAAAAATCCAGAAGTGGTAATTACTCTTGGGTTGAGTTATTTTCGGATGATTTTCTCAAAACCGACTAAGACGATTTTGTTCATATTTCGTAAATAGATATTTAATATAAACATAAAATTATAACCTGACAAGACGACAAATTTGCCCTTAAAAAAATCCATAACGGGTAGTTTAATCTTGGAATTAATATTTTTAGACGATTTTCTGAATATCGACTTAGTTGATTTCTTCATATTTCTTATATAAATATTTCATTAAGAACCTGTTAACATGACGTAACTCGTTTGTCCTTTAAACAGTACAAAAGATGTAGTTTGTTTTTGAGTGTATCTTTCCAAGACGATTTTCTCAAAAAATGATTGAGGTGACTTTGTAAATATTTCATAAGTTCGAGGTAATGAAAACGAAATGTCCGAAGACGATATATATATATATATATATATATATATATATATATATATATATATATATATATATATATATAGATATAGATATAGATAAATAGATAGATAGATAGATATTATTGAACGGAATAAAATAATATGCATGAGTTTCCACTCATGCATAGGTTACAAGAAAATGGAGAAAAACTAATTAATTTGCAAACCTAAAAACTAATGATGTAAGAGAACCATTCTACTTATTGAAGTGAAACTGATAATGAATTTATACTCTTATGAAACTCTTATTATAATACTAAGAATACAAAAGCACAGTATGTTTAATGAGGTATAACCTATCATAATTATCACAAAATCTGAAATTTTGATTTTTTAAAAACTGATATATCGTAAAAATATAAATCTCATATAGTCGAGTTTGAGCTTGAGTTAACTCACTTTTTACACTCAGAGTTTGAGCTTGAGTTAACTCCCTTTTTACACTCAGAGTTTGAGCTGAGCTGAGCTCGTTTCAAAAGTGAGCGATTACATCCTGGTTTACAGAGAACAAATGACGAGTGTATTTCCAAAATATGCTAAATCCGCTTGGTAGAATTCTTCAGAAAGGGCAAAAAACTATATCTTTTTTTTTTACATTGAAACACTATCGCAAGTGATATTTCAAACAGAATTTACCACAGAAAATAATGTATTTTGACAAAAAATAATTACAAAATATAACGTTAAGAGGTTCCATAATATATTATTCGATATTCAATTCAAAATCGGACATTTTTGGATTTAGCACGTTTTGGAAATACACTCCTCAAATATCAGACGCAGAAACACAATAAATAAATACATAAATATATTATAATTATTATAAATTTTCGAACGTTACTATTGGTGTACTGCCAGTACTTCTCAATGATTCTGTACTGCATCTCCCCCTCCCCGTCTTTGGCTCTTAAGATCCATAATGCGAGCTAATCACACCGTCGCTCACCACTTTCAAATTATGGAATGAAACTTGATGTAACAGATAAAATAAACATAAAAATTATACCTAGGTATAATAATGATTTACGAAACATTGTCCTTGCATCAGTACATTTTTAACCTTTAGTGAAGTCTACGTTTTCTGTCATCAGCATTTTAAAAGAAAAAAGTAAAAAAAAAAAGAAACATGTAGAATGATGGATTAAACCCTTAACGTTTAGAAGATTAAAACACTTACAATAGCTTTAAAACTTTTATCGTTCCCATGTAACAACTTCTAAAGGATGATGTATTGAAAGTTAAAAGAAAAAAAAATTGAAGTCAGAGGGAAAGAACGAAAAGAAAAGAAAAGAAACAGATATTTCTAATTTCAGAAGACGAACAAAATTATTGAAACTCTAATTTAAATACATAAAAAAAGGAAACTTTTCTTTGTGAACAAAATTTTAGTAGTATTTTAAGCAAAAAAAAAAGTAATACATATATTTAAAGTTATCATTACAAAGATGATTTTAACGAAGTCCTCATTTTTCTGCTCGTTTGAAAGTATCTAATCATTTTTAAGGAATCCTATTCTTTAAATGTATTTTTATTTTATTCCATCTCTCTTCTTCCTTTTCTTCCTTTTTATGATTCGGTTTAAAGAAGAGTCGACCGAGAACTTTGGATGAAGATTGATGATAGAAAGATAACGTTGGTGAGAAATGATCATTTTAGTCCTAAGAGATTAACCGCAAAAGGTTGTCCCATCGCCTACAGGCTTTTAAAGAAAGTATATATATATATATATATATATATATATATATATAACGACGTATTCCTCCTACTCCTCTTCATCTTATGGACCGTTTGAAGACATTGAAAAATGAGCAGTGAATGAGATAGAAAGGGGAGCTTAATACGAAATTAAGGTAGTGATAATTTTCACTAAGATTTCACTATCTCTTGCGGAGTGAGAAAAAAATGAGGACTGTTATTCTTTATATATATATATATAATAGAGGTTTCAACTTTAGTGCAACAGCTGTACTGATTATGCAGTATACGCCCAATTCTTACATGAACAAATTTTTGGGTTTGAAATTATAGAAAAGAGAGCTGTAAATTGAACTCTTTATATACAATTTCTAACAAGATCCGGCGTTAAGTTTATTGTAAGAGATAGTAGGCTATCTTTCTATCTTTCTTCTTCCTTTTTGGCGCTCAACCATCGAATTGTGTTCCTATTTCGTTTATTTGTTCTACACCAGTGATTTCCAACTTTACTTATATGCACACCCATTCGTAAACCCCGCATAGCTCACGCCTCTCCCTCCTCTTAGTGAATGGTAAGATTTACAAATAATACATTGAAAATACAAAATAATGTATTTACTGTAAACATCTATACTTACATAATTATTGTGACCTACATATGTGCCATTATCAACAAAGAAGAATATTAAATGGCATCTTTATCTTAAGCTCACAAATCGTAACATACATTCTATAGTGCTAATAGATTTGATTCCCATCTTCTTCGCAGAGTATGTGTTTCAATATTGATACCAACTTCATTTACGGTATATCTTGATCAACTCTATATGGGTAGAGACGCAGACCCATAACGTAAATACGAGTAAATGATATCAGAATAGTTGTTGGTATTTGTTAGAAATAGATAAGGCCGGATTTAGGGAGTGCACTGGTGCACGTGCACCTCCCCCCCCCCTTCGCTGTAAATATACACTGTCAAAAATGAGAAGCTATTAGTGAAAATAGCAACACTTTTCGAAATTCTACCGTCATGTTTCTGTTTAGGGCTTGAAGAAAAGAAAAAAAAGCAAAAGCAATAGTTTAAGTCGATTTTCTAAAAGTTGAAGGTAAAGGATTCACCAATAAAGCTATATAACATTTGTCAAGTGGGGAAGGAAACAGAAGCCAGGAAGAGAGAAGAACAATTTTTCCTGCATATCACTTGCGACCCTCTTTAAAATACTCCCTGCTCACCTTCCCCTTACCTGTTCTATGTATCAGCGTTATCAGGTGTAAAGAATATTGTCACATGTCACTTTGAAAAGTTTCAATAAGACTGGTTATTTTGGTAGTTACGGTGTACCCTCATTCAGAAAATCCTGTATCCGATCATGGAAATAGATGTTTTTCAATCTAAAATGGTGGATCTTGTTAAATTGCACCATCCGTGTTAACTCCAAACTGTTAAGACTCCCTACGATAAGTAAAGAAAGCAACATGTTTAGTTCAAGAGGGAGAATGCACGCCAAAACTGACACCAGATATATATATATATATATATATATATATATATATATTATACAAGGGAACATAAACACTTCGAGTTGAGTTGATTTTGAATTTAACGTTCTTTCAGCAGCGAGACTATATAAGACGGGACTTACTGATTACCGTGGAATCTGAACCATATAAGGTCCCACCAGGAATCGAACCTGGGACTCCCACGCCAAAGGCGCGTATGTAACCGCTTAGCCACGAAGGAGCTCATGAACACTTCGAATCCGTTTTCCAACAATGCTTATTGTTGATATGAAGAGGGCAGAAGGGAACACTGTACTCAACTGGTTATCATTAAAACTTCATTTAACACGATTTGCCTTACCAGTGTGTGGAGCCCAAACAGCTGAACTCCATGAAAAAAACAAATTAGATCATTTCAGGTTGAAAACCATCTACTTGCAACAACTTACCTCTGTGCTGTTTACATATCTTCACTCATGACGAACTTTGTATATGGCTCCAGATTTTTGACATACGCTAGCTTTCGGCTAGCTAGAGACTTCACACCCACACTAAGAAAAAAATATCCTATGTGGCTTACGTAAAAACGTAGATTGCATATGTAGCTCCTGTAGCTTTTCGACTTAACGTACAGCAAACGAATAACTGAAAGAGTATATTTTATGTGTATTTCCGTATAATTGTTCCGAATAAACGTACTTTCCATACGAACGAAAGAACTGTATATAGGCGGTAGGATCTCATATGCATCTGATATATGTAACATATAGCTGAGGGATGTAACAATCGTATACGTATCTAACATACGGAAGAACGTCAGATGCTAGACATGCTGCAACGGCATGATATAACATCAAAATGGGAAAAAGGCACTACATATGTAGGATATAGATGTAGGATATAATTTCGTACTGATTTCTGCAGCAAACATAAGGATTACCGTACATTTGTACATATACTACTGTCCGGATAACGGATTTTTCTCAGTGCAGACCAAGAATTTGCTCAGTCTATTGCCTCGCATTACTCATATCCTTAAAGTATCTGTAATCTTAAGGGATTTCGGGATGTGGCAATCTTATTTTAACAATTACAACCCCCATCGTTTTTTTTCATCTTTATTCTTCCCCTCTAAGGAAACCATCCAAAATCTCTGAAACACGTCTTTAACTAACACGTCTCTACCCTTAAGGAATTTTGAAAAATAACCATGTAATTTTAACAATTACAACCCACACTCTCTTTTTCTTTCCTTCTAAGGAAAACATCAAAAAACGCTGAAACGCATCTTTAATTGTTGGAAGTTGCTAACCTAAACACCAATGTTTATTCCTATAAGCTTAAAGGATTTTGAAACATGGCCATCTTATATTAACAATTTGCAATCCTGTACAAATTAAATCTTTAACCTGCATTAATGAGCTCACTTATCACAAACTTCCTTCTTCCTCCCTTTATATAAAAGAAAAATCTAACACACTAATGGCATATTTGCAAAATCTGCTTACAGCTTGAGTATTCGGAGTGCAGGGTGTAAAAGAGAGAGAGTCAAAAAGGGATATTGAGGCGTGGAAATGCCATTACAGTAGTATATTGATTATTGAAGCACCTGCTTTCCTGATAACATTGACATAATGGGCCCCTTTATACACATACACATACTGTACAGTATATATATTGTGCATGAGTGTGTGTGTGTGTGTGTAAAGGACGAAGAAGATAGGGGGAAAGAGTTAATTTTGGACGCTAAATTATCGGCAGGTGTGAAAAAAAAATGCGGTCGATGTTCGAAAGTAAATACATCGATATACAATATGAATGCTTTTAGTATAATCCGCTACTTCCTACGTCATATATATATATATATATATATATATATATATATATATATATATATGAATTACCGTATAGCTCGCGGGTGCGGCTTCACTACACAGAAAGTACTATATTTGGATTGACGGTCAGAGGAAATGTTTAAAAAAAAAAGAAATAAAGAAAAACTCAATTTATGCAAAAGCCCGTCCTTTTATCGCTTTGCCTTTCTACTTTTTTTTAATGCGGCTGGAGTGTTTTCCACATTTTGATATAGGCAAGCTAAAATGACCATCAGCGTATAATAATGCATTTTTCTTTAGTAGTTATACCATTAAGTTATCCATAAAAGATAGGGTAAAAGTGTGCCGTAACAAAAATACTAATAAGGATTGTTTTGATACAGAGACTTTTTTAAAATTTACAAACATAGTCTTTTTATAAGGCTCTTTATTAGATTTGTTTTATGTTTCTTACGATCGTGCAACTTAAATTCCCATGCGCTTCCATACTAACCGGAACTCTGAAAACTTAAACAGCTACAATGATAATAAAAATGAATGTGAGATCGAGTGAGCGTGAGGTCGAGTGTGGGTGATGTCAGGTTCACGATGTGAGCGTGAGGTCGAGTGAGCGTGGCGTCGAAAGGATGTTGTAAGTGGGAGTTCGTGTGAGCGCGAGGTCACAATGATATGATGAGCGTGAGATGTTGTGGGCGTGAGGTCGAGTGAGCATAATGTCGAGATAATGCTGTGAGCATAAGGGCGAGTGAGTATGATGTCGGATTGACGATGTGTGTGTGAGGTCGAAATGATATGAGCGTGAGTTTGAGTGAGGTTAATCATATCTTTGCTAATGACAATACAAAATATTTTTACACATTTTCACCCTAGCCTATCATTAATTATACTGTAAAATTGATTAAATTATTTTGCAAATATACTTGAAGTGCGTATATGCGTAGGCAACGCCAGTTAATTAAGCATTACTTTAATAAATAATTAAAGTGGTTTATTGCTGGTTCTAAGACTTGTATGCGGGATCTTTAACGCAAAACTTGCCTATCACGCAAGAGCTCATTCGAATAATTTCAGGATATTGAATTATTAAAAAAATGAAAAAAAAAAAGAAAAATATAACAGTGAAAAAGTAAGGAAAATAATATTTTTAGAAAATGCAGCAAAGACAAAAGAATATAATAAGCGAAAAGTCACTAAAATACAATGAAAACAAAAAATATAAGAACCGTAAAAAAATTAAAACAATGATTTTACAAATATACTGTGAACAAAATATTTTGGGTCATAAAATGAGAGGAGTGTGTTTTAATTAGGGATTACCGCATTTTTCGGAAAAACGGAAAATAATTTTTCCGAAAACTGGAAAATTGAAAACCGAAGACGAAAAATTTTCTGGAAATAGGAAAACGGAAGACGAAAATTTTCCGGAAAAGCGGAAGACGGAAAGTTTTCCGGAAAATGAAAATGTTCACTTCGAATACGGAAGTTGGTCATCTTACATTGAAAAAAAAAAGCGAAAAATGCTACAAGAAAACAAGTAAATGAAGCAATGCTCTTCACGCTTGACGTGCTACAGAAACGCAACTCAACTCAAGCTTAACGGTGAATAAGAGAGGAAAGTTGAGCAAATCAGCGACGAAATATTTCTTTCTCGCTGATATAAAAAGAAATATAAATATATAAAGAAATATAAAAATTCAAATGGCAGATAATGTTTTTTTAATTCAAAAAAGTTGCTTTGGTCTCTAGTGCTGTTTGGGTCTCTGGAGGAGTTATTTCAGTTGTTGCTATACGTTTGTTATATTTATTTAAAGAAAATAAGTTTTGTACTGATTTACTGAAAAAAAAAAACTAAATCAACAAAATTGCTTTAGGGAAGGATATTTTATCTAAATTAGTTTTTATTCATTACTAAGTTAAAAATCAAAATTATCTTTTTTATTATTTTCAGACTGGCGTTTTTATTATTCTCAATTTGTTCAACATCTACTGAGAATGGGAACGTTTTCTTAGAAAGGTTATTCGCAACATCTATTTTCTTGGCCTAATGTAATGCTATATATGGATCAAATAAGGTGCCAAAGCTGTGTGAGTGCATATACTGACATGTTTGCGTATGTTTAAGACATAATGTTTAAATACTTTGTACAGCATTCCATCGCTTTTGTCTGTCACGTCTGCAAGTGGCATTTTCTTATTCGCAGAAGCAAATAACGGGGCTATTTAAGCTAATCTAATTATAATAGAAGTATGAGATTGATGTTTTTGTGCATAAAGCATGATGTTATGAGACATATACAGGACCATCTAGAGAAGACAATTCGTTTGTGGCAAGTGCATATGAGGTGAATATTTCTTTAACAATCTTAGTTCATAACTTTTGTAGCACGGTGATTTTGTTTTTAACATACTAATGAGTAAACCCTAATCTGGATAAGATATTTTTCTCTCAAATAATTATTTTTTCTTACTATTCAACATTTTACAGTTTTTTTTTCATTCAACATTCAACATATACATAGTTTTCATTCAGTAAGATAATCTGAAGGCCAGATATCATTTTTAATAAATAGTTTTCAGTTATACAGCAGCAAATCAAATTGTCCCTTCAGAGACCCAAATAGCCCCGAACATTTTTCTAAATTCATTTTCTTCCATTTTCACTTTAATATTCTTTCTTGACTATCAGTTTTGTAATATGACTTTAGTTCCTTGAGAAGTTGTGGTATGATAACTTACTAATATTTTACGTTATAAATTAAATGGTCCATCGTGTTACTTTTCAGAAGGAAAACAATTTTTCTTTTACAATATTCACATAGCTCCGATTTCTGCTAATTCGCGTTATTTTAATGAATTTCGTACTTTCAGTATAAGGAATAACAATTTCATCATTCTTGCCTTTATTAAACTTACTTATTTCAAAATATTATTGAAATTGAAACTTTTGTTCTCCATCAGTTTGGATTTGAAGTTGAAATTCCATTTCTTTACAATGAATAAGACACCACGTGCACCAGAAACAAGCCGCAACAGATTTTAATTGATTCCGACTTCGATTCGATATGGCATCCCCTCGATTGGGATTATAGATACAGCAGAGACGATTAGTGCATTGATAAAACGAAATAAGTTTAGCTCTATACGATACAGAGTTAAATACAAAAACTTCATGTCTGGTGTAATGTTTATTTACAATGTCCTAATATTTCTGGTGACATACACACTACAGGCAATTTTCAAGTAACTTTTAATGTAGAACATTCCGGAACAGAATAACAATTTGATACAAAGTTTTAAGGCATTACTGCTGTATCGCCGGACCATCGTAAATACGCCACTCATAATCACTTATATGTTAAACGCTTTTGTTGCAGTCACAGTATGCTAGCGTGCACTATGAACATCAGGTGAAATGGTGCTGCGTGTCACTTAATACAATACACAACCTTGGTTACCACTACACCAGGTCAATTCTGAAGCCCGAGGTCATACTTCGGTCATACTTTTCTACAACTCAGGACTCTATGTTTCAGCAGTGCAATGCCTGGCCACATTATACAAGGATGTACAAACTTTCTTCGGAATATCTAGTTCCACTGCTTTCCTGGCCTGCAAGTTAACCTAACGAATCTCTGGATGGTTGGTTAAAAGGTGTTAGATGGTTGGTCGGCACCTTGCTTGTCATAGTCTTAGTGTCAAAGTCTTATGGATTCATGTACAAGCAGAGTAGAAGACGATTCCTTAGGAATATATCAAAAGCCAATTTACGTGTGTGATTCTATGCCGTGAAGTATAGAGGCTTGATTGCCGTCTGTGAGGTATTCAAGATATACTGATTTATCGAAGTCAGATATGCTGATCAGCTCTGAAATTGTATTATGTACTGCTATATAACGAATCTGTTGTACAAATCTCGTGCCACTCGCATGCGCATTTCTTTGTCTTAAACTTCAAGAACATAGATTTGAAAGCCAAAGTCCTTGTCTAGAGCGTCTATCCCACCTGTGCCCTCGGAAACTATGCGAACTAAACTTCGACCCCACCCCCGCCAGCCTCTGGCGTACGAAATCCTCCCTTTGCTTAGGGAAAAGAAATGAATGACCTCACCTGTGTTGCCAGGTTGTCATTCAGTCGTTTAATCTTGACGAGTGAAGATCGTAGGCTACTTAAAGTGACTAACGTGACGAAGCACAGCGGTGTCCATGAAATAATTCGTTGTGGCAACACTTCCGCATCCAACAATTGAAAGCTCTCGACCGCAGCAACCTGTCTCTCCTCATTCGAGGGAGGTACGGGAAATCACATATCGATAGCACTCCAGCAAGGGCACAGTTGAACTAGACAAGCTCTAACCTTTTTTTTTTTTTTTTTAAGTTCGATACCTCTTGATTTGTTTGGTTCTTGTGCAGTTCGAGTATCATTCTTTTCTCTCTGTTTTCGACCCTCAGGCTTGTGTTATATTCTTTCTGTCTATTGACTAATCCTTCTTAGTATCTATTAAAGTTGTAAATATATTTATTAATGGAAGTTTCTGCATACATTTGACTTCTTCAAATTCGTAGATTTAGAATTGACTTTTATATTCGTCTTCTGAATTCAAGCACTCTCAACAGATCCTGCTTAAAATATCTTCTATTTCATGACAATGACTATGTCTAACAAGGAAATCGATTCAAGTGTGACACGAAATTGTAGACGAGTTTATGCGCAAACGAAGTGTTTTAGTGTACAATTAAACCCATAAGAGGGAAAAAGCCTTTATCTCTACCGTTCCGGAGATATAGAGGAATAAGGGGGAGGCTGGTGTTCCAATATTTTTCGAACTTTTGAACATGTAGCGATAGTACAGGTAAAAGAGACTTTTAAAAATGAAGCATTTTTTCATCCACGAAACTTTAGTAACACGTCACTTATACATGAGGGTTACAAAACCGAAGAGTCCATGAAGATTCTAGGGAAAGAATGTTTTAACATGGGAAGGCGAAAAGAACGGAGTTTCATTGTTGTCTGAAATAGGCGTGTAAGGTGTCTATATATAGATTTCTTGATACGCTGAATCGAATGAAAGCATCATCAGGTCAAATAAAATGAAAAATGTAAAAAAAATGGTGGCCGTCCGAACTTTCCAAACATTTATAATTTCTAAAATTATTAACCGATAGGAAAGAAAAATGCTCAAAAGTGCGTGTTACTATATAATAGTCGAGGGTGAAATAGGGAACGATCAATCGAAAAACTTGAAAAACAACGGTTTAACCCTTTCCGGATCCTGGCTTTTTGGGCTATTTTTTTAGACTTTCAGTCAAGCAGCTACTGTATCGTCACTATTTATCCTAGGATCATGGTTCACACCTCATTCTCTTCAGAATAGAGCTGGCTTTCAAATGGTACTACTTGCATGCACATACCATATACCAGAAGCGGGAAAAAATGTCAAAGTGAAAGTTTCGGAGGGAAATTTTTTCTCGAACTTTGGACCCCCCCTGGACACCCCTGTGTGAACGTAGCCATCTAAAAAAAATCTGAGAAATAGTACTTGGTATACTAAACGTGTGTGCCAAATTTCAAGTTTCTATCTTGAATAGTAAGGAAGGGGGAAATTTTATCAAAATTTCCCACAATACCCCAAATTACCACAAAACACTATGATCTCTGAGAAAAAATTCCTGAGATCCCTAATTACCCTAGGGTCATGTGTCGCCCATATTCTCTTCTGAATAGAACTGCCTTTAGGTGGTACCATTCACATGTCTCCATCATGTATCTAAGGCGGGAAATTGCAGAAAAAATGGATTTTTTGGTCTAAATTTCCCTTTTTTCAACTTTTAGCCCCTCTGGACAACCCTTGTTTTAACGCAGAAATCTGAAAAAAATCCGTTAAATACCACTCGGTGGACTGAATGTTTGTGCACAAATTTAATCTTCTAGGTGCAAAAATAGACCCGCCAGAAAAAAAAATCAGAAATTTCCCCATGTTACCCTATACAGAAGTATATTTTAAAAAAATTCACTGAGACGTCCCTAATTACCCTAGAATAATAATTCGACCGTCATTCTCTTCAGAATGGAACTGCCTTTCAGACGGTATGACTCACGTGTCCCCATCATGTATGCGAGGCGAGAAAATGACGAAAAACGGGATTTTGGGGGTAAAAATATCCCTTTTTTCACCCCTTTGCCCCTCTGGTTTTCCCCTGTTTTAGCACTGACATAGGAACAAAAAATCTGATAAATACTACTTGGTGGACTGAATGTTTGTGCAAAATTTCAATCTTCTACGTAGAAAAATAAGCCCGCCAAAAAATATTGAATATACGCTTAGAAAATGAGAAAAGAAATTTTTGACTTACGACGTCATCACCTCCTATGTCTGGACGCAGGACGGTCTGAAACCATACGTAATGTCTTCTACAAGGCCTCTGGACTTGGAAAACAAAAAAAAAAAAAAAAGAACAAAAAAAAAACAAAAAAATGAAAAACGGACGAAAAAGCTCAAATAGAAGAGAAATAACGCAATGTACCATGAAAAATGTGTATGGTACAAATTGTACCATAGGATCCCGAAGGGGTTAAACTTGCCAAATAATCGTAATTTCCGCGATTATCAACCGATACAAATCAAAGTTGGAACAAAAATAGGTGTTTGCAATAGCATAGGAGATTAGGAATATCAACATAATTCAACAATAAAAGTTTCAAACTGGCGACTGTTTGCAATTAAAAAAAGACCTGCTTGTCTCGTGCAGTCCCGTGTCAAAATGTGAGATAGAATTTGTAATTTTAATGTTGATTTAAATGAAAGCATTGATAGTCACCAAAACGAACACTAACATATGCATACAACAAGTATAAAGCTACATACAACATGTTTACATGCAACAACTTTATGTGTTATAGAATATATCCGGCGTACAGGTTTCCGTTTTTTAGGTGGAAGATGCTATTTTTGTTTATTGATTCATACTTTCCGTTTCAATATATGTCACCAGTGTTGCCACAGTCCTAGCTCTGGAGTGGGCTAAAAAATAGTATATAACGACTCACCAAGGGTAGTCGTCAATCTGGTTCGATCGTTGATATATGGATCTCGAGTGGTAGTAATATTTTGCATGTAAAAATATCTTTAATAATTATACATATTATTATTCTCACCTTTTCTATCAAAATTATAAAGTCGATGAACGGTATCTAATGGTTTATTAATTGATACACTTTTATGTATTCTTATTCAAAACGTTATGCACACATACAAGATGATTAAGTATCCATAAACAACAATTACATAGCAACCAACTACATAACACTATCCCATAATGTATTTCCTTTTACATATATTAAAAACATTCTTCTTTTGTTATTATTAAATTAACATTCTATTAAGTATATAGCTTATGTCACACAACTACACGCTGTCGTACTTACGCTTGCAACAATATGTGTTTATGTTTCATATTATTTGATTTGTTTTTCTATAGCGTTTTTGCACAGAATATGACCTTGTATTTTTCTTCACATAATAACGTCTCTGTTCTTTGACAATATAATTAATACATCTTCATATATTTTCTCATTTTCTACGAACTAAAGACATGATATATTAGCAAGTAATATGATACAATCTTATTCTTCGTTTGAATGTCGTTTGTTATTTCTCATAGCCACTTCTGTTTTTGGGTAAAAGCCACGCCACTTACCTCAAAGTTCAACACCACTCTTATTCGCTCTGGTGCATCTTTCTTAATGTTTAAATGCAATTTTTAAACATATTCACTTGCAACTTCTGTTTCAGACGAAAATCTACAAAATATCAAAGCACCAGTTTTTCCTTTACCCCTCTGTATCTCCGGAACGGTTGAGATCTTGGGTTTTTCTCTCTAATGGAATTCATTGTTCACAAAAGCGCCTCGAATGCGCATAAATTCGTCCACAATTTCATGTCACACTTTCCTTGTAAGATGTTTTACGCATGTAACAGTAAGCAAATCGCTTTTTTTTGGAATTCCTATCTTTGGATCTGAGATTATGATGTTCGTCTAAAAATCTGTTGTCACTTTTCTTGTCATGTAAATTCTATTACATTTGACTTCGGGTCCTCCGCAGTCAAATGTTCCCTAATGAGCACAGTGCTTAATGGGTTCTGAAGGTCGCAGACCCCAGTTTCACGGGAACTAGATCTATTTCTCTCGGTTTCTCGGATATCAATTTTCGAATGTATGAGAATTAAGAAATTATTCTTGTTTTGTAATTTTGTAGTATTCGGCAACGTATAGGGTTCTTCATACAATAAAAGTAAGAAGAAAACCAGTTGAGAATGCTCCAAGAGCATTGTTAGAATGAACTTTAAAATAATTAATTTTTCTTATTAACTTCTACAGGCTCTACAGAGGTTGATCAGTCTACATTTGGCTAATTTCAACTTACCTAAAATTTGAGAAGAATCCATGGCGCCAGGTCCGTAAGTGCTCGATGTGTTTCCGTTGGTTCCTAACAATAGCCCGACAGCTTAATTTCCACTCTAATAGGCTTCTCTGAAGAGCTGGGAGGGGATTCTTGTCACATTCCTTTACACAGCTTTCCAAAGTCCTTCCACAGTTGCCACACGCCGTTTTCAAAGAGCCCGCGTCAGCAATCCAAATCCACAATAGTCCATAGGACTTGCATCTGGAGATTTAACAGGTACCTCATTGAAAGGTATCACCTGTATACCACTTGCCTTCTCCATCTTCCTGTAGAATGCGAGGGACGATCGTGAGGTATGTAATGAGGCCTTGTTCGTGTGAATGCGCACCAGATTGGCGTCATTTCTATACATTGTTGGAATCTCATGCTCGTAGATCGACCACATGATCTGCATCTGAAAATACTGCGAATTTATTTTGCAGTTCTTCGCTACCCTACGAATCTTCAGTTTACCTCGGTAACAGTAGCCAGTAACGACCATGAACCCTTTTGGGAAGGATTCTTTACAGACACGGACCGTCAAGAACGTTCTTGGCGCCTTTCTCTCGGTACATGATGGCTCTCGGTCTGCCGCAGTCGGAAAGGTAAATCCATGCTTCATCGAGCGTTACGACGTACATCCACCTTTGTTTTTCCAGATGCCGTTCGTACAGCTTCGGGGCGTTACACTTTTGTTCCTTTTGGTGGGCATCCGTGAGAAGATAGCCGCGAGCTTTCATGACTCTTTCCAGTTTGAGTCGATGGTGTAACTTCCGGATCACAGTTCACAAAGACACGTCAAGACGATTAGCCATACACCTTTATGTTGGCGGATTTTCTTGCATTGTCATTTTGCAAAGTTTCCTCTGCATGGTGGAGGTGGCCTTGGTGCATTCCCGCTTCCTAGGTAACTTCGTTGGTGATCCAAATGTCGGAGCTTCGTTGCCCTTGTACTTTTTAATAATATTTTTATTCCACTTAAACTGATGTTGCAACCATTCTTCTTGCACTGTTTTCTAATGACAGAACACTAAAGTGGGCGTTATAAAGAGCCGCAATATAGCCTTCCCAACATCGGCTTAGATTAGGCGGCATTTTGGTCACAGAGCGGAAACCCACACACTTGGAAACAAATTTAACACAACACTCACAACAATGGTCCTGTTTTGTGCGCTATTGTCGTCCGCGCGGAAAAACAACTCCGTTCCCAGGAATCCACTGCATAATATTGCAGGATGCCACGCGCCAAGTTGGGTGATTCCATTCTGCGCGGGAGGGGGAAGGAACGAAATCGGCCAAACGTAGGCTGAACAACCTCTGTATACCAATTGTTCTATGTACTTTATTATACTCATTAAACAATTCTTGTAATATATCTATCCATTTATAATTGCCTTGTGTACTAAATCTTTTCTACATGTTTTGTTTAAGAGTTGTGTTAAAACTTCTACCATATGTTGTTTGGCCAATATCTGGGGAAAGTGGCCAGTTTGCCACTGGCCACCGGTTACTATTTGGTACCAAAATGTTTCTCATCCTCTTAGGTATTTGTCAACACCAATATGGTTCCTCTATGACTTACGGTTCCCGAGGTATGGCTCCTTGTATCTCCCGAAATTTGAACTTTTTTGGTCAATATCTCGGAAACAGTAAAAGTGACGCTAAAATTTTCCGGTTTTTCAGATAGTTTTTGATGCTCTATCGAACGGAGGACTCAAATTTGAAAATTTCGAAAATAACAAACAAACTCACACAGAAACATAGAGAATTCAGTAACGAACATTTTAAGTTAGTATAGAATGAACTCTTTGTGGAGTACAGTAATATATCTTTTGAATATGTGCTTTCAAGACGTTATATGTATAAATGTGATGCGTCTTATACGTTGGCATATATACGAGGTTTGAACTTTTGTCTGATATGAATTACTCAAATCAGTGAGGTCAGAAACACAATACTCGCAGGGCAGCCTGCCTACATTTCTCCTTCTCATTGCTGCAAATTCAAGATCATATGGATTGGTTGAAAGTGTGAAACGTTACTCTTTGTGGCAGTGCATAATGTGGCAACGTGTTTTGCTGTGTTTGCTGTCCGTTATTAGGACTAATAATTGAACCTCTGATTGGAAAAAGGGAATAAGTACAATTTTTTGTGATTTTAACCTGAGATAGCAGATGCGTTCCTTTCAGATAGTTACATCGTTGAGTAGAAAATAGGAATGTTTGGGCAACTCTATATAACCAATGTAGAAGACAAAATCTCTCGCTGATTAGAAAAAGGGAATAACTACGTTTCTTATTTCCTTCTTCCAGTCACTATAGGATACCACCACAACTGTGAGACTGTGTGTAAGTAGGCAACTTCTAGAGCCCTCTGCTGACGTTTCGATACTTCGCCTTGTCTTCGCATTGCACAATCTATAGAGAAATTTTTGCCCCAATCAGTTACAGATTATGTGTTTTCAGTGATATAAGACGTGATCATACAATGCCAAACCTGCAATCATACAATGACATGAATGCTTTTCAGCCTGGCCGTGCCATAACGGTTCAGCACCATACAGCAATATTTGCCTGTCAGAGGTTACAGTTTTTACCATGTGACCGAAATATTGCTATAATCAAACGAGAACTCAAACGACACAATCGCATGTATTTACCAGCACAGTATAACCACATGATTGGGAATGCAAGAAATAGTGATACTCCATTTCAGGTTTACGAAGTTATCAATGAAGAAATCTTAGATTTTAAACTTTGGTGGTAACCGTTTTACAAGAAATCTTCAGGTAGCATTGTGGACAAAACAGTGAAATTCCAAGTAAGTAAATATAGAAACTGTTTATAAAGCAGAATCTCTAGGTTATGTGCAAGCTCATACGTTTATCAATGGACTAAGAACTGATATTTTTCGATAACTCAAAAATAATGTCACAAACGTTCCACAGCGAACGTCAAAGGCATACGGTTGGCAAGTCTCGATCAATCGTAAACGATTAACGATTCTTCACAAATCATCAAATGCATTCCTGGCCAATACAAACAATTTTATAGGATGATTTGTTCATGGAAAACCTCTGACCAAGAAACTGTAGAAGACGAAGATGCGCACGGATAGGACCCTATGTAAAGACATTCTATTGTGACAACGTATTTTGCTACGTATTTTGTTCAGCTGTCTATTGTATTACTTTTCTTGCTGTACGAATAACATGTTCTGTACAAAAAAAATAAATAAATAAAAACGAACGGTGACAATAAAAGTGTTAGAAGTCTAACATGCGTGATAGTTCGGATACATATATCCAAGAATAACATACAACATTGTATTCAGCATGTACATTTTCATAGCTTTCTATCATAAACTGCATATTACATACCCTACACACAATTGCAATTGCGTCCAACTCTAATTGATTGGAAAAAGGGAATATTTTTTCCGTTTTTAAGCTTATATAACCAGTTGCAGTGCTGCAATACAAGATTCTTCTTTTTGTCTTATTGTTTGTTAGTTCTTTTGCTACAAGTAATCAATTATACACTTTTTGCAACAAATACAAACAACGCTTCGGGAAGGTTTTTTGGCGTTTTTGAAAACTTAGGTCTGATGCACTTATTCCCTTTTTCCAATCAGTGATTCAATTCTGGTTGCAACGAAATCGAGGTATTGGAAATTCGAGGAGAATACCTGCGCATTCGCATTCTGGGAAAGATTTTTATGGATAAAAGCCGTGTCCGCATCTGACACTCATACACGAGTCCTTTGTCCTGTCCAAATTTCAAGTTTTTAATCGGTTTGGGTTGGGCAGTTTTAGTCTCTCACTTATGCACTCACTTAAGGATGTATATAATAGTCCTGAGATGATGTGATATTTGAATTGAAACTCCTTGAGGAAATTCTGCTTACGTCATTATAACTATTAAAACGAATTAGTAACATTTGAAAGAAATAAACAAAACAAATTATAAATGGCTCGAAACACAAATTAAGTGTAAATTGTAATATCTAATAAGTAAAGAAAACTGAAGAATTTTAATTCATATCTCACAGAAAAAAGAAATAAATGAAAAGGAAAGATTATTAACTGCGCTATTTCTCCTAGCTCATAAATGCTGAATTTATTTATCAAATCTAGTAACTTCCAGGAAAATAAGAAATACAAAATTATATATTATTTTCTTTACTTGTATTTACAAAGTATACTTTTTCCTGCTTTGTCTACACGTCGTATATCTATTCAGTGTTGCCAGATGGAGGGAGATTTTCCTCGGCATAGGGGAAAGAGTAGTGATGGGCAAACCGATTCACCTCTGAGATCGCCGCTCAATAGTTCGCTTACTAACATGAATCGATTCATTTGAACGACTCAGTGACTCACTTATATTTTTACAACTGGGAGAGGGGGAAATTAAAAACTAAAATTGTATTATCAGACTAAATGCATTACATAAAATGAATTAAAGAAGGCATAACTAAATAAAATTACTATTAATAAGTGTGAAAATGCATCACAAATGCAAAAAAGCTATATACAAATTACAGCCTAAACGAATCAAAATACAGAATGCAAAATATTACAACTTTAGACTCAATGTTACATCAATACACTTTTAGAATTACTGCAAAAGTGTTACAACTTTAAATTCAATGAAAAAATATTATAATTTTATTGCAACATTGCGAGAAACTAATTTTTTCTTAAAAATTCTGGCCACTACCCCCTTTAAATTACACATTTTAATCAAAGTAACGAGTTCCCCATGGCTAAGCGGTTAGCGTACGCGCCTTTGGCGTGGGAGACCCGGCGTTCGATTCCCGGTGGGAGCTCATGTAGTTCGGGTTATACGTTAATCAGTAGACCCACGTCTCATATAGCCTCGGTGCTGAAATAAAATGAAATATTTTAGTTTATTGGCAAATAATTAAGCCCTGTAGGCTAAGGGAGACGATGATTAAAGCAACTGAATGATGATGGAAGAATTGGTGGAATGAAAAAGTAGGAGGAAACGGAGATAATTGGTGGAATGAAAAAGTGGGAGGAAACGAAGTACTTGAGAAAATCCACAGACATGATACGCACCATGAACTTACTTGGTCGGGGATCGAACCAGGGACCCCACATACCAGAGTTATGCGTTTTACCACTGAGATACCGTGCCTCGCTACTGCAAGGGACGCTAAACTCAAAACCAAATCAAATCAGGCCCGTAGCCAGCACAAAAATTTAGGGGGACCCGGTGGATGGATGTAACGGAGGGCGATCTAACCATATTATAGTTCATCACCATATTATAGGTCATTTGCAAGCCTACCGTGAAAATTTTAGGGGAGACAGTAAAAATTTAGAAGTGGCACGGCTCCCGTGCCCTCCGTGGATACGGACCTGAATCAAATCAAAGTAACATGATAAAAACTGAATTCGAAGTAGGTGTTAATAACTACATCAAGAAATTAGTTTTAAACGGTTCAACTGTTTTCCCTTGGCGTGATTACAAGATTGTTGTCATTTTTATATAATAGACGCAGTGGCGTATTTACGATTTTGTTTCGGGAGGGGCTTTGCTAACTTTCGGGGCGGGCTTTGCCTGGAAATATGGAAATTCTGCAAGATATTTCATTTTACTTTACTATACTAAGTAAGATTTCGGGGAGGGCTTAAGCCCGGAAGCCACCCCCTAAATACGCCACTGAATAGACGTATAGTGTCAATAACATAATATTGCGGTTTAAGAGCTATTTTAAGTACAGAAAACCTTAACAGGGGCATCGGTCCCACCCATTCCAATCCTGTGTGCTTCCATAAAATTCAGTTATGTTGTAGGTACAACTTACGGAAAACACGTTTTGAATTGTGTACATCACAATCTAAAGAATTTCCATATAGACTTATAGTATAAAAGTATCTTAAAATACCCTTAAGTAGACCTTCGTTATTTAAGCTGAACTTACCTTTTGCAACGAAAATATTGAACTAAGACAGTCAGGATCAATTCTCTCCTATTATAAAATATATTAAAAATTTACTGTAATTATTACGAATTTATTTGAATTGCATATGCTCATTTTAACATACCATTTCTCTTAAGAATTGTATAACACATACTTTTGTTTAAAGCCGACAGCACAATATTGATGCACGAACAAACGCAGAGTGACTAATCAATTCTTATCTCTACTGCTGATGCGCTGTGTGCACTCTAGTATTCATTAATTTCTCAACTGAATATTCAATTGTCTATGTGCGATTGCAAGAGCGGATCCAGGGAACAGGAAAGATGGGCTTTCACGTACTTGACCTACTTCCCCATTCTGCAGATTCGATTTTAATTGATAGTTGAAAGTTTACGATTTATTTGTAAAATACCAATGTAAGTTCAAATGCCACATCAAAGTGCTAAACATTTACATTGTTGGTTCTTTTTTTTTAATTTATTCATGCCAGAGATGCAAATACACTAAGGCAACGCACATTTACCGAACTCTACTGAAGAGGCGCTCGCCATAGTGAGTACCAGCCAAACTACCCCTCTAAAACAGCTACTGACTGAACCAACCAACAAGATTAAAAGGCAAGAGGGCGGTTCGCGAGTGAGCGACGTACAAGATTCACTCCTAAAGAATCGTCCCTTCCAGAGAACAGTGGTTCAAAAAGAACCATGACTCCTGAAGAACCACGACTCTCGAAGATCAATGACGAACCACGACTCCCGAAGAATCATGATTCTCAGAAGTCAGAGTTAGTCAGAAGAGTCGGCTCACTCGCGAGCGATACATCACTAGGAAAGAGGTATTTTTTCTTAAAATGTCTTCAAGTGTAGGGAAATTCTTGTTGAGTATACTTTCACAATTGACAGAATAAAATAAGTTGCAATTTCTCACAAAGGTGTTTCCTTCAAGTATAAACTATTGCAGGTGTCTGGGACTTGCGATAAGAAACTAGTCAACACAGGCTAAACCTCAAAATTCACATTTATTGGAGAAAGAATCAAAATAAAGATAAAGAACGTTGTAAAAGACAGGATAATGACATAATCTCATTGAGTATCAGAACATTATAAACTAGATTTTGTAGAAAGAATCCACGGTTTCAAGATTAGTGATGCGAAGAGCGAAGAAATTTCAACATTTAGGGTCAGTTATCATTTCTATACGTTCATGGAACATTTCTAAGTTTTCTTCGTAAGTAATATTCTTGTGCATTAAACCATCAATGTATCTTTTTAAGGACAACTTTATTTAATGAAACTTTCCTTACGATCGTAAAAGTAGTTATTGAAATAATAATAATAATAATAATAATAATAATAATAATAATAATAATAATAATAATAATAATAATAAATTTAGGCGTAGGGAATTCTTCTGTAAAAGAGGTAATTTCTAATGCTAGAATAGGGAAATTTAATGCCGACTATCTGGCAACACTGTATCTATTACCGATTATATATTGTTATTCTGCTTCACCTTGACGAATGTATGATTAATATTAACTGAATTAATTAATAAATCTAACATTCCTTAGACCAGCAGTTCCCAACCTTTTTTGAATGACGACACACTTCTTCGATATTGTTATAAATAATGATATGAATTATAATAGTGTAAGCCTATAAGCTTCTATAGAGCAATGACTCTATGGTACTGAGCAGTGTTGCTGCTACTGGTAGCGTTGACTAGTATATCCTGGGTTAAAATTATTAAATGGTTCATGATTTTCAAGTTCTGGAATTTCGCGACACACCTTATGGGGACTATACGGCACAGCAGTATGTTGCAACACATCGGTTGAGAACCACTGCCTTAGACTGTATGCAGTATCTTACATGCTCCTTCTTGATTACTTATGTAGCACTTACCACAGGGATGCAAATAAGCAACAAAATTTTACTAGCCCAAGGGAAAAACTACTAGCCCACATCCCACAATAGAAATCATTTACTTACCTTGGGCATGATATTAAATATTCGATGAACCACTCGCCCCGGGGCAGTGGGCGCGTGGTTATTTGCATCTCTGACTTATCCTTTCAACGCGAGGATGACGCTGCTATGCTGTGTAGTATGTGACTAGTGAGGTACTGTATGATCAGGTCACCAAGTGTGCGTCATGTTAAGAAAGTTTTCATTATTATTATTATTGTTTTGAGAAGAAGCAAATTATTACATTGTATTAATTTTGGGAAATAAGATATTGATCATGTTTTGAACATGCAGTGTTTCTTTCAGAAACAATGTTCCAGGGAGCACAATTAGTATTCCGGGGGGCACTGCTGGTACTATTCTATTTATTATTATATTAAAGCGTATTATTTTGGTCTCCTCCGTGGGGACATTCTCATATCTGGTAGAAACACTGTGAACACCAAAAACATATCTGGAAAAAACACTGTGAACATGATTTTTGGACCAGCAACTTGTGAAAACGTAATACTACTTCAGATTCATGTTACTTTTTTTTTAAGTGCAATGTATTGCATATATATGTCACTTTCTCTTCTACTCCGTGAAAAAGGCTGAGTCAGTTCCTTTGGAACTCAGTCGAGAGCATCTTTAAACATCTCAGAATAGCGTAGCGCTATATGACTCATCAACATGGTGTTGCATTCTGGAAATCAATTTGTTATATGTATCTAGTACTACTCTTGTAACACTATTTCTAAACTTTATTCTCAGTATATCTATTTTTTTTTACCCTTTAATTTATACATCTTCCTATGTTCTATTACTCTATTACGGGTATAGCATACCTGACTGAACGTGCTAAGTGAAGTCGATGGGTTATAATAGTAATTTCCAACAAAGTGCTCTATGATGTCACCTGTCTTCGGATTTCCTTTACAGTGAAGCACATTAATTGGAGAAAAAGCAGTCAGGTGACTTGACGTTAAGAAACAGTAGTGGCGACAGACAACAACAATCGGTTGTGCGGGCAAATTAAACATCAATCCATGACTACGCTTGCTTCATCCATTCTTTTATACCATATCCCACTCTGTCCTCGCTTTCTCTCTGCTATTTATCGGATTGTAAACTTACGCTTCTAAATCATAAATCGGCCAGTTACTAGATTATAACGCACAATGAGACACAAGATACACAAAACTTACTGCTTGACCTTTATATGTAATTATTTTTTTCTAATCGTTCTAATTTTTAATATAATTTTACACGAAATGTCACTGAAGAAACAAAGACTTATAGCCTAGTTCTGTTGATTATCATCATGCAATATTTTTCAATTGTATTATGTATTTTCAAGTATTATGTGGTATATATATATATATTTCGTTATTGTGTCACTTTGAGAGTAACTGCGAGAGAATGTTCGGCCTTTTTATTGTTAAAATCCAAGCCCGCCTAAGCATACACACACATACATACACACTTGCACGCCCTTTTATTGCGCAATAAAAGTAGCTTCAAAAAGAAAGAAGAAGAATCTGTTATGTTCTTCAAATGCCGACCAGAGTTTTGAGATCAGTTTTACGATGGCTCTTAAAGGCGGTTGCTGATATTAAATACACAGCGGACAAACTTTGTTACCTCTTACGACACATAGCTGTCTAATATCATGAGAGAACAAGTACGTGTGGGCACAAAATAATCAAACAACACATTTTCTTAACGCTTTCCTGTATCCATCATCTTTTGCTATCAGTTACTTAAATGATTCATTGATAGTTCATCAGTTATTGAACTGTTGCATTTATAGCTTATCAGTTATTCAAATCTCGAATATAAAGTTCATGTTAATAACATTTCTTATAAATGGTTCACCTATTACTGAAACGTTTGATGGTCAGTTCATCAGTTATTGAGATGTCTCATAGATAAGTAATAAGCTATTGAAATGATTCATTGATAATTTATGAGTCATTGAAAGACAGCTCATCAGCATCAGTTACTCAAATGTCTCAGGGATCAGTTATAATCTACTGAAATGTTTCATTGGTAACATACAAGTCATTGTAGTGTTTCATTGATAGCTCATCAGTTATTGAAATTTTAATTGATAGCTTATCAGTTACTGAAATTCTTTACGGACAGCTTATCAGTTATTGAAATATTGGAAGAGCAGATCATAAGTTATTATAATGTTTCATGGATAACTCTTAAGTTCTCATAAATAAATTATTAGATGCTGAAATGATTCATTAATATATTATTACATATCGAAAAGATTCATTGATAGCTCATCACTTAATGTCTCCATGTTAGTTATTGAATATTTATTTATTTTCCATGATTTATTTTATTAAGTTCACGACTTTTAATTGAATAGCTATAACAAAAGTTTAGATTAAATGTACAAAATAGCTTTACTCAGGAATATATTAGAAACCAAACATTTCTGAGTATTCTAGAAAGAAGTATGTTTTTAAACATATTTATATCAGTAGAGCTGGAATATGATGGTCATGTCTTTCCCTTTTAAATTAAAAGGATGCTTGATAGGATCGACGCTAGAAGGGACAAGGGAGCAGACATTCTAGATTATCACATGTATTGTAGGTCAAGTATTATAATGTATTCTAATTGCTTGCCCCTTTCTCTTTAAGAAATTAAGACTGACAATGCCACTGTTACTTCAAGGAGAAACTAACACTGAAAATCTAAGGAAAATAAATAAATTTTAAAAAACTTTTTTCTTTCTTTTTTAACTTAAATGTCTCGCGAATATTAGCTGGCTCTAATGTAGACCGTAATATTTAGATAGAGGATAGTCATGGAATGATGAAAGTAGAAAGAAAGTTCCCTCATACGGTGTTTATTCACCACCACTGGCGCAACTCCCGGAAGCATGAGGGAGACATGTCCCCCTCAATCTTGGAACTGGGGGATTGTCCCCCACAATAATCCGATTTGATTTATTTATTTATTTATTTATTTTTTTTTAGAACTGTGATGATTTTTGTCCGACTTCCACTTCATCTACATCGTCTGATATATAATATACAACAGGTTCACCTTAGAAATCAGATCCATCTCATCTCCTCCCCAGAATAAGTCTCAAATCTGTCCACCTCCCAATGTTGAAGACAACTCTGCTCCCCAGATCTTCCACAGCATTGTTTTCCAACTTCATAAAAAATATTTTGAACATCGCTTAAAAAAAAACATAGGAACGGTCTTTCCCATCTTCCCCAAAGTTGAAGAGAGATTTGCGCCGCTGCTCGCCATAAAGCCCAGCAAAGATTTGTTCTTAATTCTAAGAATTAATATTCTTCGAAAACATACAAGTCACTCTGGAAGGCACACTGCACTGTGGTTTAGTTGGATGGTGGTTCACTTGATACGAATCGTTACAGACCAGAAAATGAGAAGTTGTGGTCAATGAACATCAAGCTCTTGGATTTGCTCAGTATTTGTACGTTACTTCCAACACTATCATTCTAATTAGTGTGTGTTAACAATGTTGCTTGCATTTTTTTATCCGTTTTTTATTGTCTATGGATTGTTTCTGTGTTCCTTTTACTACTGTATTATTGTCGATAGTTTGCAGTCCTCACATACTATTTTTATTCGGCTAAGAAATATTTTTAAATTGCACTTATGTAACTGATTTCCATGATTAGATATATATAATATCAGATTTAGATGATTATTTTCTACATTATCCGCGAAATTTATTTCTTGAAGTTGACCTTGCGCTGTAAAAGCCTTCCCAGCAGAAATATTACTTTCTCCGAGTTTGGTGAAATTTAGACTTTCAAACTATGCTATGCATAAGTGCCTGAAATATTATAGAACGGCTTTGTTCGTCCATCTGTTGATATATATCAGACCAAAAAAAGTATGACATATCGAAATGCAGTTCATTTCAAATTAGTCATTTTCTGTTTCAACGTTTATCGTCATAACACAAAGACTGTAATAGATAGCGAAAAGCGGTTTTTGCAAACGATTCAGCGTTCCAATATAATGTACCATGACTATCCTGAACACTACCAAATCAGAAAATGTGTCAAATTTAATATTACTTCCGGTTTCTATACTGATTTCCACGGAGCACAAACAGTAAAAGATGTCGAAATGTGGTTTTCTGAAATCAATTCATCATCCGAAGAATATGTTCCGCCCTCTCCATTAACATTGTATTCGAGTCGGAAATGGGATCAAATTAGCAATTTCTGATTTTAGCGTTTACCTTCATAGAATGAAAAGTTGTAGCATATAGCGACAAATAGTTTTCTGCATTCTACAGGGTGTCAAGAGAGCATATCGTCACAACTAACAACACTCTACCAAAACCGGAAATGGCTGTAATTTACTACTACTTCCCGTTCCAATAAAGATTTCCATACAGGAGAAATAATCAGAGGTATTGAGATGCAGTTTTTGAAATCGATTCAGGTTCCAAAGAGTAGGTTTTTATCTCCTACCTTAACCCTCTATTGAATCTAAAAGTAGTTAAAATTAACTATTTCTGGTTTTATCATTTATCACGATAGAACAAAATGGTACTAGATACCGATAAGCGGTTTTCTGCAAACGAATCAGGTTGTCAAGAAAACATACCATCACAATCTGCAACATTATACCGAAACCGAAAGTAATTGAAATTTTGTATAACTTCCAGTACCAATACTGATTTCCGTAGAGCAAAAATGTTGAGATATATCGAGATGCAGTTTTTAGCAATCGATTTAGCTTTCAAAGAGTAGGTTTCATCTCCCTTAATCATTCATTGAATCCGAAAGTGGTTCAAATTAACCATTTCCGGTTTCAATATTTATCATCATAGGACAAAACTGGTATTAGATAGTGTAAGCGATTTTCTGCAAACGATTCATGACCACAAGAGAACATAGCATCACAACCCGCTATACTGTAAGAAAACCGGAAATTGAAATTTACTACCACTTCCGGTTTCAGAGCAAAAACTTTAAGAAATATCGAGATGCAGTTTGTTTTTCAATTGATTCAACTTCTCAAGAGTAGGCTCTATCTCCTCCCTTAACCCTTTATGGAATTCAGAAGTCGATCAAATTAACGATTTGTGGTTTCAACATTTATCGCCATAGAACAAAAAACAGTAATCGATAGTGACAAATAGTTTTCTACAATCAATTCAGGTTGTCAAAACACCATACCATCACAACCCGCAACAATCTACCGAAACCAGAAGTAGTTGAAATTAGTTCCGGTTTGAATAAATGATTTCCGCACAGCGAAAATGGTAAAAGATGTATATACATGCAGTTTTCTTCGACAGATTTGGCATCTGAATAGTAGATTCTATCTCCTTCCTTGACCATCTATTAAATCCAGCAGTGGTTTAAATTAACGATTTTAGGTTTCGATTTTTATCGCTATAGAATAGAAACAGCACGACTTAGAGAGTAATTGTTTCGTGATATGGATTCAGCTTTCGAGGAACATATTCTATCTTTGATCTTATTAATCTATTGCAACTAGTAATTATAGATGTCCTACTTCAAGTTTGAGTGTTGAATTCCTATTTGGAAGTCTGTTGTAGTTTCACACTGTAAAACGAAATTTATTTGTTTAAATACTAAAACCTTAGATGGTGCATGGCCAAACTTACTACTAATTCTAATTTTGTTGTAAGTTGGACGGGAAAACAAATTATTAGAAATTATCATATTAATTATACTGTTTTTCACAATATTGCAAACGTCATCTGACATATTGATAATACTAACAAAAGTTCTATCTTCATAGAATTTCATTATCTTACGCAGTGACGGGTATAGGCCAGGGCTGCGGGGCCTAGGCCCCCCAGTTTTTTCAGTGACAAAATAATTTAAGCTATTATTTATATATTTTTGAAAGTTTAAATATCCGTATCATAGTCTGAGTAAGGGCTGCACCCCCCAGTTTTTACCTTCTAGATCCACCACTGATCTTACTTAGAAAAGAGTACCGGTACGTATAAAAAAATACATTTGTTGAGGGAAGACGAAAGCTCTCCAAAATAAGGAGTGCCCAGACCTCAGTGTTACTCTGATAATGACTCAAGATCCAAAGCAAGGAAAAAAGAAACAACCATTTCGTCCTTTCCTTATGACTCTTCAAATGGTACCTAGCAAACAGGTCCTGGCCGATACCTTCCCAAATCCTTCCCATTTGTTATCGTTGTTGTTAGATATCCAGTATAAAATGGCGTCTGAGCCGTATCTGGTGATTGTTAAATAAATAAATAAAAATCACCGAAATCCACTCGTTTTGAAAGCATTACTACTTCATGTCAAAGTGAGAGTAGAACACTATAAACCAAAACAATATCTTCAATGTTATAAATGTCGACGTTCTGGACATGCCTGGTCAACTTGCCAGGCAATACCATGATGTGTTAAATGCCAGGAAAGTTACCGGACACCTGAGTGCTCCACAAACTACTAGAAATACACCTGTAATCTGGGTCAATTGCAAGGCTTCACATCCAGCAAATTACTCTGATTTCTCCAGAGTCCTACAATTACTAGCCTCCTAGACGAAACAACAGATCATTTCATCGGATCAGACCACACAAGTTAGTACTACCTTGCAGGCGCCTCGTGGAACAACAGCTACTCCAAGAAATACCACAAGTGCTTCTGCAACTCAGGATACAACACATCCACCATGTCAACTTAAGGAAGTTTCTACTCTCATTCAAGATTTTAATTTACCAAAGATATTTTATTTTCTTCACACTTGCATTCCGAAGCAAGCCCAGGATACGTTCTCCAAGAATCAGAATTCCTTGGAGAGCTTCTGACTACTCAATCCAGCAAGTGAAGTAAAATCTGCAAAGCTAATAACGAAAATCACTAGCAACATTCGATGAAACAACTATTGGTTACCCCACTACTTGGAAACATTCGATCAGCCTTCCCATAAGGCCACAGCTGTAAACAAAAATCTATAATGAGTTGGCCTCGGTCTCCGCTCTTTTCTCTAGCACAACGAACTATGCATAATTTCAGATGACATTCTACTATATATTGGAGGCCGGGAGTTTTACATCTCTGAACTCTTTAGCTCAAACTAAAACCGCTACTTACAAGTGAAGTGAAGTGAAATGTACACAATGTAGATATTCGTGTTACATCTCGCTTGTCATTGAAATTATGAAAATAACTTACAGAGAATTTCTGACAAGTGTGTACACTTAATATTAACTATAATGTTATTAAAGATAAACCAAAGATAAAACATACCAATCAATTGTAAGTTCAACAAAATCACATGGGTAAGTGCAAATCGTCATGCGTAATTTCTGAGAAACTCGAGAATCTTTTTTCCTAAACTTAAAAATTAGTACTGTATGAAATCATATCACCTATTAAGACTAAACTGATATTAATGTATAACCCTCACCAAGCTCATCATTAAGACACTAGCAAAATGGCAGTACACAGTACAGTTGCAGTACACAGTACAGTTTATGAGTTGTAATACAAAAATATTTATTAATTTGTGAACTATATTTTTTTTATTTAACTTTCATTTTTACCAAAGATAAGAAATGCATATATCAATTGATAGATTATAGCACAAACAGATCAAAATGAGATGGTTGAGGATAAATTTTCATCATAGCTTTCGAGCAAACGGGTTTTTAGAGTTCTAAAACGGGGTGAGAGTCTAGAAGGCGCTCCTGTACATATCAGTGAGGTTGACACACCAGCCGCGAAGCACCATCATACTTCCAAAGCGTGAAGAAATTTTCAAAAATAGACCCTGCTTTTCCTTGATTCTGACTTTTTAATACATTTTCTTTAATTTTATATATATATATATATTCATTGTGAATAGTGATAGTTTTGATTCTACTCACCAGATTGTTTGTTTAAACTCCTATTTATATGGTACATAAATACGCTGCAAAGTATCCTACTTCTAACAGTAACAAATATCATCCTAACAGCGATGCACATATTCCGAATAGTATACAGTATATGAGTAAGGGCATAAGAAAGTTGTTGGATCTCCCCCATTTTGCTCTATATAATAACTACTGCTGACACAAGAGCCGTAACTATAAACGGCGGATGCAGTGCAAGACACCGGACACCTCGAATGAAATGACTCCCGTACCTCTATTAACCTCATATTAGATATTACTAAATACATAAACTGCAGTTATTCATTCTGTTTTCTTGAATTATTAGAGTCTTGCTCAAGAAATCTTGGCCATCCACCTTGATTTAAAAGGCTATATTCTAGGAACTGTACATAAAGAACCACGAAAAAATCAGCTCAAACGGTATTTGTCCAATATGCTGACATGTAATAATAAACTTGACTGCTCAAAAGTAATCTTCGCCTAGAACCTATTGAGAAAGATGAAACTATATGCACTATGAAAATATATTGTTATAATATGTACAGATTAAGACTTGGAGGAGTAAAACTCACATTATTTCGTGAAAATACTATATCTCATGCTTTCTATACTTTTCTAGATGTATACCGAAATTGTATCTGATACAGTTAGTGTTGATGAGCACCATCAGAAATAATTGTTAAAAATTATAATTCTTTCCAAATTATTTTCTAATGTATTCTGCATTGTAAAGGATAG
Source organism: Thermobia domestica (assembly GCF_964235325.1). Taxonomy (NCBI): domain Eukaryota; kingdom Metazoa; phylum Arthropoda; class Insecta; order Zygentoma; family Lepismatidae; genus Thermobia; species Thermobia domestica. The sequence continues at coordinate 133,900,897 of NC_137458.1, forward strand.
CTTTGTTAATTTAGCAAATTGGTTATACGCTATTCTAGTTGTCTTTAATTTGTACACATGCCTGGCGATACTTAAACTCCGACAAATTTTAGATCCAATTGGTCTATTAGAAGTCCTGTATATGATACACTTCGGAATAACTCTAATATTCAGAACGGATCCACAGTTGGATATGGAGTCCTCTTTTTGCTGAGTTTAGTGACACAATGCCACGACTAAGGGAATCAAAGTCTCAATATTAGTTTTGATTATTCACTAATGCTAGGGTCATATACTTATTGTGCATGTTGTAAAATACTATGTACAGAGTACGTATAACTAGAATAATATATTTCTATCATCATGTTTGTCAATACATGAACTTGAAAGGTAGCTTGAATTAGGCAGTTGACTTAGGTAAGTGGAGACAAATTCAAAGACTGAACTACGAAGCAGTTTTTACAGAGAAAGAATTCTTAAGTTAATAATAATTGAGTGGTGAAAAATCTTTCACTGTCCGTAATACATATCTAAAAATAGACTAAAGCAAATCTCAATATCAGTTACTAGATATTTATGATGACTTCGGAAGCCAATATGCATGCCTAAAATTGCAGTACATTTGTATCTATCTGATATTCAGTATTTTGAGGCGGGTGTCATTGTTCTTGACAAATGAAAAGTTTTATTGATCACCGACAAATAATACTGTATCGTCTCTTAAAAATATTATATTATGTTATTATTTGTTGATTATGTGAAATGAAAGGGATGAGATCTGTTAACAGATTTATTAGACAGATAATATATAATGTCACGTTCTGCTTCTTTGCTATTTACAGGCACTGTTATGGAGAATACTTAATTAGCTATATATGTGCCATTAGCATTAGCAGATATCTTTAAACAAACACAATAATGAATGGGAGCCAAATGAGATTTACATTCTCAAAAACAAATGTACCAGTCAACATGATAATTACATAAATGATAACTTTGAATGCTCAGTAGTATTAGTGAATCCTGTTGTTGGAAGACCTACCAACAATCTGGCATAGCTAATGTCATCGTAACAATAATCAGTTAGGAGAGAGAAAGGACAACTTACTGGCCAGGAAAGTGTGCTGCCATTCTTGAAAACCTCGAAGAACCTATTCAAGATCTTGGTAGTCCAATCTTAAGTTGTTGTTAAGAGTGAGGCTTTTTATATGATTGTGGCAAGACACTTTCCCTTTCACCAGAGGTTGTTTACAATGATTTGTACGACTGATGAAATACCTTGTTCTAAAGAGTGTTGCTATTGCCTTTATATTTAAATGAGTTTTAAAAAGTTTTAATTATACTCAAATATCATTATTAAATTTATATTAAACAACACAATACAGTTATCGATATTAGTATCTACAGTGTATCCTGCCTTCACTATGCTAGTGGGGTATTACTAACAACACATATTGTGTATATGGAAAGATCACCATAACGCATTGCCTACTTTTGCATTCCTTTATTCATTCACTCGGTTCTGTAACACTGCCGTAAAGTTACTTTCACAACAGTCATACCCTTTGTGTCAAATCGGTAATAACTGGCCTGTGTTAACCGCAACATCGGATCCTAGGTATTAAAATAACACGCTAGACTTCGTAGAAATTGGGTTATTTTTACACTATCACTTCTCATGTATATCCTTATTTTCTTGGCGCCTGCCCACCAGCAAGTATAGAATTGTAATGTCTGCAGACATATATGACTATGCATTTGTATGCCATATGCAATATGCCTACAAACATATATCCCATTGGAATGATACTTCTAAGAAAAGGCACTAAAATGTTTTATATGCTTGTTACAAGCTAGCATTGTATATACGACGGTGATTCAAAGGAAAACCTTAAAAGTGCTGTAAATATTATATTATAACAATTAAGAAAAACATATCTATCATTTATCAACGTAACTCCCTGATGTTCAATAGAAAATACTCCAGCGCTTCGGAAGTATAGATAATACCACGTTTTAAAAGTCTTTTGTCGTCACTGTAGAACTCATGTACTGCGATTTTCATCTTTTCGCCACTTCTAAAATATTTGCCTCCCAACGCTTCTTTGAGCAATCCAAACACATGAAAGTCGTTGGAGACGAAGTGTGGTGAATAAGGTTTTTGTGGGAGACATTCAAATTTCAAATCCTGTATAGTCTCAACTGTCAAACGGGCAATATGAGGTCAAGCGTTGTCATGCTGTAACAATATGCCTGAAGTCAGAATTCCAAGTCGTTTACTCAGAATACCCGGGCGAACATGGTTTGTGGGCAGAAATAAATAAGAAGTACTTGTTACTGTTTTCCCTTTCTCCATGTAATGTTCCAAAAGGATTCTCTTTGCTACCCAGAAGAGAAAATCTTGAAGTTTTACATCCCACAGTATATCCCAGAAGAGAGTGAGCATGACATTTCCCGCTGATCGTTGAGTGGGGAATTGTTTGGGTTTCGGTGATGAGCTATGGCGCCATTTTTTGCTTGATCTTTTTGTTTCTGGTTGGTGGTAGTAAACCCAGGTCTTGTCACCTGTAATGATTCTTTCCAGAAACGAATCACCTCGACGTGGAAACGACGCAACAGAATTCTTCACAGGCATCGACGCCACGGTCTTTCAATTTACCTGTCAAATGATGTGGCACCCATCTTCCAGATACTTTGTTAAACTACAGAACGTTGTGGACAATATTGTGAGCTGAACCAACACTAATGTTGAAAATAGTAACTATTTCCTCCAGAGCAATACACCTGTTACCCTTAATAATCTTTTCCACTAAAGCACTCTTGACGTTCGTGACTACGCGGTGAGCCTGCTCCGGTTGTGGGGCATCCTTTACAGACTTTACGCCGTTTTTAAACTTTCTATACCAGTTGTACACTTGCTGCAAGGACAAACGCGAATCACTGTACTGTGCTATCATCTTGCGATGAATTTCAGTATGTTTGACACCCTTACTACTCAAAAATCGTATCACAGGTCGCTGCTATAATGCGGTGCATTTTAATAGTAGCGCGCCCATATTCCTACTAATGCTGTTGCCGTCTCCTGTACTGTTGGTCACTTTGCCAACTGTCGGTAATTTTGTGACGATCAGGGAACACTACCGCCAAATACCCAGGACAAGGCGGAGCTAGATTCGAACCAGACACGTTAGCGAAATTGGGTATCCTCATAAAGAAAGGCAAGTGGGGTAAACATATATTATATCAACGTGTCCTAGGTGACGACTACGAACTAGTTTCTATTATTGTTGCCTGGTAATGAACCAAAACTTTTAACTCTGTTTCTATGTTTACACATGACTGATATATTCTCCACCTACTGCACATAATTTCCTTACACATTACTCTTTCTTTTTGAATTTACAGATTTTACTTATTTTTTTTTATTTTAAAAGTGTCCCCACATTATTAAACTGTACCTACAATAACACTATAGCTTATCAGGCCTGTCATTGACCCTACACATGTGTTCCTTTTGAAATAATTGGATTATTACTCGCTCTATTTAGTTTACCTGTTAGACACAAAAGATCTATTTATTTTTCGCATTAGATTGGATTATCAACAAAAGTTGACACTGGTGTATCAAAGTGAAAGAAACTTTCTTTTGAAATCACGAACGAACCATTTCCTCTTTGCTAAATAACCCATTCTCTCTTCGTTCATTAAATAAAATTGCTTTTGTTTGTTAAATATTAAACAAAAAATAATAATAATTACAGAAAAATGTTACTATATAATAAATAGCTTGAAAAGATGAAAGGAGGAAATCACAACACAATTGCTTTAAAAAGAATCCCTTTGTACAAAGCATTTATGCTGGCTAAACTTCATCGTTTGTGTATAAATTACTGTATTTGCTTGACGTTAAACAGGGACTGATTTTGGTTTTACCACGCTTGTTTCCAACATGTAACTCGCTCAATGTCAAATTAGTAAGTTTTTTCATTATTTCTCTCTCTCTCTCCCTCGCTTTCTTTTATTTTTCATTCCAAGCGACAACACGCTCACGTACATGCACACGGTACAAACATGTACCGAAAACGTATGTATTGTCAAGTAACCTTTCTCTCTCTCTCTCTCTCTCTCTGTGTGTATCTCTATCTCCATATTTCTCTGTGTGCAACGTAGGGTAAAACGAAAAATAAAAACAAAAATACAAAGAGCAAATGTGTATCGTAAACATTCTATCTTTGTTCTAAATTGCGAATTTTTCACATCTATTTTTAAGTGTAATTTTTTAACGTGTTGTCAATAATATTCTTCATAATATTATTAATGTATAAGAGCAAATAAATGTCTGAAGATAAAAAAATATATATATACCAATCGATGGACGTCGTTGAACTGAAGAAAATAATATAGATGGGGACAAATTTTCGTGCGTAGTTTTTTTTGAGAAAATCGATAAAAGTATTCTATTTTTGTAAACCTAAAAATGTGCGTTGTACGAGAACCATGTTACATACTAAAATGGAACTGATAGTCAAGTGTATCTATGACACTGGCAATACGAAAGTACCAGTGATGAGATGAGGAGTGGTTCGCGGAGGAATTTATTCCCCGGAGCCACGAAATACCCCCGGGACTAACAAGGAACAGACATGAACGTGTCATCCGGTCTTCCAAATCAAAGTGAGTCCATTCGATAAACATAACAAATATATGTTCATGCATAAATAATTATGTGTCATGGACAACCGAGTAAGCCTCTGAGGCCCATTAATCTTGTTACTATAAACAAAATCGTAGACTCGCAGTGAAATAGCTATTAAATCAACACTATTCATTGATAAGTCATGGTTTATAGTTAATTTATTTCAGCATGAAACAAGCTTTCCAGAGGTGCCATGTATTGGCGCTCATAATGTACCTGAACTGGAAAAACTGGGAGAATGTCGGGAAAATTCCCTCCAAAAATCCCTCCCATCAACTTTGGCCCCTCTCTGGAGTGGACCCGGGTAGAAACACAAATCCAAGTGTGTCTCGAAAAATACTATAGGGATAAGAAATATATGTACCAAGTTTTGTTTTGATAGACGGAATAGGTATGAGAGGAAGGATTGTATACCAATACACTCTGTACATACCAAACTGAACCTATGTCCTTGCCTATAAAGAGAACATGATATTTAAAAAATATGAATTCAGTACTATTTATCCTGATATCAAGATTTGTACCGCATTTTCTGTAGAATGATGCAAGCGTTTCAATAGTTATCAAGCATATTGTTCCATGACATGTGAAGGAGGAAATTGGATATAAGTCGAAAAAATGCCTTTCAAAATAGTTCTATTGTGAAGTTGTGCGTCCTCTGAAGCGACACCGGAGCCGGTAGGAATCAGTGTGCTAATTAAAGAACATTTTACAGGAGAGGTAAAGTACACATCCGAGAAAATTAACATAGAGAAGTTCAAAACTCATGATAGACATCCAATTCTTCAGAGGGGGAATTTGGTATATAACATTTCCCCTCATACCTATGACGTCTGTCAAAACAAAATTTATGTTAGTACATCCATTTCTATTCCCTATACTATTTTTCGAGATAAATTTGGATTGTATGCTTTTGCCAGGGGCCACTCCAGAGGAGACCCAAATTGATAGAAGGGATTTTTGGAGGAAATTTTATCGACATTCTTCCAATTTTCCCCGTTCAGGTATGTTATGGGCACCAATACATAGCAGTTCTGAAAAGCTCTTTTCATGATGAAGAGAATGAACTATAAACCATGACTTTCCAATGAGCAGTGTAATGCAACAGCTATTTCACTGCGAGTCTACGATTTTCTTTATACTGACATGGTTAATGGGCCCCAGGAGCTAACTCGATTGTCCATGGCACCTAAGTTTTTGTGCATGAACATATTCTTTCTTGTGTTTATCGAATGACTAGGTATGATTCGGAAGTCCGAATGACACGTTCAAGTACGATCCATGTAAGTATCCTATCGTGCTCAATGGAAAAATCATTATAGCGCGCTCTCTCTTATCTTTCGCAAAACTCATTTTCTCTTACACACGTTTCTCAACTTTCTTAACCAGGTAAAGGATGTGCCAAATTTAATCGTGCATCAAGTAATTCTAGGAACTACTAGTATATAGACATAATTACAACTATAGCATTAAACCATATATAAATTGTTATTAAAGACTTCACTTAAGGAGCGAATCCGAAACTTTCTTTAGCGGGGTTGGCATGTCTGGGAATAAATTTAAAGCTGTACATACACTGACCAATCAAAACATTATGACCACCCTCTACTTTTTGAAGATAGCTCTTGGGTTTATGCAAAAAAATATGGGTACAGCAGACCCACTCACCAAATGGTGACATATATATATATATATATATATATATATATATATATATATATATATCACAGTTTCATAGATGTCAGATTATGATGGCAAATCAACTGGGAACGAGTATCTCGTAGAAAGCACGACATGTCATATGTTCGCGAGCTGTCATGGTTTGTGCCCTTCAAAGGTGAAAAACAAAACTGTGAAACCAGGACAAAATCAGAGGCCATAGGGCAGTCACACCATTAAAGTTGTGTGACGTTGTAGACTGTAGTGGTTTATAAAACAGGTCAGCTTTTAATAGACTTTAACAATGGACAAAGCACGAGTGTGTTTGTCACATAAATCATCCTATAAAGTTAGATATGGGCTTCCGCAGCCGGTCCCACATGTTACCTGCACGCCATCATCGATAACGATTGGAATGGAGACGTAGCCCTACCCATCGTCATTAGATCGCACAAGAGTGGCGCAACGTTGCACGAACCGATGTATCTTGATACTGCCTTCATCATATCCACGACTAGATCAGAATCTGCCATCTTGCATGAGAACAGCAGCTCGAGGCGTACACAGCAAGATGACAAGCCAAAGAACCTTCAACTGGTGATCTATGAGCCCGGTACTACGTGCGAAGGTAGGGTGGTCCTTATTTCTCAAGTTATGTATATCTGAGACCGCACCCCTTAATCTTTTTCCTTTTAATGAGAAAAGTGTTCTCTGTAAATTTGAGTTCGTTATGACAACGATAAACGGTGCCGCAAAGACATTTTAATCTTTATAGGAATAAGATTTAGAAAACAGTAGTTTCCTATATTGCTCAGTAGATGGCAATACATTCACAGATTTAGATTATTCTATTTAATCCCATTTTTTAAGTAATTTGGAGAAGATTTATGAGCAAACTTACATTGCAAATAATAAATAAATGTCAAACAACAATTTTTTACGACCGTTTACACCTAAATTGTTCTCTCCATTGTTTTTAATTACAACTGTCATTGTAAATAAATTAATTTTAGACTACTTGTAACACGGATTTGAGTTCTTCCGATTCAGTAAAATACTGGAACGCATCATTGTCAAACGTCTTCATTCATACCTGGCACATCACCACGTCATTCCACTCGAGCAAGATGGTTTCAGACCTTCTTTCAGCATTAATGACCAATTGCTCCGCCTCTCAAATTCCATCTATACTCACTTTAACACAGGCAACCCGTCCTGCTTGGTCCTGTTTGATCTCGAGAAGGCTTTCGACAAGGTCTTGCATCCCGCTCTCATCTATAAACTCAAACAGCTCCGCCTGCCTATTGCTTACCTTAGATTCATCTTTAATTTTCTTAGCTGTCGATTGGCTTATGTCTGTATCAACACTAGTTTTTCATTTCCTATTTTTCTTCATTCTGGAGTTCCCCAAGGATCGGCTTTGTCGCCCTTACTATATATTCTATTCGTTTCCGACTTCCCAGCAGTCCCAGATAATGTTAAGCTCTTTCAGTATGCCGATGACACTGCACTTTTTGCGACGGGCAAAACAATTCATCAGCTTAATCTGGCTCTCCAGGATGCTATCAATGTCTTTGTTGATTGGTGCTCCCACTGGAGACTGATAATAAACCCAGCAAAAACTCAATGTATTGTATTTCTTGCCCCGAAGCATCGTTCACGTGTACACCGCAACCCAACACTCTTACTCCTCTCTGTACAAGATGTACCTTTAAAACCTACTCGCAGTGTCAAATATCTAGGAGTAACCTTCGATCATCAACTAACCTGGACACCACATCTGAAAGATATCTCCAAGAAGGCGTACTCTCGCCTCAATCTTCTGAAAGGTCTTGCTGGAACTACCTGGGGACTCCATACTCATACACTTCTTAACACGTACAAAGTTTTCCTCCGCCCGATTTTGACGTACGGATTTACAGCTTGGATATCTGCTCCGACCTCATACTATGAGAAATTATGCATCTTGGAACGTCATGCCTTGCGAATTGCTTATCGTATCAAATTACCAAGTCCCACTCAAGATCTCTATCATAGTCTTACATTTCCGCATATCTTATATCATTTAGAAACATTACGCACTAAATATATTACCCAGAGCCTGCACAACAATCATCCACTTCTTCAGCAAACTTTTGACGATCATGCCCGAAGTACCTCTCCCGTTGCCGCTTTGTTCCCTCCGCTCTCATTACTATTCACTTTGTACCATTACACTCAACCTCCAGACCACCCAGACGCCGTCTACTACGAGCCATACACTACAGCCGCTCATCTACCTCACATATGGCCATCACATGCACAGTGACACCTTGTGTACTAACAGGGCTCCTCTGTCCTCATTGATGCCTAGCGCAGCCCCTAAAGATAACCAGCATTAGTTCAACTAACAAAACCTATGTGTTGTAGTGAGTTTCGCACTTCATTTCATCATTCCACATCATATCACTTACAGTTTTGGTTTTCCCTCACTGCAGTTTATGTATTTACCTTTCCTCATGATTATGGTTAAAGGCCATAATGACTGTGAAAGTTTGAATAATAAAGTTTTCTGTACCTACCCATAGCCCAACCATTGCTTTCTGAATAGCAGAATATACTAAACATCTCTTCCCCTACAGAGGGCGTAACCCTCTTCGGGTAGTAGCTAGCGTAGGCTAGCTGGTATAAAAAAAAAGTTCTTCCGACATCACTTTCACCAGCTTGACGTACCATACGTCACAAGCTGCTTTTTGTACCAAACCTAGCCCAGCTGGGAAGTGTTAACGTGCCACCGAGGATATTGTGTAGCATACGCACAATTGAGATTCGCACGCATACGCTCTCACTGGGATTGACAGTACTTTTCAGTGCTGGAGGGTGGATCCCATCATCATCACTGATCATCTCACGTCACCTCATCTTATTTGGACATCTGCATTTGATCATTATTATTCTCTTCTCATTCTACTTACATCTAACACGTTGTACTGGCTTCGGCCATACCACAGTCTTCAAGATCCGTGGGTGTGTCCCCTCTGAACTCGATGGAGTGCAAGGGGGCCAAACCCAGAACGGGTCCAAATTCTCAAAAGCGATCAGGTGATACACTACAGTCACAAAATAAGAAGAAAGAAACTCGATCACGATCTCCTTGCAGTCAAGCATCCGATAGTGACATAGATGATCACAATATGGACATTGCTACAAACCAATCTCCACCGATTTTCAATTTTCTTCTTACCAATGCTGATACCAAATACTCAACTCCAAAACATATCCTAATTCAACTGATGAAATACTATCCAAGAGCCAATGTATCTGAAATAGTCTTCACTCGCAACGGAATCATCATCAAATCTCCAGACCAAAACTTCTCTACTACAATTCGAAATAAAGCAGGATTTCACATCTTTGGCGACAAAGCCAACCTTCAAGCTCTAGCATCAACCAGAAAAAAGCAACCACCACCACCTAGACGTCAGCCCATGTTTTCAGTAGTAATAAAAGGCGTTCCACCGGCCTATACTGACGAAGAAATCCTTGACGAATTACGTCTCGAATGTTATGAAATCCATAAATGCATTCGTATCAAGTGTCAGGCAGGCCCCACCTATCTTGTTCGAGTCCTCACAGCATCCAAAGACACAGTAGACGATCTGCTTCAAAATGGTGCCTATATATATCGCAGACGACACAGAGTAGAACCATCTCGCACTTCACCACCACTTCCTATCCGCTGCGAACGGTGCCAAACATATGCCTCACACCTAACAAAAAACTGTCCTAACTCACCCCGCTGTGGACATTGCAATGAAGACCATACAACCAACAATTGCCCCAACCTTAAAAAACCACCTCTATGTAATACCTGCCACCAACAGCATCCAACCTACAGTTACAAATGCCACCAAAAACCTGCTCCACCAACTGACAAACCTGAACTCTCAGTCCCAATCCGCACTACCGATTCCGCTACAACTCCTACAAACTCCTTACGAGAACCTGTCACAGTAGAAGACTTGCTTCACTTCACGACGCTCATTCTACAAAATATCCATCCCTTCTTACGACCACATATTCTTATGCAGGTCGACCAAATCGCCCAACAATTATTTGGCCTACAACTTTCTGCCACCTATACAGGACCACATGCTCACTTTTCCATAACTTCTACTAAAACAGATCCAGAATGGCCATCTCTGTAAATACAAAACCCATCCACACAACCTTTCTCATGTTATCAATCACCATGGCAGTCACTTTCCTCTTTCTTAATATTCGATCTCTTGTTACTCATAAAACAGTTTTTGAACAACTTCTCCGAGAGGAAAACGTAAAAGCTTTTACCCTAAATGAAACTTATCTCAAACCTACTGATTATATCCGCATTCCACAGTTTCAATTACAACGTCATGACTGTCCTAGACCTTATCAACGAGCTAATGGTGGCACAGCAATTGGAACCTATCATACTATACCTGTGCGTCCTCCTACTTTCCCCAAACCACATGATCTCCCAGAGTATTCCATAGTCACACTATATCTTCGCACAAAAATCATTACTCTTTGCACCATATATGTCAGACCAGGCCACCCTATTCCCTACGAATTTTTTCAATACATCGACAATACGTTCAGACATTATATAATCATGGCAGATATCAATATTCATAGTCGTCCTCAGACAGAGAAACAACATTTTCAAAACTACATTTCTAATCTTCTAGCCGTCGACTACCATCATCTCCCATCGCCATCACGCCCAATCAGTAATACCTCACCCGACATAGTGATCAGTACTCCTTCTGTTACTATTCACAATCTCAGAGTTCTACCACCTTTCGGCAGCGATCATGCTCCGATACTCCTTGACCTTATTATCACCACACACCCCAAAACACAACCCCCGCCAATTCACTTCTTTGATTACACACATGCGAACTGGGCTAATTTTCAAACCGACCTCATAACTTCATTGCAAAATCTACAGGAGCCCACTACTGAGGAAGAACTCTATAACCTTGTGGATCAAATCACAACATCCCTTGACACAGCCACCCAAAACAACATCCCTCTTCGTACACGTCATCCGCACAAACCTCCAATACCTCCACAATATCAATCTATCGTTGCTGCTTCCAGACGCTCTTTCCGTGACTTCCAACGTACACGTAACCCTGTATCATTAACACATCATCGTCGCTGGAATCGCATGCTCCACAATTACTTAGATGCCTACAAACGAAAACGTTGGATCTCAGCCTGCAACACCCTATCCACTACCTCGCACCCTACCAAATTCTGGCAAAAATTTCATCAGTTAACTGGCAAAACCCGTCATACTTCATACCCAATCATCTCACATAACAATCCGCTTCAAACCGATACTGACAAAGCAAATGCTTTCGCCTCTTTCTTTCAAGACATTTTTACCCCAACCATACAACCACTTCATCCAACTCTCACACGCCGTGTGGAACATCTCGCAAACCCGAACGCTCCTCAACTTCAACCCAATCTTCACCACCAACTTACCGCTTCTCCTCTTAACGATCTCATAACTCCTGAAGATATCTCCTCCGCCATCCGATCAAAACGAAACACAGCCCCCGGCTTTGATCACATTACCTATAAACTCATCAAATCATCTCCTCCCATCCTCTTTTCACTTCTCGCCACCATCTACAACTTCATTCTTCGCACCGGATTTTACCCTCCTCAATGGAAAATCTCAAAAACTCTCCTTTTCATCAAACCAAACAAACCTCCTACTGCACTCTCATCATACCGACCAATCCAACTAACATCAGTCCTTAGCAAAATCTTTGAACGCATTCTAGTCAGCCGTCTGCATACTCATCTTTCCAACCATAATCTCATCCCTCTACATCAAGCCGGCTTTCGCCCACATATTAGTATTTCTGACCAGCTTCTGCGCCTCACCACTGCTATAACAAATCATTATAATACGTCAAAACCATCTTGTCTGTTACTGTTCGATCTGGAGAAGGCGTTTGACAAAGTTTGGCATGCCGGCCTCATCGCAAAGCTTCACTCTCTCAATCTTCCTATCTCATACATCCGCTGTATACTTTCTTTTCTTTCCAATCGTATGACTTATATCAATATCAACCAATCCCTTTCCTATCCGATCTTTCTTCACTGTGGCGTCCCTCAGGGATCTGTTCTTTCACCTCTTCTATATATTTTATATGTCGCCGACATGCCCCCTCTCCCACCAAATGTCTCAGTATACCAATATGCAGATGATACCGCTTTTCTTGCCACATCTAATACTGTTCAAACCATAAATAAAACACTTCAGCAGGCAATTGACGCCTTTACCTCCTGGTGTTCCAAATGGCGCCTCACTATCAATTCTCTCAAAACGCAAGCTCTTATTTTTCTCCCACCTCGTTGCCGATCACGAATCCATCGCAATCCTTCCCTTCTTCACATTAATGTAAATGGCACTTTCATCCGCCCATCATCACAAGTTACTTACCTTGGGATCATATTTGATTCTAAACTCAGTTGGAAACCCCACCTACAAAAGATCCGATCACAGGCAACGAACCGCTTAAACCTCCTTCGACGGCTAGTGGGCACAACCTGGGGCTTACATACCGACACAGTCATTACGACTTACAAAGTATTCCTCCGACCTGCTCTCACACATGGCCATATCTGCTGGATCTCTGCCCCAGATGAACTATATAATAGACTCGCCATCTCCGAAAGACATACTCTCCGACTTGCTTATCGTATCAAACTACCAGCACCGACTGCCGACCTCTATCGCCGAATCAACTTTCCAACAATATTTCCATACTTAGAAACACTTCGCACTAAATATATTACAAAAGTCATTGCAGACGGAAATCCGATATTCCTAGACACCTTTCAACAGGACATAATACATGATACGCCCCCACGTCACCAAGCCACTCCTCTCCAACATCTTCTCACTCTATACTATAACACTCTAGACGACGATGACCCTCAAAAGGCCGACTTTGCCATCTATCATCCACCTCATCTTAGTCCATGCATTTATCCATCTCTGCACTAGTGTTCCATCAATGTTGCTAGCAGCGGGCTTCATCTGTCTACATCAGCCCTGTGACGCCCCAGGGCAGAAGATAACCATTCACTCGTCCATACTAACATATACCCTCGTGTTTGTGACGTCCATCTGCACTTCACCTCATCTCCCATAAAAATAAATAAATAAATAAATAAATAAATAAATAAATAAATTAAAAAATAAAAAAAATAAAAAAAATAAAAAAATAAAAAAATAAAAAAATGCCCACAAATAAGAATGAAATAAAATAAAATAATGCTCCAAACCCTCAATGCCCACTATAAATAAAGAAAATTCCCCATACCTATAATTCTCGTCCCGAAGAAAGGGCGTAACCCTTTGATCGGCTTAACCTAAAAAAAAAAAAGTTCTTCCGTCTCACTGTTCCCATTACACCTCATGAAATCACCGCTGTACTACGCCGCAAGAGAAACACCGCTCCAGGATTCGATGGCGTTACTTATAGACATATTAAAGAATGTCCCTTTGCTCTTCTCTCACTACTTGCTCTTATATACACCTTTATTCTCCGCACAGGTCTGTTTCCCACTGACTGGAAGGTTTCGAAAACACTCATGTTTCTCAAACCTAAAAAGCCACCATTCGATGTTTCATCTTATAGGCCAATACAACTCACCTCCACTTTCAGTAAAATTTTCGAACGGATCCTGGTTAAAAGATTACACCCATACTTAAACGATCATAATATCATTCCAACACATCAAGCTGGCTTTCGGCCCTCATATTCAATTAACGACCAACTCCTTCGTCTTACGTCTCTTATCACCAATCATTATAACTCTATTCAGCCATCTTGTCTTGTTCTCTTCGACCTCGGAAAGGCGTTTGATAAAGTTTGGCACCTAGGACTCATCTATAAACTTACCAAATTACGACTTCCTGTTGCATATATCCGGCTTATCTTTCATTTTCTTACCTGCCGTCTTGCCTATGTTGCCATCAACGATCAGCTGTCACACCCGATCTTCTTGTTATCGGGCGTTCCACAGGGTTCAGCATTATCACCACTCCTCTATCTGCTTTTTGTCGCAGACTTTCCTGACCTACCTCCGAATGTCTCTTTATTCCAATACGCCGATGATACTGCATTTCTTGCCCTCTGTCGCACTATGGCACAAATCAATCTTACTCTTCAGGAAGCAATTAATCGTTTCACGGACTGGTGCCACACTTGGCAACTGACCATCAATGCCGCCAAGACACAAGCCATCGTTTTCATTCCACCCCGAAAACGTACGAAGGTCCATCGAAATCCTTCCAAGCTATCCTTACAAGTCAATGACGTACCGTTACATCCTGGCAAAACAGTTACCTATCTTGGCATCACATTCGACCACCACCTCACCTGGACACCACATCTCAATTCAGTCAAGGCAAAAGCATATAATAGACTTAATCTTCTGAAACGTTTAACAGGTACCACATGGGGTCTCTCTTCGAATCTTGTTCTTAACACTTACAAAGTCTTTCTTAGGCCAGTACTGACATATGGTTTTCCCGCCTGGATCTCTGCACCAACCTCATATTACGAAAAACTTGCCATTCTCGAACGTCATGCATTTAGAATTGCCTTTCGCATCTCATTGCCTAGTAATACACAAGACCTCTATTCTCGTATTTCTTTTCCTATTCTCAAGTATCACCTAGAAGCTTTACGCTGCAAGTTCATTACCGACCGCTTCACTCATCACCAGCCACTTCTTTTTGATACCATTCATTATCTTACACTCCATCCCTACCGAGCACGCTATACTTATACACCTCTACATTTACTCTTCACGCTATATCATTACACATTACCTCCTAATCATCCAGCTCATATGCTCATAGAGGACTTTTGCATTCATGCTCATCTACCTCATATATTTCCATCTTATATCGCACAGTGATTTCCTCTGTTACTAACAGGGCTTCCCCATGTCTCCATCAGCCTAGAGCCGCCCCTAGGCAGAAGTTAACTGCATTCGTTTACTTAACACCTTCCTAGTGTTGTGACGTGTTTGCACCTCATGCCATCTATCATGCTCATAACATATTTTCCTCGCCGAATAAATAGAATCTTAACGCTTTTTTCTTCACTTTGCTTCACTCATTGTTTTGTCCTTTCCATCACCATGCATTTTTTCAACTTTGCCCGTCAATACCTTCTTATACCCTGCTTACATTATGTGTTAATGTTTTGTACTGTACTATAATATTTGTATTGTATTTGTAATATGTCTATGTTCCCAAATTCCTTCCACTACCGATGTCATAATGATTATGATCGTAAAGATCATAATGTCCATGCCATTTTGATTTAATAAATAAATTCTTCCGCTACATTTGCACAGCTACCTGAACATCTCTTCTACTCTATATACTATCCTTCTATCACAGTAAATGTAGCCACTATATATATCCGCCCTGGGCATCCAATACCATTTTCTTTTTTCGATTATATAGCCCGTAATTTTAAAAACATAATTATCATGGCCGACGTAAACATTCATAGCAGAAGTGCTAGGGATAGAGAACGATTTACGGAATTTATTTCAACCAACCTACAACTTTATATTCACAACCTTCCTGGTCCCACTCGACCAGCCACTCAAACAACTCCAGATGTGGTAATCACTTCTTTATCGCTTGTAAATGACGGTGAATTGCAGGTTCTCGACACAATCGGAAGTGATCATTGTCCGATCAAACTGTCCATTAACAAGGGTCGTTCCTCTGTAAAGCAGTTACAACCTCATTTTATCCCCCGTTATGATAAAGCCGACTGGCCTCAATTCCGGCAGTTCATACATACCCAGGTCTCAACCCTTCATCCACCAACTACTGAAAACGAAATGTATAGCACAGTCAACCAGATTACAAACATCTTGCATACCAGTGCTCAACAAAACATCCCTGAGGAGAAATTTTATCCTTCTAAACCTAAATTGCCGCCTCAATATCTGTCTTTAGTACAAAAATCACGCCAACATTTCCGAGAATACCAACAAACCGGAAATGAGGAATGTCTTCGCCATCACCGGCAATGGCATCGCACAATAACTAATTATCTCATAGCATATAAACGTCGAAGCTGGATCAGCGCCTGTAATAAATTAAACGATGAAGCATCTCCAAGCCAGTATTGGAAATCTTTCCATAGACTCACAGGCAGAAATACTAAAATTTCGTATCCACTTATGGACAATAGTGCTCCTCTGTTTACTGACCTAGATATGGCCAACGCTTTTGCAACGCAATTGCAGACAGTTTTTACACCTGCAGTATCTCCTCATTCACGTAACCGTATAGACTTGGCTACTATTCCTGCTCTACAGCCGTCACTTTTACACACCATCGATGAGGAAGCCCCTCTTACATCACCAATCACTACTCACGAACTTCAACGTGCTCTCCATAAGAAACGCAATACTGCACCAGGCATTGATCGTATTTCCTACCGGCTACTAAAAGAGGCTCCGCTTTCTTTCCTTACATTACTTGTTGCAGTATACAACTTTATTCTCCGTACCGGCTTTTATCCTGTCGATTGGAAAGTATCCAAAATCTGCATGTTTCTCAAACCTCATAAACCGGCACATGATGTAACGTCTTATCGCCCTATCCAGCTCACATCAGTCTTTAGTAAACTGTTCGAAAAAGTCCTGGTACAAAGGCTTCATATATATATCCAAGAACATAACTTATTACCTACACATCAAGCAGGCTTTCGACCCTCATTTTCTATTAATGACCAGTTACTTCGTCTTTCGACCATTATCACCAATCAATATAACAAAGGTCTCCCATCATGTCTCGTCTTAATGGATCTGGAAAAAGCTTTCGACAAAGTTTGGCACTATGGGCTCATACGAAAGTTGCAGAAACTTAACCTTCCGATCAGTTACTTACGTTTTATATATACCTTCTTAACTAATAGAATCGGATATGTTCACATAGGATCTGCCATCTCCCGTCCTATTTTTCCATACTCCGGAGTTCCACAGGGTTCTGCACTTAGCCCACTTCTCTATATACTGTACGCCTCCGATATACCACCACCTACACAGAATGTGTACTTATTTCAGTATGCGGATGATACGGCATTCTTAGCTCTGGGCAAGACCATGCAACAGATCAACATAACCTTGCAATCAACTCTAAATAATTTTATGCAATGGTGTACCACTTGGCGACTAACTTTAAATGCCGCCAAAACACAAGCATTGGTATTTCTACCTCCTAAACGCCGCACCAAGGTTCAACGTAACCCTCGCAACCTTAAAATATCTCTACAAGGCCATCCACTTCGACCAACACCTACAGTTACATATCTCGGGGTTGTTTTCGGGGTTGTAAATTAAATTGGAAAGCTCACTTAGAGAAAATAACACAAAAGGCCACTTTGCGGCTCAATCTTCTACGGCGTCTAACAGGAACTACTTGGGGTTTAAACGCACCTCTCTTAATCAACACATACAAAATGTTCCTCAGGCCCATTTTAACATTTGGCCACATTGCTTGGTGCAATGCTCCAACAAAGTTTTACGACCGATTATCGATATTAGAACGCCATGCTATTAGACTTGCCTATCGCATAAAATTACCATACCCGAACTTCATGACTAGGGATGCACGCGAGACGCGAGAAGTCTCGTCTCGTCTCGCGTCTCGTCTCGCATTTGCGAGACGAGACACGAGACGAGACTGAAAATTTTATGCGAGACGCGAGACGAGACTAAACCATGCGAGACGAGACTCAGTCAAGTCTCGCACGAGAAGTCTCGCGAGACTTCTCGCAGTCTCGCAACATTTATGAATTACATGTAATTATATATCTAGTGATTTTACATTTATTGAATTTTCTAAGTTGAGCGTTAATGCCTCCAGGAACAAAAAAGTGATTGGGACAATAGACATTTTATGAGATTTATTATTATTCAAGGTTGATTTTCAGAATTAAAGCCTTCTGTAGTTTCTAAACATCATTAAAAAAGAAAATCTTTGTAAATTGAAAATTTATTACAACATCGATTTAGGACTTTATTTTGCGACACAAACACATACACGCGGGCGCGCACGAATACATGAACTTCTATTTTTTGGTCTGAAAAGCGAATAAGACTCCCATTTGCTGCAAAATATGATATTTCTGTTGTTTCTGTCTTTTTCACATTACTACTAGCGATTTATGTTCGGGGATGGCGGGGAAATCCCCTCTCGTCAAAGTTTTTCCCGGGTCCGGCTCGCAGAAATAACATGATATTTTTACATGGAATAAGTATTTTCTTTCTATATATTTATAAAAAACACCCCCCTCTAGTTCGGAAGTTTAATTCAAACACTGGTTTGGTAGGATGGCCCTATAGGTTTGATGCGAGATGGTAGGAATGGCCCTATATCTGTCAGTAATTTTATTTTGTAGATCTGGCAACACTATATAAGTTGAAAGCGAAAGTTGATAAAATGCGATAATGCAACATTGCTACAAGCGCGAACGAACCAAAAGAATTGGGTCGTGTTGTAAGGAGTTCTTTTGTTGTCTGCAAGCGCTTTTGGTGGTATAAAAACATCTTTATAATGGAAAATCACCCTTCAAGGAAACGACCAAAACGTGTAAATGTTGATAGTGGCGACGATAATTTAGAAGAGCCAAATATCGCTGGAGACCTCTAAGCTGGAAAACAATGTTGGATCCAGCAACAATTTATGCTGGTTTTGCTGTAAATTATGCTATTAACCGTCTGGGGATCCCATGGTACAATCTGTACCATACGGGATGTTTCATGGTACATTGCGTTTAGCTCTCTGATTTGAGCTTTTTCGTCCGGTTTTTTTTTTTTTTTTTTTTTTGGTTTATTTTTCAAGTCCAGAGGCATTGTAGAACACCTTACGTATGGTTTCACACCTTCCTGCGTCGAGACATAGGAGGTGATGACGTCATAATTCCACAATATATATTTTCTTTTAATATTGCAGGGCCGGTCTATGTTCATTATTTTTTGGCGGGTTTATTTTTACACGTAGAAGATTGAAATTTTGCACAAACACTCAGTCCACCGAGTAGTATTTACTAGTTTTTTTCAGATTTGTGCGTTAAAACAGGGGGGATCCAGAGGGGCAAAAGTTGAAAAAAGGGATATTTTACCCAAAAATCCATTTCTTCGCGATTTTCCCGCCTTAGATACATGATGGAGACAAGTGAAAGGTACCGCCTGATAGGCAGTTCTATTCTGAAGAGAATGATGTGCGACACATGACCCTAGGTAATTATGGAAGTGTCAGGGAATTTTTATGAAAATATACTTCTGTATAGGGGAATTTTGGACATTTTCGGTATTATTTTATGCGGGCTTATTTTTGCACCTAGAACATTGAAATTGTGCAGAAACATTTAGTCAATCGAGGAGTATTTACGAGATTTTTTTCGTACTTTTGTGTTAAAACATGGGGGTATAAAGGGGCTAAACGTTGAAAAAGGGAAATTTTTACCAAAAAATCCCTTTCACTGGATTTTCTCGCCTGAGATACATGATGGAGACAAGAGAATGGTATCGCTTTAAAGGAAGTTCTATTTCGAAGAGAATGATGTGCAAACCATGATCCTAGGATAATTAGGGGTGTCTCAGGGAACGTTTAAAAATTTCCCTCTGTATACGGGAATATGGGACATTGTCGGTATATATTTTTTTTTGGCGGGCTTACTTTTGCACCTGGAAAATTGGAATTGTGCATAAACATTCAGCCCACCTAGTACTATTTATCAGATTTTTTCAGATCTCTGCGTTAAAACAGGGGGGTCCAGAGGGGCTAAAAGTTGAAAAAAACATTTAGACCCAAAAAATCCCTGTTTTCGGGATTTTCCCGCCTTAGATACATGATGGAGACACGTGAATGGTACCGTCTGAAAGGCAGTTCTATTCTGAAGAGAATGATTGGCGTATTATAGTCCTAGGGTAAATAGAGATGTCTCAGGAAATTTTTTACCTGGGATCATGGTGTTTTACGGTAATTTGGGACATTGTGGGGATTCTTGATAAAACTTTCCCGCCCTTAGTATTCAAGATAGATACTTGAAATTTGGCACATACATTTAGTATACCAAGTACTATTTATCAGAGTTTTTTGAGATCTCTACGTTTACACAGGGCCGTTCCAGAGGGGCCCAAAGTGTGAAAAAATTTCTCTCAAAATTTTCCCTTTGACATCACTTTTCCCTCTCCTGGTATATGGTATGAGCATGCAAGTGATACCATTTGAATGCCACTCTATTCTGAAGAGAATGAGGTATGAACTATGATCCTAGGATAAATAGTGACGATGCAGTAGCTGCTTGACTGAAAGTCTTAAAAAATAGCCCAAAAAGCCTGGTACCGGAAAGGGTTAATTTGACGAAAACTAATGGTCCAGGAATCAAATTCCAGCACAACTTTTCTTTTAATTTGGAGCGGAGGGGACACAAGTTCGGATACCATGTTGAACTTTAGATTCCGTCTCCTTAGGATGTTATGAACATTCATCCCAGGGAAAGCAATGGCAAACCACCAAGGATTCAGCTTGCCAAGGGACTTTTAGGTCAAATATCTGCCTTCGGACAGAATATCACATCATCATTCATTAACAGCCATACAATAAGACATTGGAAAATTTTGACCAGAATATATGCGAGATTGCGAGACCATGCGAGAAAGTCCCGTGCGAGACGCGAGACGAGACTCAAAATTTTATGCGAGACGCGAGACGAGACTTCACATTTGCGAGACGAGACGAGACCAACATTTGAGGCTGCGAGACGAGACGAGACTTTTCCAATTCTCGTCTCGTCTCGTCTCGCGTGCATCCCTATTCATGACATACGAACACATTAACTTTCCTCACCTTATTCAACATCTTGCAGACCTCCGTTTGAAACATATACTCTCTCGCCTACCGGTCTCCCACCCATTACTCCTAGATACTTTACAAGCTGATGCTGAAACTGATGCACCGCATAAATATCTGCATACACCGTTAAACGTTCTCCGCACCCTATACCTAAAATCTATACATCCTACAGCTGAAGACCACGACATATTTCATATATATCTTATACCAGATCATCATCATCATTTGTTTCCATTTTAGCACAATGTCTCAATTCACTACTAACTTTGGGCTTTCCCCATGTTTCCATCAGTCTCGAGTCGCCCCGAGACAGAAGAACTAACATGCATTCGTGTATCTAACACAATGTTTGTGATTGTGGCGTGTACGCACTGCATTTCATTTCATACTATCCTTCTTCCGCTACTAAGCTAAGGCTACTATACGCTTAAATCTTTTACGTCGTCTCACAGGCACCACTTGGGGCCTCAAAGCAGATGTTTTACTCCACACCTATAAGATGTTTCTCCGACCAATACTCACTTTTGGACATACTGCCTGGTGCAATGCTTCTGCTTCCTTCTATGAAAAACTTTGCATATTGGAGCGTCATGCTATTAGACTAGCTCACCGACTTAAGCTTCCATATCCCACGTGGCTCACGTATGAGTACATCAACTTTCCTAAGCTCACAGAACATGTTGCACAACTCCGTATTCGGTACATCACTTCTCGCATTGAAACGGGCCATCCGCTATTCCTGGACATACTTCAATCTAATGCTGTCACTGATGCCGCATACCGCTACAAGCATTCTCCTTTAAATGTACTCATTTCCTTATATGTCCAATATGCAAACCTCACAGAGGACGAACGTGACATCTATGCCATTTATATCATTCATGATCATATTCCTCATGTTTTTCCATCTTAGCACCGACATCCTCACAACTAACAAGGGCTTCCCCTTGTGATCATTAGTCCCGAGTCGCCCCGGGACAGAAGATTTAACCTGCATATGTCTAACTAATTTCTATTTGTTTGTGATGTGCTGGCACTTCATCTCATCTTTCATTTACATTATCTTACATTTTCAATCAGTTAAAATACTATATCGCATTATATATGCTCTTATATATATATATATATATATATATATATATATATATATATATATATATATATATATTCTTGCACATTTGCACCTATGCATTCTTCACTTTATTTTCGATATTCACATAAGTTCTTATCTTTTTCTTGCCTTATTTACGTTATGTATTTTATTATATATTTCCATTTGGCACCTTGATTGCACTGTTTCGTTTTGTGTACCATATAATAAAGATGAAAAATGAAAGAATAAAGAATAATAAAATGATGATATAACTCCCTTCCAAAACTGATGCACAAATACCACTGTTAATAATCAAGCTTCCCTTAGACCACCGCATTCTTTTCAATAATATATATTTCTGTAGAAAATCACTTGCCAACGAGAGGGCGTAACCCTCTGAGAGGCTGGAGAAGTATATAATTTTTCAAGAATCACATGATTTGTATAATTAGTAAATTTTCTTTTCTCCTTTCCGTAAAAAAAAATTCTTCCGTTTCGCATTTATAATCTTTTGATATGATTGTTATTTTTAGGGAATTGAAATTTCATTGTGGGTCTTGTATCATTACTTGTGATTAAATGAACAAAGAGATCATTATGTGTTCGGTGTCTAGTGAAATCAGTTATCGTAGTGGTATTTACCTCGTTGGTAATATGATTGAACATATATTGAGTTGCAAGTTACTGTCCAACAGACAAGTACTTGGTGCATTCTTTTATAACATACGAATGTGAAATTACCTTTAAGAGAGAATGCTCGGTTAGCAATTCGTGAAACAGAAATGTTTTGGTCTAAAGCAAGAATACCGATCAAGGATACTCACCACAGCACAGAAAATACAATTCCAATGGAAAGAGTAGATTCTGATGAGATAGTGACAGGATATTCGAGAAGAAGAGGAAAAGTACGTTTTATTAGTCCACGACTCGTTGGGGTATTTGATCGCTATAAATTGATTGATAGAGCTCCATGCACATATTAATCGCAGCAACAGAGGCATTGGGACCCACTTCTTCTAATATTGGACGTATCAATGTCCAGTTGAACAGAAACTGGAAAGAGATCTTTTATATCTTCAGTGTAGGCATTACATTTTTGATTTGATATTAAAGTGTGTATTTGACGAATGTGTTTCAGTTTCATCGTTTCCAGAGGTGCCAATTTTTAAAAGTTTCCAGAAAAAGTGGGCGAGATTTCAACACAACAATTTTGTTACATGAATTTCTTATCGAAGTGTTAATTCAGTTCTTTGCAATATGAAGAAAGATAAGCTAGTTTTTGCTGTTCAAAATTTGGAAATGCAGAGAAGATTACAGAGAACTTTTGGAGCTTACAGTAATTTTTCTAGGAAGTACGCCTTCTGGAGATATTTCTTTCCGTTCCCCTAGAGCTGTACATCAGGCAAAGTGGATGGGAAAAACCTTATGATGTTCAGAAACATTTCTCTTTAGTAATCAGTTTAAATTAAATGAGCGGGAAGAAGAAGGACTGCGTCAAGTGTGCACTTTTCCTGTTCTAAAAAGCTTGGTTTTCTTGTCCCAGTGCATCTCGTTCACCACATCAAGATTTACAATTTTTGAAGAGCTTTCAAACGTACAAACTCATAAACTCTGATGTCTTGAGAGTGGCTTTATTGAAGTTTTCCTAACATTTTTGGTACCTCTCAGAGGAGTGTGAGCACTTTTATTTTTTGACGAGAATATCAATAATGAACAAAACACAAAATAGCAGAAAAATGTAAAAATAGTGACAGTTCATATGAAACGATGAAGCGATTTGAACTGCATGCTAGTGAAATAGACGATATTGAAGAAAAACAAATTGCTGATTTTGTGATAGGAAACACGAAGAAATTCTTCGATAGGTTTCGGATTTCTACAGGTTTTCTAGACCTTGATCCGGTTTGTTGGTCGACAAATGATGAATTTCTTTTCGGGAAAAAAGTAGTTGATAAGCTGCATGTAACAAATGACGCAGCGGAAAGAGCGGAAAGTTAATGGAAAATCACAATGCAGTTCTAACTAAAAATGAAGAAGAGAAAACAATTCCTATTGAAAGACTATAGAAACTTGTTTCCAGGATGTGGAAAAGCTACCTTGCGTAAAAAGTAAAAGTTATCATTAAGTCGATCTACAATTCAAATATATTTTTGTCCATTTTTTTGGAATATCAGCCATTATCATTAAATTTTTTACTTGTATTTATTAGCTGATTGATTTCTAACTCATGTAAATTTTACTAACGAAGCAAGTGGCATGAGAAAAAGATCCAAATATCTTTTCCACAGTGGTTCATAACACTGTGCATTACCATAAGTACTATATATACGAACGATGATCATGATGCTTATAGCTTGTTGCCTGATAACCAACCGGCTGTATTTGAAACCCAGTCAACTCTGAATTACAGAGGAAAGATTTTTATTGTCCTATTTACATTTGTGATAATTATTATACGTTTATTGAGAAATAGTAAATCGAGTGTCGCTGAAATTCAAATGGATTTCTTTTTACAGAAATCAACTGCTTTGCGGCACGGGTTAACGTTGATGGATTTTTGTGAAATTTTGTGTATGATGTTTCTATTACCAAAGGAAAAGAAATAGGGGGTGCGGCGGAAGAAATTCGAAAATTTATTTTTTCCCATATATCTAAGGACCACCCTAACCTATCATGGTCTGACCCCTCAGTTTTTACTTTCGAGATCCGCCACTGGCGGAGGTCATAATGCATTGGAGCCAGATCAGTCCAAATGTTGCATACGTACTCCTTATCTGTACGTATATTTCCAGGAGCGGACCAAGGGCCGGGCAAACCAGCCAACTGCTCGGGGCGCCAAAATGAGCCTCAAAAATTAAATTTTATAATGTGTTTTCTACTATCTTTATGTTTTATATTCGTTACTAAATTGTTGCAAATTTTCAGTAATAGTGGAATTTAACTTTTTATTTATTTTTTCTTAAGATTTGTTACGCTATTAATTATCACGCCTGAGGCCGAAGGTTGCAAAATTAGGAAAACAATTTGTGTAAATTAGTCTAGATTTTAATATACTGTTTTTATGGATGAACGCTTTCTTATTAAGTTCTCTAAATTGACTTGGTATGGTTTATATGGTATTGATATTGATATGGTTTACTTACTTAGCAAGCTTACGAATGTTAGAGGATTTCTAATACTTCATAAGACCTGTTATTAAGCTTTAGTCTTGTAAGATGTTTCAGCTTTTGTACAAATTCATGAGATACGTTTTACGAATGCTATGAACTACTACACTGCGAAAATTCCGTTATCCGGACAGCAGTATATTTTACGAATATACGGAAGCCTTATATTTACTACAGTAGGAGCATACGTTAGCCATATGCTACACACCCACTGCCCTTAGATGTTACATCATTTCGTTGCAGGATGTCTGACATCTAACAATCTTCAGGATAGTACATAAATATACGTATGTTATATACGTCAGCTATATGTTGCATACGTCCATCTGTATGTGCGATTCTTATCGTCTATATATAGTTTTTTTTTTCGTTCGTAGGGAAAGTACGCTTATTCGGAACACTCACACGCAAAGTACTATAAAATACAGCTTTTCAGTTATACGTTTGCTGTACGTTAACTTCAAAAACTACAGGAACTACACATGTAACCTACGCTTTTACGTACGACTTTTTTTCTCAGTGTAGATCCTACGTAAAAAGTTACTGTGCGTAGAACAAATTCAACATATGTGAAACGTATTTATTAGTATTTTACGTTTATTAGACTAGATTGTTACATAGTCATACATATATGGTAGATGACTCCTGATGTTATTGATATAACAAAACTATGATATTTACAATATAGCAGTAATCTTGTCACCATTAGTAGTATTCCATAAATGCTGTTCGATAGGCCCATTGCTTTTGTTTATACATATCGGTATATAAATAACAATAATAATAAAAAACACAATGTAATTGATACTATATGTATACTTTTAAGTACTAAATATAGCTATATCATATATTTGAGTATAAATTTTTCTTTTTAAAAAATGGGTTTAAACTATTAAAATCGTTGTAAAAAAAATGTAAAATATAGGTTAGGACTAGGGGGGACGTCAAAAAGTCACTTTGCCCGGGTGAGAATTTTGCCTTGATCCGTCCCTGTATGTTCCGTAATAATAATAATAATAATAATAATAATAATAATAATAATAATAATAATAATAATAATAATAATAATAATAATAATAATAATAATAATAATAGTAATAAGTAAATGCTATTACGTACTCAATTATATTCCTTGTATGTTTATGTCCAGTCAGACACAAAAGAATCGGACAGTGTAATGTTCACACACAGCAAGAACATGTTTATGAGAGTACAAAACCATGAGTATCTTCTGTATTCTACGTGTGACAAGGGAAAACATATGATTTCCGTCTATTTCCATTTGTACAGATTGATTTTGAGTAAGCAACAAAGCTCTATATAACCTGATACAGAACCCTACTAAATTTCCTCTCTTTGGATTTCTAGACTATTAATCAACTTTTTCTTAGTGAAATATGATCAGGACCATTCCTTAGTTGACCATGAATAAATAAAATTGCCTTTTCTTTCTACTAATAACAACACTATATGCGCTTTATACAGATATTTAAATATTTCTTCAGAATTCCCAATTTCTACTGTCGAGTGACGAAAGGAAACCAAAAGTATGATGAAGGCGAAAAATACTGAATTTACTCATTTAATAGCTCCTACACATCGAAAATATAAATTTCAATGTCTGTCATGTGTTGTTCGTTCTTTTGCTCCGATGTAAATTCTCACTTAAAGTTCATTGTATCCTTACTAATTTTCAACTTAGTTTCTTATATCTATATAAAATTTCCCAAGAGCATTTGGAATTTTGTTCCTACTCCCAAAACATACGAGTAGTTTACCAGTGGGGGAAAATCATCGATCATATTATCTCAGAAACGGCTCTAATGATTTTATTTGTATTTACACATAAATATTTCATTAACAACTCTAAATTATTGTAAAGTCATTTCTTGGAAATAATTCCAGATGGATAGTTTAGAATTTGGGGTCAGCTTTCCAACCAGTTTTCTGATAGACAACCTAAGTCTTTCTGTTTATATTCATACATAAATGTTTGATTGATATGTTACAATTTCACGTAAGTCAAGGCGCAGTGTGATCTTTGGGTATGAGATTTTTTTTTCCCGAAAGATTTTCTCAAAAAGGGCTATCTGATGCGATGTAAACCATTTCTCATAAAATAATCCGCAAACAGGATGAACACATACCTACCAAAAAATCTAGTAATACACCACTGCGCCGTATAATTTTGTTTATATTTCATAAATAAATGTTTCACGGTCCCGGGTTCTATTCCTGGTGAAGGCACTTGGTTAAAAAAAAAAGTGTAAAAATCCTTTTCAGGTCAGCCATCCTGAATGAGTTTTTTTCTGCGTTTGTCTTATTCAAACCAGGCAAATGCTGGGGTGGTACCTTAACTTATAGGTTCCAGGCCGCTTCCTTCCTTCCCCAATCCGTTTTTCCTTCTCTTTCCCCGGATAGTGTACTAGCCGAGGGACGTCATCCCTTACGCGTGACTGGCTAAATCGCCATAGATGCAAGAAGCCCAGAAATCTAAATCCTAATTCCTAAATAAATGTTTCAATAATAATGTTTCAGCATAACATGCTTTAATTTAATAATTTGAAACGAAAACAACAATGAATAGGATAGAGAACATGAAGTTATTTCCATCGAAAAGATTTTTAACTCATGTTTTCCTCCACTGTGAGTGCGTGTTACCGGTACTTAAACCTCAAAATCGATACCGTGATACATTAACTTTTTATTGTAGTCCAGTGTAGGTCGCAGAACTGAATGAAAGCACAAGATCTAAATCTTTCGATCACAGAAGCCTTTCCATACGTAGCATAAGAGAATGACTTCTTGAAAGCGTCTTTAAAATAAGATGAGAACATTTATTTATAAATAAATAAAGTTACCAAAGCATGCAACAACGGTATTTATTTTCTAAAACTGGAAGTAAAATGGAAAAGAAAAAGAGAAAATGCTATTGTTTCTTATCTGTGTTTTGGCCCTAGTCTTGCTTGGGTCCAGTACATTCGATCTCTGGAGAGAGAGAGAGAGAGAGAGAGACCTAAGTGGAAAGGTAGGAAAAAAGAACATGAAGAAGAAGATGAACAAGGATGGAGAGAGGTAGAAAGAGAAAGGGGAAGAAATACGAAGTACAACGACTAAAGCGAACAGTTAAAACTGCAACCTCTTCTTCTCAACATTAACGGAAAGCAATTTGGTGTCTTCTTTTAGCTTTCTTATTTTTTCTTATTCTTCCTCTCCTCTCTCTCTCTTTCTCTCTCCTCTCTGTCGAAAATATATCCGCCATTGCTGCTTTTCTCTAAACATAAGAGATGAAAGAGGGGGGGATAAATGGGTAAAAATAGTAGGAAGAGAGGAGGAGAAAAGCATGTAAAGAAGAAGAAGAAAAGAAATATATAAATACTCTTTCGATAGATTGAAGAAGAAAAGAGGAAGTTGCCATTTTAGTTAGAAGCTGTAGAAAGAAAGAAAGAAAGAAAGAAAAGGAATGAAATGGGAATATTAGCGCGCAAAAGAATAGATCGGAGACAGTGGAAAAGAAACCCAGTTGGAAAAAAAATATAAGGAAAACATAACAGGAAAGAATAAAAGAAATGGCTATTGGACAACAAGAAATTAAAATTTGATGAGGAGGAACTTACAGGGATAGAAAGAAACGGAGGGAAAATGTAGAGGAAGAAGAAATAAGAAAAAAGTGAAGTAGAGAATAATAGTAGATATTTTATTTAGATATGGAAAATATAAAAGAGAATAAAGGAAAAAATGGAACCCACAATATTTTCTACTCCATTTGTTTCGAAAGTGACCCGAGTATTTTAAAGGCTATTTTCCTCAATTACTTTATGTCAATTTCTTCTAGCTATTCTTACGTCGTATCGTAAAAAAAGAATAGTGTTGGCATCAAATATTGCACGAATTGCAGCATATAAATACTTTTCATGATACAGTTACCATTACATAGATTATTTAGTGCAATGTTTGAAGGTATACAGAGTAAAAAATGTAACTTCACTGATCTTGACTTTGGAACTATTACTGAAAGAATCAATACTTTTATGACCAGAGCACACATTTATTTATTAAAATTAAGGTAAGTCGTAAGAGTTTCAATAACTTAACATTATCTTCATCAGACGTTACCTACCAGAAATATCTTCATAACATTAGAGTAATATTGTTGTATAATTTTAATTGTTTTGTTTCATTTTATAATTTATAATTTTTAATTTGTTACAATCAGGTATTGTTATAATTTACTGTTTTATTTTAAATTGTTAGTATAGCTTTTACTTTCGTAACTATTTTCATTTTCACTTTTATTATTATTATTATTATTATTATTATTATTATTATTATTATTATCAATATATATAAAAGAGAACGTACAAATCCTTTGTTAGCTCATCACGCTAATACGGCTGAACCAATTTCTTTCATTTTTGGGGGGTTATTAAGATTTGGACCCTAGATGGTTTTTATCATATCACTTTAATTTTCAATTACCAGTGTCTTGAGATAATTGACCATTCAAGTGTCCATAACGTAGAAATCCTTTGTTAGCTCATCATAGCTAAATCTAACCGTATTTATATGCAACCCACATGACCGTGTCACTCGGCGGGTTAACATAAATGACAGGCGATATAATGTTAACATTTACTGCAATCTTCTATGGTTTTTATCATATCACTTGAAAGCGAAAAAGTAAAAATTATCTAAGTAACAAAGTTTATTGCGTTCCGGGGTGACCCCAGCGAAGCGGGGTGAACGCTGCTAGTTATTTTAATAAATTCTTCCAAATATCATTTAATTTTGAGGTTTCCTCTCAATTCAATGTTCTATTATATGATTTTATTTTTGTTATTTCTCTTAATTTTTTTTATATTCTTGATTTTTATCTTTCCATTCTTTCTAACAATCTATCCCAAAATTCATGTATTTGAAGTCCACTTTTCCAATTCATTAACCTTTGACTTCTTTCTCTCTTAATCCTTCGTGCTTCTTTCCATTTCCTTATTATTGTTCTATTCTCTTTTTCTAGACCTTGGACCCCTTCTCAATCTATATCATGTCTTGTTCCTTTTATATCTTCGTATATAGCGTTATTTTCTCTTTTAAATCTCACATAGTCACTATATTGTTTTACTCTTTCTTTAATATTTTTCCATGTTTCTGCATTGTATATCATATTACAATTTTTACACTTCACTTCACATAATACTCTTTCATTTTCTTCATTTATGTCTTTCGTCCTATTTTTCATTATCTTAACCACTTCCAGAGTTCTACGTCCTCCTTTTTTTTATGTGTTCACCCCTCCTTTTCTTAATAAGGTCTTCAGTATCTCTATCTTTTCTCCAATGCTCTATATTCCGTGCCAGTTTCTCTTCCTCTTTCTCTTTTTTTCCTTCTTTCCTTTCTTTTCTCTTCTATTCTGCTTTTCTTTATCTTCTTTTTGTTGTAACTATTCTTCTCTAGTAGATTGTGAAACTTTTCTATGTCACAGCCCGGATAGAACTTTTAGAGGTACGCAGGCCATTCAAGCTATGGACTGCTAAAAATTGATGGAATATGAAAGTGAGAACGAACTGAAATTTAGATACTGAGAATGCAATAAAGATGCCAAAAGTTTATGGTAATGAAGTATGATAGAAAATATACCTATTTTATTAATTAAGAGTTGAGAATATCTTCTAATATGTTATGAGAATAAACAGATTATTTTTAACAACCTTTTAATGATTTTAATTGAAAAGAAAATTAAAAAGGAAGTAGCATATACAATGTTTAAAGTAAATTAGTCTAATGTAGCTTATGACTGAAGTTAAGTTACGAATATTGAACACGAAGTGAGAACAAATTAATAAATTTAAGATTTTTTTTTTAAGTTTAGAAAGAAAAAATGTACAAGAGAAGGTATTAGTTCGCTTACAGCAATTTCATATTTACAAATTTTATTCTTACACGGAATATGGATAAAAGCCTAATTGCATATTCGAGTAGCTGCATGGCTCACTAATCTTATTGCTGGTTACGAGGATTTGCAGATTTAAGCGAATACAGATTAGTTTGGACGACAGTAGAAAAGCAGGCCCCAATTTGGCACTGGAATCGGCGATCATTAGCCGTGTAAATTTTTAATAGTAAATTTCTTATCACGAGAATTTGTGTAACTACGCACAAGTGTCGCAAAATATGAATGTATTAATTCATTGTCCTGATATTTATCAAGTTGAAAGGTTAAAAGTGCTTTTATTTGGAATATACAGTAGGAGATCCAAGAACTGGGGTGGAGGTAAATATCCACACTTACTACAATTCGTACTTACCCATTTACAGAAGCCGTGGAAAATCAGGGGTGTGCCCATTAAAATTATTTAGGGATATATAAGCTTTCGTTGAAAATGGAACAAACTAGAGAATTAGGAGGAAAAAATATGTTTAGTGGAGCAGAGTGGTAAATTTGAGAGGAATAATGGTAAATTTAGGGGTAGGATGGAACATTTAAGAAGTAGAATGGTACATTTGGTGGGGAAAATCGTAAATCTTTGGGACAAAATAACAAAATTTTGGGCAGAATGATAATTTTAGGTAGAATTTTAAATTTAAAGGTTAGAAGAGTAAGTTTAAGGGGGGAAATAGTAAAATTTTAGATTCAGAATG
This sequence comes from Thermobia domestica, assembly GCF_964235325.1. NCBI lineage: Eukaryota > Metazoa > Arthropoda > Insecta > Zygentoma > Lepismatidae > Thermobia > Thermobia domestica. The sequence continues at coordinate 133,933,083 of NC_137458.1, forward strand.
CTACATTCTGGGGTAGAATAGTAAATTTCAAAGAAAAATGGTAAATTTACAAGTAAAGTTGTAGATTTGGTGATAAGATAGTAAATTTTATGGGGAAGAATGTGAATTTTGTGGGCGGAATGGTAAATTTGAGGAAGGGGTAGAGTTGTAAATTTAAGAAGCAGCGTAGTCAATTCGAGGAGATATGGTAAATTTTGGGTTGAGGATGGTAACTTTTGGGGGCAGAATGATAAATTTGAAATCTAATGATAATTTTGGTATAGAATTGTGAATTTGGGAAAAAGAGTGGTAAACTTGATGAAGAATAATGGTAAATTTGAGACAGAAAATGGCAAATTTAATTTATTGCCCCAAAGTCCTTTATGGAGTGGATGAGCACCCCTGGAGTAAATCTTTGAACTACATTGGAAAGGGGAAATAACGAGATACAGTCTATTTCATAACCACACTAGAAACCTAACCCGACTGTCTAGTTTGTAGATAGACGTCTTGCTGTTGCCATCATAGTGGTAAAGTTCCATATATTTCCTTTGCATTACCAATTACCAAATTAATCAACTTAATGGTTTAGGGAATCCCAAGCTTCAAAGATGCAGAAACTAAACTTCTCCATTCAATTATTGAGCAATTCAATCTGTATTTTTATTACCTCCCTCCCTAAATATAATTTTAATTTTTATCCTATCAATTTCCCTTTAGCCTGCTCTAAAGGATCCTTCTCCAAAGTTTAGCGACCAAAAATTCTATCTTGCTGATGTTTCTTTCTACTGAAACCACGCATCCTGTTCTTACACTTGTTGTTCTGATTTCATTGCCTGTGTGATATTCTGTGATCTGTAGCTATTTTGATGTTTCGGATTATGTAAGTTTATAATAAATTTATTGTGTTCTTTCTATATTATATTTTTTTACCTTACGTTCTCTTATTTCTCAGCTAATATTAGAACATAGAACCTATTTCATCTACTTAATGTTTAAGAGGTTAACATATAATATCAAATTAACATGTAACATGTTTGTTATGTATTTCCATCGAATTCTTGCTCCAAGCGGTAACTGCATTTTTTTTCTCGAAAATTTGAGTAAATCCTTGATTATCAACAACTTGGAAACCAAAAGTCTGCATAAAAAATATTTTATTCTGTGAGGAGGTTATTTTCAAAAAGGAACGTTTCCATTTTGCAAACTAAAATATTCTCAAATTTTGAATGTATTCCTCTCCCTTGATATATCTTCCTTGATTTGTTGATCAAGGGTCTTATTCGTGCCAATCTTCTCAAATATCCCGGGGCGTTATACAAAACAAAACGTGTGGTAAAACAGAGTTTAGATTTAAGACTAATTCGGGAGAGTAATACTTACGGAAAGTAGGAACTAAGTACACAATTCTGATTGGTTTGCGTTATTCGTTTCTTGCCACTTAGTATACATTTAGCAGAAATCAAACGTTTGCTGCCGTTGGCTAACCGTGCTAACGCTACGAGCTAGTAAGAGAACTCGTTTTTAGTGGGGTTCAAAACCTCCACAAAGAAAGTTTTTTTTATTTTTTAAAAATTTTGATAATACTTTTTTCATTAAAATAAGATGAAAATACTACTCAAAAAAGTGATTTACTTACTTTTGTGCAGATAAGTAGTAGTAGTAGTAGTAGTAGTAGTAGTAGTAGTAGTAGTAATAGGAATAGTAGTAATAATAGGAATAGTAGTAGTAGTAGGAACGGGTTAGAAGCCCCGTAGGGCGCGTTTAGTTCCACCTTGACCCCATGTTATAGATTTTGTGACCAACTTAAAACAGCTGACTAGGCTAGCGCGCGAAAAACGTACTTCCGGGAGCATTATTCTTCCGAGCGGGTCCTGTAGATTTAGAATTGCGTTAACGTAAACCATTATGGAATGGGGCCTCTAGATGTATGAAAAATAGCCCAAAAAGTTTTCTTATGAAAGTTGTAAAATACCCAATTAATATATTTATCTTGATCAACAATCAATGGAGATATATATTTAAAATGTGGATGTCCTCCGGTCAGTGTTTGTAGTTTCAGGGAAAAAATAGCGAAAAGGAAAAATGTTTTTTTTTTTTTTTTTTGGATAAAATATGAAAATCCAGCGAAATCATCGCACTGGCTGATTGACCAATATAACTAGGTGCATGCTTAAATTTTTGTTTGTTGTCAGAAATAAACCAATACAATAGGAATAGTTTGTGTATGTATACATGTGTGTGTGTGTAACTGCTCAAAGTACCATACTTTACACCCATTGTTAGCTGGCTCTATTTACGTGTATATTTTGTTAAAAAAGTAAAAGAAAAGCTAAAAGCAAAAAGCAAATTAATAAAACAAATGTGGTTGACACTTCCTTTAATATAACTAAATTAACCTTATCACATAACTCTGTCATAGGAAATAGACTGTCAACAAACGATGGAAATTTGATAAGAAAAGGGAAAATGTTGTGTTATTCGAGGGAAATTTTCTCAAGGAAGCCTACGAACATTGGCTCCGATTTCCCTCTGAAAATAACCTCCTCATGTGTAGTAACCAAGTAAAAGTCAACCTTCACTCTACGATTGGTGAAGATCAGTTGGTTTCTTGAAATTGTGTACGATATATACGGACGATACATAGATAGATAGATAGATAGATATAGATATATATAGATATAGATATAGATATTGTCTTTGATTCTTTTAACGTTGCATTTTAGGAAAGAAGTGAAGGATGAAAAATAAATAGGAATTACCAAACTTAATTTCGTTTTCTCTTTCCTTTTATAAGAAGCTTGTAAATCATCTAAATTGATTTTAGTTTCTAATATCTAAATAGAAAAATGCATCCAGATATATTTCTTTTCTTAATTTCTCCTTCTCCAATGTAAATAGTAAATGATGGTTGTACGAATTTTTTCCTCCAATTTGAAACATACTCAATTAAGCAATTAATGTAATGAATATGAATGTTCAAGATTTGCTACTAGATACACAAAGTAATAACTAATAAGGAATTATATCAAATGCTGCGAAGAGAAGAAAAGATGTTAAGTTCGAACATAATTCAACAAAAATATATATATCACTGAAGTTATGTTACATGGTATTACGCTAGAATATAAAATATAAGGAGCTAAAGATGATGAACGATTGTAATTCGAATTCAATAATGAGCAGAGTAGTATTATGACATACTGAAGGGAATATTGACTAATGACCGTACAGTTTTTACAAATTGAATAGCAGTAATGACAGAATATAATTATTGTAATGACTTAAAACAAAATTAAGATAGTATTTACTAAATTAGAAATTTTAATTAGATTTGTTAATGAAGATTGAACTAAGGTACTCTTCTGTCTTAAAGTGTCTGAAAAATTCAAACACACACAGACACAAAAACTTTTCTGGTCAAGTTCTAAACAAGTAGAACTATCTTATCAAATTCTCGGTGGGAGCTCATGTCGTTCGGATTCCAGGTTAATCAGTAGGTCCACGTTTCATATACCCTCCCTGCTGAAAATGACACTAAACTAAGAACATCTATCCATCTTGTCAAATTTTAAAAATATTCCCAAATCAAGATAGTACTCGTATTTAGTATATCGTATTTATTAAAATATAAACGTCTATGTTTTTATAAAAATTGAACTTACGCCATGTAGACTATCCATATTTTCCTCAATCCTACCAATCTTTCACTCCTTTAGGATTTATCCCTTTAGCATGTAGCTAGCTTTGAGCTAGCATGTTGAATATATAGGGTTTTTCAAAACAACCCCGACAATGTTTAAGAGGTGATTCCTGACACCAAGGTAAGATAAAAAGTATAGACCAAACTGGGTACACAAATGCTTCCTTTCGAAGTTATAGGCTGCCGAAAACATGAAACAATGAACTTTAAAGGTTCATAGTTTCTAAACTATGGGACCTACCGTACTTGGGACAAGTCTTCGCTTAATAACTAGTATCTGCCGTATCCAAATATCCAAGTTTCAGAATCCTCCGGTACTTCGGCAACAATTTTCAAAGAGATAGTTGCTGAGTATTTTAAATTATATGCCCGTAGCCAAATTCCCTCTATAAAAATTTTTTGGATTCTGAAACATGTATTTGTGGATAGTGTACATATCTGTTCCTAAGTGAAGTCTTGACCCGACTACTGTAGTTCCCATGGTATTGGAACTATGAACCTTTAAATTCATTTTTTCATGTTTATGGCAGCCTGTAACTCCCAAAGAAGCATTTGTAAAATGAAAATGAACTCTTTAAGATTTACGTCCCACGGTTATGCCGGTTAGGCTAAGAGAGATGGTGATGATGGGAAATGAATGAAATGGTGAAATAAAGAAAGTGGGAGGAAACGGGTGAACCCCGAGAAACCCAAGAGCACGGTGTTTGTCCAACACAAAGACCACACGGCGCGATCTGGGATCGAACCACGGACCCCAAGCAGCGGAGGTGAACGCTCTACCGCTGAGCCACCGGGCCCCCTAGGAAGCATGTTTGCACCCAGGTTGGTCTATACTTTTTGTCTTACCTTAGTGTCAGGAATCACCTCCCAAACATCGTCGATTTTGTTTTGAAACACCCTACATATATATATACAGGGGATTACCGATATCCGATATATATTACGTCGGATTAAAATTCTTGAGGGGCGCTCATAACCACATAATACGTTTTTGAACAAATGACAGAACTAAATTTAAATGTATTTCATTTGTTGTTAATAATAAACTAGTAGGATGTTCGTTTTCCGCCCGGGGAGAATACGTAATTCATTTTAGACATAAAGGGTACCAAAACTACCACCAATCAACTTAGGGACCACAACAACTATTAATTCGACACTAATATCGGTTCATTTTAAATTATTTTTACATGCCATCATCCCTGCTTAGGAGTACTATTGGGGGCTGAATTTGGATTTAAACTGCATCAGAAGTGTCACTGTTCGTCTCAGCAACCCCCAAAACAATAGATTCGACACTAATATCGGTCATTTTCGATCATTTTTATATAATTCCCTCCCCCAAGTTTCCAGGCTGAATTTGGATTTAAACTGCATCGAAAGTGTTACTGTTCATCTCAGCGACCACGAAAATTATGGATTCGACACTAATACCGACCATTTTTGATCATTTTTATATATCTTCCCCTCCTCCAAGTTGCACCGTCAAAGTGAAATGATAAAAACCATCTCAGAACCGAACCTCATCTATGTTCAAAACTTGATCAAGATCGTCGTGTGGTTCAAGAGGTATGACGTCACAAACTTAGCGACTTTCATTTTTATATGTATAGATTACAAACAATAACAATAAATTGAAAGTTCTGACAATGTAAATTTCTATTACCGACCGTTTAAATTTTGAGTTCATAATATTGCTCCTAAATTCTAGCATAGCATCTTTTGAACTAACTAGAAGTGCTCCTGATAGCTCTGTCTAGAAACATAGTTCAAACATATCATTGATTTTACAGCTAAAATATCATATTTATATAAAATTTGATAGGTTTGACATTTAGGTGAATTTTGTGTAATGATCGTCTAGGTACTTGTATTCGCATAATTAATGGACTTTCAAAACTGATACAAATTTTTAGAGAATATTTATATTAAGGGGTGTTTATATTAGAGTATATCATTTCTATAATGTGACTGGCCAAAGTAATAGCGGAACCTTTATTGATTTTTTATGCCTGAATTATTTCTTTGACAACTGCATTAAAAATTCATTAAGAGTCATTACATCAAGTCATTTGCAGCGATAATTCTGTATAAAGGAAAAAGTAGCAAATATATTATTATATACATATTTATTGTATTACGTTTCGCCAAAAAATATAAGAAATATATAAATACATTCATATTATGTATATATAGAAAAAATCTCACAAGTGTCTGTGTTACTTTGTGAAATTCGATGCTGACTCCGAAAGTACATACAGTTCAATATACGCGTATGCCGTAGTTGAAACAATATTGAAACGTGAGACAGAAAACAGAAACATTTACCAAAGCTTTCGTTTTCTTTTATACGTAGGATGTTCAAAGGAGGAAATTGTTCATGCAATAAATAGGGCTCTGTTCCAGGGTTGAACCTAGGCCTTGTCAAAGAAAATGAAAGGAAAAATAATACAAAATTCAAACAACATCCTGTATGTTTCGCTTCTTGTGAGTGTGCTAAGACCGGTTAAGGGCCATGAAGTATATGTGGAAACTTGATACCAAGCGGATATTTCTGTTATTGGAGAACAGAATATATGAAAGAAAATAGAAGATAAACCAGAAGAAGATAGAAATGAAAAGAAAGAATTGGTTTTGATGGGATTTCCGGAAAGAGGTAAAAGAAAGGATTCGAAAAAAAGAAACTGGAAACAGGGTTAAAAAAACAACGAAGAGTGAGAAAGGAGAGAAAATATATAAAACTTTTTGTAAAGGTAAAGTGAAATTTTAGAAGATTGCCTTGAGTCACATTTCCTCTTTGAAGCCTTGTAGCTACGCTAGGAATGGGATTCCAACAGAAAAGAGAAGAGTTTTAGATGACTATACTTCTGTAAGAAGAAAAAAATAGAATATTGAGGGGATAAAAAAGCACTAATAATTTCCGAAGAATTCCCCAATAAATACGTGAAATCTCACATCACAAAAAGAGAAAAAGAAGACAAATTTAAAAATTGTTTGCTATATATTTGGCGACGTTTTTATGAATTCTTTTGGGTTTATTTTTCTACGAGACGGAAATATTTAGTGTTCTTTTCGTATTATTGCACTTTTATAGGAAAAAATATAAAAAAGAAACTTCAGCTCGTGGCTTTTGAAATTTTTAAGAGGCATGGTTGGACTGACAGCTTTTATACAAGTATTGTTTTTAGGTTTTATGTCAAAAAATGGAAGGCCCGTCTGGCAAATTAAGCTCTCAGTGACGTGAGGAATTAAATCACTGCATGAAAAAAAAGGGTATTTAAATTTTCACTGTAAAAAAGAAAACACCATTTAAACACTTTTAGTACAGATATTGAGGGGAAAATTGATGAAACAGTGTTTGTAAAGTGTGCTTTGCATGTTGAAAAATGTTTATTCTCTAAAAATAGTATCTAGTAGGACATATTTAAAACACCTTCTCGGCAAACAGTTCAAAAACAAAGTGATGACATATATTTTGCACATTTTATACCTACATCTGGGACATACTTAGATAACACAGTATCTAAAAGGGGTAAGTATGTGTAATCTGGAGGGTGTTCAAAGAGTGTCGGTAATGTGTAAAGGATCCTACTGTGTCTAAAAGTAGATTATTTTTGTTTGTTTTGCACTGTTATACCCGTAACTCACATTTCCAAAGTATTTTCTTTAAGTCTTTTGTCCATTAGATACATGTTGATATCAATACACACATTGGCCACATTTCAATATCGATCATGCGATCCTACTAGTGACATTCATTTAGTTTACCCAGTTTCTTTGTGAGTCCCCTTGCACAATTTCAACTTGTCCTAAGTTGTTGCATCCTTATTGGTATGCAACAGTGCACATCATACTGCATCGGGCTGATGGAATATTATTGGTGAATCGGCATTGGCTTTCATGTTCTTGATGCTATTCCTTACATTTCCGACGCTTTGAACTCACGTTTACTTAGTATGAGTGCATTTCTGTGCATTTTTTGTTAAGTGTTTCCACACATGTGAATCACCCTGCTTCATCTGTTGTTCTCTACTGACACTCCAGAGGTCTTTCTAGAGCATTTGAGAAGAAATTCGCTACACTTAATACTCAGAACGTCACTGTTGGTCAGCATCCCTACCTGGCGATTATGCAACCACACACAACGGGAATGAAGGTGTCCGCCATTTTGTATTTGTTCCAGATATCGACCTAATCGAAACGAATTATTGTTACCTGGTAGAAAGCCTATCAATTCATATCCATTTAGACTAATTTTCATTTGGCAGATTATCCGGGACTCCCTACGTTCTTTTGGGGAATCCCTTGCGCGTGCATGGTAGGATTGTGAATCACAAAATTCAATTCAGCAGGCATGACTTCTTAAGTAAATTTTTTAACCGCCCTCTTTACGTTGGATAGTTTCCGAACTATTGGCGTCCGAAAGTCATTTTCTCAAGCTTTCGGCACCTTGTAGATCCGAAACTATGCCCGATAGCCGAAACTTCAAGAGAACTTTTTTTCTTCTCTCAGTGGCAGGAGTCACCTCCGAATATATAATCGAAAATCATTATGTTTCTGACTAATTCTCCTGAAGCGCACCACAGATCTCGATCAAATTTGTAACATGGATGAGTTTCGAGGCTGGGCTGGTTTAGACTATTCATTTTGATAGTAAAGCTGAGGGAAAGAGGGGAGGGGGTATAAAACAATAAATAAAACTTAGTAACTCCTGAACCACTCGACCGAAATTGATCAAATTTCCAGCATAGATGAGGTTCAGGCCTGGGATCGTTTTTGTTATTTAAATTTGACGGAGCAACATAGGAGAGGAGAAGGAGGGGGAGATATATAAAAATTAATTTATATAAGACTGAAAGTGACTATTTTTGTAACTTAATGAATGTTGAACTATCCAACTATCCAACCAAATTTTGAAGATACGTGAGATTCGGATCTGGAAACATTTGTGTAATTTCACTTTAACGGAAGATCCTAGGGGAGGGGGAGGGGGGCCTATAAATAAAAACTAATAAAACCTGTTAACTTTGAACCACACAACCAATCTCGATCAAATTTTCTACATATATAAGAGTCGGGCTTTGGCTGTTTTTTATCGTTTTACTTTGACAAACCAACCTAGGGGAGGGGAAGGGGGAGATATATGTAAAAAATAAAATAAACATTATTGCCTTTATGACTTCATCACTCTTGAACTACCCGACCGATTTCAATTAAATTTTCAACATACATAAGTTTAGGGGCAGGGATTACTTTAGGCTATACACTTTGAGGATGCAACGTAAGGAAGGGGGAGGGGGAAAGACATTTAAAAATGATAAAAAAATGACCGATATTAGTATTGAATCCATAGTTTTCGGGGTTGATGAGAGAAACAATGAGACTTCTGATGCTGTTTCAATCCAAGTTCAGCCCTAATAGTTGGGGAGGGGGAGGGTACAACGTAGGGGAGTTGTATAAACATTTAAAAATGATCGAAAATCACCAACATTAGTGTCTAATCCATAGTTTTTTGGATTATTCAGATGAACAGTGACATTTCCGATCCGGCTTAAATCTAAAATCAGTCCCGGCACTTGGGGGAGGAGGAGAAAGAGATATAAAAAATGATAAAAAATGGCCATTATCAGTGTCGAATTTATAGTTTTCTGGGCCGCTTAGATGAACAGTGATACTTTCGATCCCGTTTAAATTCAAATTCAACCCCGCAACTTGAGGAAGGGGAAGGAAGAGATATTTAAAAATGATTGAAAATGGCCGATATTAGTGCTGAATCCACATTTTTGGGGGTCGCTGAGATGAACGGTGACAGTTCAGATGACATGACCTGCAACATGTGGGAGGAAATATATATATAAATGGTCAAAAATGTTCGATATTAGTGTTGAATCTATAGTTCTTGGGATCACCGAGATGAAAAGTGGCATTTCTGATACTGTTTAAATCCAAATTCACCCCGCTTCTTGGGGGAAAGGGAAATACATAAATCTAATCAAAGATAATCCATATTAGCGTCGAATCCATAGTTTCCCGGGTCGCTGAGATGACAGGTGACACTTCCGATCCCGTTTAAACCAAATTCAGACCTGCAACTTGGGAGAGGGGGAGATAATAAAATGATCGAAAATGACCAATATCAGTGTCGAATCCATGGTTTTCGGGGTCGCCGAGATGATCAATGATCTTTCAGATGCCGTTTAAATTGGTGCCATTACAAACGAAAACAGCATTTTTCACGGGTACTGAATACATGAGATACTGAGTTGTGCACTTAAATTTTCATTTCAACCGAGCGAAGCGGATAATATATGCTAGTTTACAAATAAATTGGTATTTCAATAGACAGGAAAAATAAACTAGTATATTGGTAATAAAGTCGTTAAAATCGCCAATTATTTCCATATAATAATAATAATAAAAAAAACATGAATACTTCCCCGTACGATATGAGAAGCCAAAATAACGCATGTACTAAACAGAGTAAGTATGATATTGTTCGATTAAACTAAGGTTGACGTTGAGAAAGTAAATTGAGATTGAGATATACTAAATTTGAGATATCTTTCTTGAGTATGAATAAGCTTGAAGTATTTTTATAAATAGGATTGAGATCGAATTAAAGCTTAAGCTAAATAAGATTGAGGTTGAGTGAAGTGCATAAGTACATTTTTTTATGCATTGTCATACTTAATGAACTAAGCTGTTCATTAGAAACAAACTGTGAATAATAATGGAATAACATTAGCGGAAGTCCAAGTTGTTTAGAATTAATTAGAACTTCTCTTATTTTCTAATAAAATGAGGTAAACAGTTTTAAAGTGTTTTCTATAAATTTTTAAAATTCTGCTACTAAATCAAAAGCGAATAAACAACGCAAAAATGCTTCAGGTGAACTTGAGTAATGTCTATAAAGATAAAAATCCTCTCATTCTAACTAATTTTGCACCTGTTATTCCTGTTAAAGTGCTGCAATAATAACTGAAAGGTCACGCACAACAAGTGTGAACTACTAGTGTAATGGAGGGTGACAGAAAAGGTGTTTTTGTGTAGGTATATTAGCAACGCAGGGGTTGAGTGGAAACTTGTGTCTAATTGGGAACAGGAAACTGCATTACGGATCATGAATAGTGCCGCAAATCACGTGCGATACACGTGCGTAACACGAGAGTTTTCAGTGAGCATTTACCGGGGAATATTGTGAAGAAAATATGGATCGAAGCAGCTGTTAGTTCAACCAGGAAGAATGTATTAGGCAACAAGAGGGTAAGGGGGAAGAGGAATGTAGAGCTGAAATTATTACATTGTAAGAAAGAAGAGAGGATTTATATAAAGGAGAGCGGAAGACGCCCATATATTATCCGACAAATCCAAATGACATTGTATGTTATGTGTGTATTCGTTCATGAAATTGAACGGTGACACGGAAACATAATTTCTTCAGAAAAACCCATAGCGTAGTGCAATATGTAATTTACAAGAATGTAAAATGCATGTGGTGTTTCTTTCTGCAATATTTATTAATATTGTACCGAAATGTTAAGTTATAACGTCAGTGCAGAAAAATTTTACAAGATGGATCGAACTGTAGATATTAGCGATTAGTTTGCTTGTTATACTTCTAGATAAAAAGATATATATATATATATATATATATATATATATATATATATATATATATATATATATATATATATATATATATATATATATATAGGTGTGAGGTCCAAGTCCATATGAAAATAGGGTGAAAAATGCATTGTTTTAAAGTCACGAGATGCCAAAGTCGAAAAAATTGTAACTTTGAGGCTGCCTAGCTCGAAAACTATGAGAGATATCAAAGGCGGTTATAGAAATATTAGAGGAACTAGTACACTGTCTATCTAAATAACTATGTTTCAGAGTTGGGACGTATCAGCGTAACGGTTTTTATAGAGCGAGCTGCATTATAGGTTCCGCTCTTCCACCTCTATCTCTAAAATCATGTGTACCTGTACAATTCAACTGGATATATATGGATTTGTAGAATAAGATTTCAGTATGTTTCTTTAACATTTGTACCTATTTCTTTGTTTATTGAAGTTAAGCGTACAAGTTTCTTGTCTCACTCTGCATATTGGCTAGTAATTTATTACAGAGTTCTTTCAAGCCAATTTTGATATTAGTGTATACAATATCTACATTTTCTGTAGAGATTAGTTTTATAATACTTTCTTGATAATTCTACTTCTAACCGCATTGTAATTATACCTATATTTCTGACTTTTGTTCTTACAGTAAAAGTATCTTAGAGATGAGTGTACCAGTAGGGTGGTCCTTAGGTACACGGGAAAAAATAAATTTTCGTATTTCTTCCTCTGCACCTCCTTTTTGTTTTCGTTTCATAATAAAAACATCATATACAAAATTTCACAAAAATTCATCAACGTTAACCCGTGCCACAAAACTCTTGATTTCTGCAAATAAAAAGTCCATTTGAATATCAATGGCATATGATTTACTATTTGTCAATAAACGTATAATAATTATCACAAATGTAAATAGAACAATATAAAGTTTTCCTCCGTAATTCAAAATTGACTGGTGTTCAAATACAGTCGGTTGGTTATCAGGCAACAAGTTACCAGTATCACAATCATCGTCCGCATATCTAATACTTACAGTAATATGTAAGTGTTATGAACCACTGTGGAAAAGATACTTGGATCTGTTTCTCATGTCATTTGCTTCGTCAATAAAATTTACATTAGGAATTAATCAGCTAATAATTCAAATAAAAATGATAGTGGCTGATACTCCAAAAAAAAAAAAAAAAAATGGAGAAAAATATATATATTGGAAATGTAGATCGACTTAACGATAACTTTTACCTTTTACGTAAGGTAGCTTTTCCACATCCTGGAAACAAGTTTCTATAGTCTTTTACTACTTGCAAAAGGAATTGATTGTTCATTTTTAGTTAGAACTGGATTGTAACGTTCCATTAACTTCACAGTTCTTTCCGTTGCGTCATTTGTAACATGCTGCTTATCAACTACTTTTTTCCCGAAAAGAAATTCATCACTTGTCGACCAGCAAACCGGATCAAGATCCAGAAAACTTGTAGAAATCCGAAACCTTTCGAAGAACTCCTTCGTGTTTCTTGTTACAAAATCAACAATTCCTTTTTCATAAATACCATCCATTTCAATAGCGTGCAGTTCAAATCGCTTCATTGTTTCATTGTTCCACAGTTTTAAAATTATTCTACCATTTTCTCGTTTTGTTCATTACTGACATTCTCGTCAAGAAATGAAAGTGTTAAACACTCCTCTTAGAGGTACCAAATATACCAGACAACTTCAACAAAGCCACTCTCGAGATATCAGAGTTAATGAGTTTGTACGTTTGAAAGATCTTCAAAAATTGTAAATCTTGATGTGGTGCACGAGATGCACTGGGACAAGTAAACCAAGCTTTTACATACAAAAGAACAAGAAAAGTGCACACTTGATGCAGTCCTTCTTCTTCCCGCTCACTTATTTTAAACAGATTACGGAAGAAAGATATTTTTAAGCAATACAGGTATAAGACTTTTCCCATCCACCTTTCCTGATGTACAGCTCCAGGGAAACGGAAAGAAATACCTCGAGGAGGCATACTTCCTAGAAAAATTACTGTAAGCTCCAAACGTTCTCTGTAATCTTCTCTGCAATACTCCATTTCCTTAAGCAAGAACTAGCATATCTTTCTTCATGTTGTAGGGAACTGAATTGACACTTTGATCAGAAATTCCTGTAACAATATTGTAGTGTTGAAATCTCGACCACTGTTTCTGGAAACGCTTAAAAATTGGCACTCCTAGACCGGAAAAACTGAAACACATTCTTCAAATATACACTTCAATATAAATTCAAAAATATGATGCCTACAGGGAAGATATAAAAATATTTTCCAATTTATGTTCAAGAAGAATACAAGCTCCATTGATACGTCCAGTATTAGAAGAAGTTGTGTCCCTATGCCTCTGGTGTTGCGATTAACATGTTTATGGAGCTCTCTCTATCAATCATTTTATAGCGATCAAAAGCCGCAACGAGTCGTAGAGTAATGAAACGTACTTTCCCTCTTTTCCTCGAAGATCCTATCACTGCCTCATCAGAATCTACTCCTTCCATTGAAATTGTATTTTCTGTTTGTCATACATCTTCGTCTTCACCACTTGAATTGATAATCAACTATTCACCCAATTCACTGACTTTACACTGTTTCTCTTTATATTTCTGTTTATGCGTCGTTTCAAGCTCTAGTCGCCTTGCTACTCTTTCTTCTTTACGAGCTAGACACATGTCATTACCAACCATTCTTCCAGGACGTCCTTTTTGCCTTTGAGATATAAGGAATTCCTTGTTCTCCTGAATTCGTATTAAGTCTAAACTATTTGAATACGCTATATCAAATAAATCATCTAACATATCTAAGAAATATATGTGTCTTGCCTCTTCTTCCCTTCACTGTTTTTTATACTTGATTATTGAAATCGACGCCATATTTCGTACAATCAATGAGTTTATCGATGCTGTGGTAAGCATCCATGATTGGTATTCTTGCTTTAGACCAGAACATTTCTGTTTCACGAACAGCTAATCGAGTACTCTCTCTTAAAGGTAATTTCACCGTTCGTAAGTTATAAAAGAACACACTAAGTACTTGTCTATTGGACGGAAATTTAGAACCCAATATCTGTTCACTCATATTACCAACAAGGTAAATACCACTGCGATGACTATATTGGTATTCACTAGGCACACAACACATAATTATCACTTAGTTCATTTAACCCTAGAACGGTCGGGCCGGGTCTGTGAGACCCATCTACTTATATTTTAGATAAAATTTTCAACTTAAAGTTAGTGGTTTGAGTTGTAACTTCGTATACCTTCCTGAAATGTCCGACAAGAGACGCTAGTGTTGAAAACCAGTTTGATTTATTGTTAGTTTGCTTGTAATAGAGCTCTGAATTTCGCGTGGGTCTGACAGATCCAGCCCGACCGTTCATGTAACTTTTTGTTTGCTCGTGTCAAAAATCTTGTAGGAAGTTTATTTTTTTATTGTCATTACCTATTCGACACTTTTTGAGTGTGTATATACAACTTTTCAGTTGGTATTTTGAGCAACTTTAGAACATAACGGAACGTGAAACAGTTGCTGTGAGTGAAATTCATAGAATTTTATATGACGATGGAAATGAACTGGAAGATTCCGATGTAGATCCTGATTTTGAATTATTTAGTGATCATGACAGTAACACTGAGTGACAGTCAGAAGGTAAAAATGATAATAAGTGTGAAGAATTGTTACTGCTGTCGCTGCTGAGAAAACTCCACCCACTCCATCATTAGATAACAGTCTTGCCAACAATGAAATCTAAAAAAAACTTCACCTCCTGACATTCAGTATAGTTCACATAGGTGGTGCCTTCGGTTATGTTAAATAAACTTATAAGTGTCCTTTATAATATTACTAATACATAAGAACATTTAAGAGAGTATTCATTTTTATATAATTTTCTGGAAAAACTCATATAATTTACTAACAAAAATACGTAAACAATTATAAATATTTTTTTTAAAAAAATAAGCGAAACACCAGTTTGAGCTGAAATGTTTTTTTCTGTTTCAGAAATACTTGTACTTACATAAAAGTATACTTTTATTTTAAAAATATCGGTTACAAATTAATTATACAGTTTTATTTTCTTGGGTCTCTCAGACCCAGCCCGACCGTTTATGAAACTTTTTTTCCGCCCGACCATTATAGGATTAATCACACGTAATGATACAAAGCCCACAATGAAACTTCAATCCCAAAAGATTAGGATCATATCAAAAGACTACAAATACAACATGCATTTTTTTTTGTAATAGTAAAGGGTTAGGGATTTAGGGAATTCTTTATTCATCATTTGATGTCATGGGGATAATATTCCTAACCCTAGCCATTAGCCATTTCTTTGTCACAGGTGTTATTACACATTAGTTCTATTGCATTAGTTGATGGACTATGTGCAATTGTGAAATGAAAGAGTTGAAAAAATATCTAAACATGAAATTGTGTAGAAAAATATTAAATATGAATGCAGAAAAAGAAGAATGTATATATATTTATATATACAATAAACGTACATATGCAAGTGGTGCAAGTAAGAACACTTCTTTTTTAGTACGACAATTTAGAGAAAAGAGTGTATAAACATAGAGTCGTGTGTTTAGGAATAAATATAATACAGATGAAAGATGAAGTGCAGTGCATGCACACCACAATCACAGACACAGTGTTAAGAAGACAAATGCAGATTAGTTCTTCTTTCTCGGGGCGGCTTGAGACTGATGGTGACATGGGGAAAGCCCAATGTTAGTGCTGAAATTATACATTTCCTCCATTTCATCCATTATGCATTATTATATCTCTTTTGTAAATTGTTGCTTTACCGGACCATTTTTCAGAATTCTGTGGATCTCTGCACCAGTGTACCCTATTCAAGTTAAACTTTGCTAACTCAGAACATTGCCGATTGTTTACAGCAATGTACGCATCATTTTGTGTCCGTCTAGGAACACTTTGTTTTGTAAGTGTAAATTCAATACGTGATTCCATGCCTACTAAATCAATACCAAGCATGGTGCAGCAAAATACGCCAGGGCTTGTGCAGGACTGACTGCAGAAGACAAAGATGTTTTCATTTGTCTCACATGTTCCATGTAATATCGATGTACTTTTTCTAAGTCACAGTACAGAGACACTGTTTGTTTATGTTCTTATGGACTAAAGTGTTTCAGTTTGCAACTTCATTCCAACTTTGGAGGTGATTGCTTTTACATTTTATCTTTCTATCTTCATCTTGCACTTTGGTTATTCTATTTTTTGCTTCAGCCATGCTGTGTAATAATATTTGAGTTCGTATAATACAAACCATGTAAGCAGTTGCAAGATTTACTACAGGTTTCTAGTAGTACACTAAACTTGGCGTAATTACCGGCACGTGTTGGTAAATACGTCACTTTGTAACACTTTTATCTTTTTCCTTGAGTACAAAATAGAAGCGAGTCACATTTTTTTTCCACACACAGAAATTCCTACTCTAGAACGCACAGTGTTGTTCTTTGTGTTTCATGAAAATTAAGGCCATAAAAGATCCAACCCCCTTAACATGGCGTATTTACATGCACCTACCTTATTTCATTTACACTTCAAATGAAAGCAACATCATTTAGTTCTGGAATATTAATAGCGTTTAACAAAAAAATGTCAAAATATTAAACATGTACGTATTAGGTTAATCGATATATCCCTTTGACCCGAACAAAATGGTATCAGTGAAAAACCCCATGCGTAGTTTTTCAGAAAGAGACAAACAGAAACACAAAAATTAGTATTGTATCATAATCGTGCCATCTATTAAAGTGAAAGTGATATCAAGGGAAGTACT
Source organism: Thermobia domestica (assembly GCF_964235325.1). NCBI lineage: Eukaryota > Metazoa > Arthropoda > Insecta > Zygentoma > Lepismatidae > Thermobia > Thermobia domestica. The sequence continues at coordinate 133,950,230 of NC_137458.1, forward strand.
CATCCATCTCTTCATTATCGGACTAGCAAGGTGTCAGCATATACTGATGTTAATGAGATATATTCCAAAAATTACTTTTTTACTCTTATATTTTTTGTTTAACCAAAACAATGTTCAAAGTTGAAATATATATACAGATGGTGATCAGAAAAATGGAAACACCTGTAGTTGGCAACACGTCAGATGTATGGGTTGGCAATGGTGACGTAGCGCCCGCAGCGCCGGACCGCTGGTGGTGGTGTGTTAGGTCGGTCTCCATACTACGTCAGGCGCAGTGGAACAGCAGTGTCCAGTGGCTGCAGCAGACGGAGGTAGTGTAAAATGGAAGACCTCTCAGATTTTCAAAGAGGGCAAATTGTTGGTGCGCGATTATGTGGAGTGAGTGTGACGGCAGTGGCTACTGTGTTAGGTGTGTCGCGTGGGACGGTATCGAAGGTGATGACGGCCTACACAACACATGGGAAAACCCTATCCGGGAAGCGGAACAGTGGGCATAAGAAAATCATGAGTGACAGGTTACGCCGGGTATTAAAGTGCATTGTCACGCAGAACCGTCGTGTCACTGCGGAGCAAGTGACGGAGGAACTCAATCAGCACCTTCCCCACCCTGTTTCGACAATCACAGTCCGTCGCGAATTACATGACATGAACTTACGGGGTCGTGTTGCACGGGCCAAACCGCTCATCAGGGACCATAACGCTTTCGCACGCCGCAAATGGTGCCGCGACCATGCAACTTGGATCGTTGAGGACTGGAAACGTGTGATATGGTCGGATGAGTCATCCTTCACCCTATTCCCAACCATGGGCCGTGTTTATGTGTGGAGAACGCCCAAAGAAGCTTATGATCTGCAGTGTCTCAGTCCAACTGTGAAACATGGCGGCGGCTCGGTGATGCTGTGGGCCGCCATATCATGGTTTTCATTGGGTCCTGTGGTCACACTGAGCGGATGAATCACTGCCAACGATTATGTCGCAATTTTAGGAGACCACTTGCATCCTATGGTCCGGATGTTGTTCCCGGACAATGACGCCATCTTCCAGGATGATAATGCACCCATTCACACAGCTGGCGTTGTTGCAGCGTGGTTTGAGGAACATCGGGATGAAGTTCAACACCTCCCCTGGCCCGCCCAATCCCCAGATCTCAACATAATTGAACATCTGTGGTCCGTCTTGGAAACACGACTCCGGCGACGATTTCCATCTCCATCCTCTCTCACAGAACTGGCCGATGCCCTGCACGAGGAATGGTGTAAAATTCCACTTGCTACTACTCACGACCTCTATGCCTCCGTCCCACGTCGCATCAAGGCTGTTCTAAAGGCGAAAGGTGGCTCGACACCATATTAATCTGGTAAGTTGCAATTTCGTTCAGGTGTTTCCATTTTTCTGATCACCATCTATATATATATAAGTCGACTTGAAGAGGTCGATAATTTTAAGTATCTGGAAAGTATTGTGACAAGAGACGCGTACTACAGCAAAGATATCAAGTCAAGAATTGACATAGCCAACGAAGCATTGAACTTGAAAAGATCATTCCTAACTAGCATTCTTAACATTGGACTAAGGGATATTGTTTAACCAAAAAACAAAGTTGAAATATATGTAAGTAGATTTAAAGAGATCGGTAATTTCAAGCATCTGGGAAGTATTTTGACGAAAAACGCTTACTGCACTAAAGAGATCAAGCCAAGAATTAACATAGCACTCCCCCCCCCAAAAAAAAAAAAATCAACAAGAAAAGATCACTCTTAACTGACAGGTTTAATATGTTACTAAGGAAGAACTTGGTTAGGTGCTATGGAGTTGAGTTGAGTTGATTTTAGTTTAGCGTCCCTTTCAGCAGCGAGGCTATATGAGACGTGAACCTACTGATAAACGTGGAATCTGAACCACATGAGCTCCCGCCGGGAATTGAACCCGGATCTCCCACGCCAAAGGCGCGTACGCTAACCGCTTAGCCACGGAGGAGCTCTAGGGGCTATGGAGTATTACACAGTATATAGTTCAGAGACTTGGAGATTACAGAAATTAGTAAAGAAATATTTATAGAGCTTCGAAATATGGTGTTGGAGGAAGATGGAGAAGATAAAATGGACAAAGAGAGTAACAAACGAAGATATTTTAAAACGGATAGAAGAGAAGACGGTGCTTTTAGTCTACATCCTTCACGGGAAGACTGATTGGATTGGACACATCTTGCGAAGAAATTGTGTTCTTCATATCGCTGTAGAAGAATAGATGGAATTAATGCGAGGAATATGAAGATGAAGAAGAACACAACTGACTGATGATTTGAAAAAATAGAAGAATATATTGGGAGTTAAAAGAGGAAGTTAAAGATCGAGAAACGTGGAAGAAACATTTTCAGGCCCAAACCTAATATTAATATATATATATATATATGAAATTAGTCCCAGGACTTGCCAAAAGGCACAATACTTAATAATAATAATAATAATAATAATAATAATAATAATACTTCGAGTTTAACAAAGTGATATGCTTGATAACAAAGTCCTTATATGTCGTTTTCGAGACAATCGAAGAAAATGAATTTTTGTGGCGCTTGAAAGTGTGTTCTTCGTAGGCAATACTATATTAATTGACAGTTTTTATTCTACATGAACAGAATGTTTGCACAATTATGTAAGGTATATGTAAAAGAAAAAACAATATATTGTTAAATAGTAGATTTATTGTTTGATTTATTCTGACGGTGACACACACAGTCCTGTCGTTGACGTAAGTTTTTATGATTTTAAGTAAAAAAATACTATATATATATATAGAGTATATATATATATATATATATATATATATAGATAGATAGATAGATAGATAGATAAATAGATAGATAGATAGATAGATAGATAGATAGATAGATAGATAGATAGATAGATAGATAGATAGATAGATAGATAGATAGATAGATAGATAGATAGATATAGATAGATAGATATATTTCAAAACGTACTGAAAGTGTGGAATTATGTTCTTTCACTCCATGCTGTGGTATGGCGCGACGTATTAGAATATTACAGTTTCTTCAAACTGGCACAGGGTCATGTAGATATTTAGAGCTTTGCTGTCGATTCTCTTATGTCATTGATTCATGGACAAGACGAGAAAGAACATTTACACCCTGTGTATCTGGTCGCTGCTGGTATACGCACACCCGGTTCGGGAACATGTTGCCAATGCACACCTTTGGCGCGATCACTCCATCGACACGCATATAGCCCAAATACAGGCTGATCTTGAGCTGCATTCCTCCATGAGGTACATAAAAAGCATTCTTGCCATTCTGGAACGTTGTTAAAAATCACATGCATTGCAACGATAAATACAGTAGAACCATACTGACAAATATACAGGATGCCACACTAAATTGAAGCAACATAAAACACTCAGAGGAAACCAAAATAATGACCTGGGACGGTTATGACCCTAAGCACTAAGAACACTATCACTCAAACCACGAGCTGAAACACAAATGGAAGGCAGAAAGCTTTCGCCACGATTAAACCGTCATGACTTACCAGCGCCAGTAAGCAAGACTAAACGAATGTGGCTCCAACTTATGTTTGCGGAAGAAACTCAAGACTTTTAGTGCAATTGGGTTGTAACTGAACAGCGATCAGATTTTGATCTAATTGGATCTGCACACTTGTTTTAAAAACAGGAGAATATTTTCAATGTATTTTAAGTTTCACAAATCTGCAGTGAGATAACTGAACACTTTTGCAAACTTACTTGCTATCTGGGCCGTTACAAAGAATATTATGATTATTAGCTTCCCGACGTCCATGCTTAATCCCAGACTTTTAGAAAAAAATAATAAATAATAAGAACGGGAGAAGTTAGTGATACATACACTGTTAAGTGGCAAGAAAAATTCAGAACTAATTTACAACTAGATAAAAGGAAATTAGTTCAGTGCTACTTCTGCTACTGCTACTGCTACAATAGTAATAAAACTAACGTAACCGCAAACAGCTTTGAGCAAAAAAAAAGGAAAAAAAGAAAGAAAAAGGAAAAAACGAAAGCAAAATAAGTATACGTCCCGTCCTTAAACCATTCATATTTTTCAGATTCAATTTGACTTAAAATAGGCAGACAAACAAAGCATAAAATACAAGTAGATGTCTTAAAATTACATTTAGCAAAATATTGTCAGAATTGTCTCACCAATGGAATCGGTGAAATCTCGAAAAATTATCGTACTCATTTGCTCTAATTGATCTGAAGAGAATGAGTCAATTTTCTTGAAATTTGACATTCTCACCCTAGTGTAAGAGCATTAAATTATACAATTTTGACGTCAATAATCTTATGTTGTCAGTATTGATTACTACACATATATTAGTTCCTAAGTGAAGTCTTGGCCTGACTGCAGTAGGTATAATAGGTTTGGAGCTATTGACCTTTAAAGTTCATTTTTTCATGTTTTCGGCAGCCTACAACTCCGAAAGGAAGCATTCGTGCACTCAGGTTGGTCTTTACTTTTGGTCCTATTTTTGTGTCAAGAATGACCTCTGAAACGTTGTTGGTGTTGCTTTGACACACCCTACATATATATATATATATATATATATATATATATATATATCTTACCTTTTCTATAAAAGCTTTATCGAAGCAATTTATTCTGTTAGTATGGCTCTCTAAGCCCCAAATAATTATTCCAATCGTCATAAGTAATAGAATAATAGTTCATTAATATAATAATAATAAATTAAGAAAAGGAACTGACCTTCACAGACGTCCGCAAGTGATACGATTCGATCATTTTCGTCTTCCTAGTGCTTCATTAGTATTTACTTTTCTTTTTTTCTTTTCTTTTTTTTTTTTTTTTTTTTTTTTGGACAAAATCAATTATTTCTGTCCTTACATCATTCAATATCCAGTATGTAACATATGTTAACAACTAAAGTTCACAGGGAACGAGTTAGGTAGACCACTTTAAGTATTACAAACGACTTCCGCAGTAAGACTCAAGGTTACAGAAGTAAATACATTAAACATTATACAAGAATGTCAACTTAATTGATTTTTTCTCAATGTTACTTGTTACGTTTCTTACAAAGCAATCAAACGCCAAATAATACGTCTATATATGAAAGAAAAAGAAATACCTATTCGAGCCCATTTCACTGCAATTAAAAACAAAATTAAAGGAAAGGTTACAGGGAATTTGTCCTTTTACCATGTTAGGATTTCAAACTATACTATGGAGAGATATAGGAAGTTTTATAAAATAACTCAGGTATCGGAGCAAACATTTTAAAATATGGCGTTTTTTGTAGCACTTTCAATGGTAAGCCCAAGTAAGAATCAAGGTACTGTTTTAATACAAACATACGTCCTGATCTTGAGTTTCGAGCTCAGTCTGGAACCGCTGCCTCAGAATGTGTAGTGAGCTAGTTTTTGATGTGATGGATCAAGAGTGAAAGTGCCACTGTCTTCACTTCACCTCAGTATGTCGTTGCAACATGCAAGTTGAATGGTGCAATTCAGTAGAACGTAATATGATGCTCGTCTTCTGCAAAGGAAATTCTGATGAAGTCGATCTTGAAGGTTGCTTTTATGTGCTAAATGGGTAATGCATGTCCTATATGTAAGGGAAACCAGCTCCATGATTGGCTGATGATCAGAACCAATGAGAAGTAGTGACTTGGCGTGGTTCTAGAAAGGTCACCCATCAGAGAGGTGACCAGATGAAACGCTGCTTGATCTTTTGGTTACATAAAGTCAGTTAGAATTTATATTTAAAACGAAACATTTGGTAAAAGTATCTTGAAGCTGGCAAAGGTGTGACATCTTCTTGAGTGCATCAAGCGGTACAGAGAGTTTAAGGTCCTTGAAATTTTGGATGATCTCCTCGATGGCGGAATTTGTATCAACTGCTGGTTCAACAGATAGCTTATGTTAATGCGTTTTGGACCGTCGTTTTGGATTGATTTTGGTAGCATAGCTGGCCATTCCTTGGTGATAAGTCTGTAAGTGGTGGGAAAACCTTGTTCCTTCATTTGGGCTTCTTTCGGAGCTTGTCCTGTTATGATACCTTAGCCATTATGTAAGTCTCAGAGGTACCTTTCAGGGATGATGATCGTTTTAGGTTGCGAGGAAAACTTATTCGCACTCACACCTGTATGAAAACATTATTTGTTTGGCATCTAGCAATGAAATTTGAAGATTTTGTATGCTGAGTGTCGTTGCCACTTTTGTTGTATAGTATTTCGTGAACGAACAAAGGTTAATATTTTGTGCTAAGATAATACATGAAGGAATATAAATGGATGAAGAAAAATAATAATTAAAAAAAACATTGTAGCAGTTTCACCTAACAGTAACATAATGAGCAAGTTCAGCATTTTCCCACATTGTACAGTATTTCTGTTGATGTAAGTGAAAAAACATTTATTTGAAGTACTATTGTAGGAGTTTCACTCATTAATGCCAATACAGAGTAAATGCCGCATCATCTAGCATGTTTAGAGATTTATTTGCCATATATTTCGCCCACAAACTTTTTTTTTACTAAGTGATATGAATCTTCCTAAAATGCATTATACTGACAGCAAATTTGAATCTGCATAGTTATATAAGGCATCGAGCGAGAGTGTTAATTGATATAGTGTTCCAAGAATAGATTTCATCATCATCTATTTATCACTATTGAAATCGGCAGTGATTGAGGATTGAGCTACAATTTCCGGTTTCAATATTGGAATTTCCACAGCTTCGAATACTGGTGTAATTTCACAATATACCGTAGAACGAAATTTTGGGGGGCACGTAGCTTAGTGGTACAGCGCTCACCTTTGGTGCGGAGAGTTCCTAATTCGATCCCTTTTTATGTCAGTTTAAAGTGGACAGCATTGTGTATGTTCTGTTTTCTACAATATTCTCATAACGCCGATTCTTTTGCTTCACCTACAGAATCCATGAAACAAAACGCATCTGTTTCTTTTCTTATATAACCTATTAATATAACGGAAAAAATATTTCAAATTTTGTGGCGTGCTACACTGAGAATAATAAAAAAAAAACACTTATCTAGCGTACGTATTGACGTAGGTTACATGCTTAAATCTTGTAGTTTTTGAACTTAATGTAACATCCTGTAGCAAACGCATAACTGAAAAAGTATATTTTATAAGTACTTTCCGTGTAAGTGTTTCGAATAAACGTACTTTCTGTACGAAAAAAAAAGAACTGTATATAGGCTGTCATGATTTCACATACAGTTTGGCGTATATCACATACAGCTGACTTACGTAACCTTCGTAAAACTATGTAATATACGTAAGACTTAGATCTGACTGAGACATCTTGCAGTCGCATGGTGTATCGTAACATCTAAGCGTGGAAAAGGGCAGTACGTATGTAGCATGTGGATAACGTGTGCTTCGTACAGATTTACGTAGTGAACATAAGGATTAGGTATACTTGTGCACAGTGGCACATTTAGGTGGGCTTCCGGGCTTTATCCCCCCGAAATCTTACTTACTATAGTAAAGTATATGAAATATCTTGCAGAATTTTCAAATTTTCAGGCAAAGCGCCCCGAAACAAAATCGTAAATACGCCACTGCTTGTACAATATACCGCTGTCGTGAAAATGGATTTTCTCAGTATGGACTAGAAAGTATCCATCGACAAAATTACCACTAGGGTCTATGTTTAAAACATAGCATTGTTTATATCTTCTTCGAGCTCCGATCAGTCATACGACATGCGACTTAAAGTGGTTTCGCGTATAAGAAAATAACAAAGAAGTAGTAGAAGAGGAAAGGTTTATTCGTTTGAGAAAGTGTCTAGTAAAACTACTTCACGCTTCATTCACCACTCATTAATCAGAGAGTTGATATCGTCGACATTTTGACACAAGTCAATTAATTCCCTGAATCTGATATTTTTAACTTAATACAATAAACTGAACAGCGCTTGAATAGTTTATCTAAGTGATTACGCTAGATTAACTGCAATAGTACGGCAGTCAACATTTTGAAAGACCATTTCGTGCGTTTCGTACGTCATATAATGACGAAAAAACATATGAGGCAGCAAACATTCAGCTCTCAGTAAATATGCTAGGTACCAGAAGTGTAATAACATTGAAAAGAAAATGACTCTTTTCAAGCAGTGCCACAATTCCTCTGACTTGAGCTCTTTACAAATTCTGACACCTATCTTGTCCTATTTGATGATTTCAAAAACAACTTTTAGTTTAATTTTGAAGGTTTCCAGTATTCCAGACCTATTTACATTATCAGTTACCAGTAATATTTCTCTATTTCCACATGTCCACAACCTATAATAAGAACCAGTGTACAATCGTCATTTGTAAACGAGACTTAATCTAACAAGTAATAATTTGATTTTTAAGTATGGATTCTCTAACCTTCAGCTCAACACTAAACCCTTTATTCAAACCGAAAGTGGTAGAAATTTACTCACTTTCGGTTTCAATACTGACCACAATAGAGATAAAACTGTAAATAGAAGAGATGTTTTGATATGGATTCAATGTCGAAAGAACATCTTATACTTCCATTTATCATTTTACTAGCAGAATACCAGTTCTTCCCATAGGCAGAATACGTTTCATTTTGGATATAAAGAGCTGATTTAAACGACATCTGAAGTGTCACTGTTCGTCTCAGTGACACCGAAAACTATGGATTTGAGACAAATATCGGTTAGTTTCTCTCATTTCATATATCGTCCCACCCGCTCCTCCAAGTTGTGGGGCTGAATTTGAATTTGGAGTTTCCATTATTGTCTTTATCTTTGCAGAAAAACGGCAAGCAGTTGAAATCTTTAACACTTTCTATGTTAACTCTTATACCTTAAAGCAAAAAGAGTAATAGGTTTTCATAATTTTTATATGAATTCTGTGTCTTCAGAACTGTTCTTTTTATTGTTTAGCAGAGATAATAAGTATTGTTTTTGGACGATTGCATAATGAGAGAGAAAAGTCTACACTCGATTAAACTAACAGAACTACTGTTTTTAACCAGTGACTCACTTTAGCTAGAGTGAAACTAAGGACCATTTGCAGAAGAAATAATTACTCTATCACTAAAACATCATGCTTTCCCGATAACAAGGAAAACAATTGGTTATACGCATATTATTGAACTATAGTGATAAACTTTGTCAAAATATACCATTTGAAATGCTCATAACAATTTGCGGTCATGATAGTTGCTTTTTAAATATACATTCCAAGGGGTATTTTTCATGGTATATTCGGGTAATAAATATAATTTTCTTTCAATTGCTTTTATTTATGCAGTGTTATATATATATATATATATATATATATATATATATATATATATATATCACATAAATAAAAAAAAAGTTGAAAGAAAATTATATTTTAATTCATAAATTATCGTTTATAATAGCTGAACAAGCAGATAGAGAGAAGAGATTTGATGAACTATCTAAGCCTGTATTTATCTACCAAACAATATGGTGATTTACTGACTTCATGTAATCGTACAAGTTGGTAACCCTGTTTTCGCTACTAATGAGCTGAATCAACTAACAAGCCTATTATTTGGATCCATTAATATGCTTCAGTTAATGACATTCTGATATATTGTTCGTGTGTTAGCATAATTTTCTGATTGATTACTCATAAACAGTTATCAAGTTGCCTATCTAACTACAAGTAGATAAATGTTTGTTTGCTATTGGGATACAAGTATTTTGAGCATGCATAGGTTATTTTAGGTTATTTTGTTTGATTGATATCGAGGTGTAATGTGGTTAAAACAAATTAATAATGTAGCTCTACGAAACTAAACAGTATGTAAAATATATTTTTGTTTTGTGTTAGATAAGTAACTTCAAACAAAGTTTTCTTTAAAAGCTTAGTGACTATTACTTCCCATTGTTGTAATTTGCTGTCTGTAAATGTGAGGACATAATATACAGTTAAGTGTGTACTGCAACTTGTTCTTTGGACACTTACAACAGCAGAAGCAAATGAAGCATGCCTTTTAAGCTGGAAAAAATGAACATGCTAGTCCTTATGTAGTGACCGATATCAATATCATAGTGTAATTGCTATACTTTAAAGAAAATTTGTGCTGACGATATCTAAAATATTTTCCTGCTTTTAACCCTCACTAATTCAATTTATTAAGTTTGAGTTCTCATATATGTGTCTTTCGTCCTTATGCAATTCAGTAGTTTGAGGAATGAGTTAAGTGTGCTTGAATCCGCAGCAGTTGGAAAGTGCACAGAATAAGATACCAGATAAACCCTCACACTACTGCATAGGGTGTTTCAAAACAACACTAACAACCTTTGGGAGATGATTCCTGACACCAAGGTAAGACAAAATGTATAGATCAACCTGGGTACATAAATCCGTAATTTCCGAGTTATAAGCTGCAGAAAACATGAAAAAGTTAACTTTAAAGTTACATAGTTTCAATACTATGGGACCTACTGTAGTCGGGTCAAGACTTCACTTAAAAACTAATATGTGCCCTATCCAAAAATACATGTTTCAGAATCCTGTGCTATTCAAGTAACGATTTTTATAGAGGGAGTTTGCCTACGGGCATATAATTTGAAGTACTCATCAACTACCTGTACGAAGTACCCACCAACTAAGTGAAGTGTTGACCCGACTATGGTAGGTTCCCTAGCATTGGAGCTATGGATCTTTAAAGTTTATTTCTTCAGGTTTTCGGCAGTCTATAACTTCGAAATAATGGAATTCCGCACCCAGGTTGGTCTATACTTTTTTGTCTTATCTTGGTGTCAGGAATCATCTCCCAAACGTTGTCAGTTTTGGTTTGAAACAGCCTGCATAGTCCATTCTCCACTACATTTCCAAGAGAATTTGATTGCAGAACCATGCTCTCGGTTCTGCTACGTTCAAGTTATAGTTGGAGTAAGAATAACGAGTAATGCTGTAAATTGTTGAAGCGTGTGATCCTTTTTTCCATCTTTTATTTCAACCTCTATCATTTAGAGTAAATCCCTAACCTACAAACAAACTACACCTGTGTTCTATAAAGATCTAAGTGTTTTAAACATATTTTCAAGGAAAACTTGTTATATAAATTAGTGGAGAATATTCTCCCTCACCATTGGCTGATTTTGTCTGCATGCAAGTGAGATGTTTGAAAATTCTAAGTAAAAAATACATCATGCTCTACCAAAATAGCTTTTTTTAAAATAATAAATGTAACCACATACAGAATTTCTTAGTCTGCAGGTGAAGAGGGACAAGTGAATTACCTTCACTTTAAGCAGCAAAAATTATGTAAAAACCTGAATAAACACATACACTATATTGTGACAAAATCGAGCAACTTTTACGAAAGTTATTATAGAACATATTTTAGTAAACCTGTAAAAGGGGACTGAAGGTCATAAAATTTACTCTTTTGTTCTCGATTGATTTTAAACCCAAGGATTGAGAATGATTGTGAAGCCTCAAAAATATCCGTCATATTGTATAAAATACTAATTTGTTTACGAAATATATAGTGCGTCATATTTTTAATCGAAGGATGGGCCCCCCATCTCACAATAGAGGACTTAACCCACGCTCATTCTAAACTGATTATGATCCTAACCACTATACCTATACCTATATATATATATATATATATATATATATATATATATATATATATATATATATATATATATATATATACACTAGACATGGCTTTTTCTACTACTTGCCAGTAAAGGTATTGCTATTATATTTTCAATTTCAGATAGCAACAATTCAGAAGCCAATTTCTATTTATTTTTTTGCACTTTTAAAATATTGGGGTGGTAGTTTACTCGGACTACTATATTTATGAGTAATAATCCGAAATCCAGCTAATACGGAGATGGAACACGAATTCTCGTCTAGTTGCTGGTTGTAGTTTAACGTTCCTTTTTTCAGTGTCGAGGCTGTATGAGAAAGGATTTACTGTTTAAAGTTGGAGAAGACCTGCGTTTGATTCCCGGTGATTGCTCATGTGGTTCAGCTTTTCATAAAATCGGTGCTGAAAGGGACACTACAAACTCAACCCAAAGTATTTAATATTCGATTCTAACCACGACTTGGGTTTCTATTAGAGAGGCAAGTATCTTCCCCCCTCCCCCCACACTGGAAATCGACCACTTGACCATGCACACAGAAAACAGACATGCTGGTCAGTCGGACGATGATGACACAGGAGCATAGAATTCTCATATAATATTCAAGTGAACCAAACGAACTTTTCCCAGATATTGAAACGAATCTACGTCAGTTAAACTTTTAAGTGCAAATGAAGAAAGTTCTCAGAGAACATACATAGCATGCGGAAACCAGAAAGATATAACTTTATAGCAAGTAATAGCAAAATTCTTATGATACAGGTGATAGTGTTAGCGCCGACAATATTAATTCTTTTGTATTCTCGATTTTGTTATGTCTTCACGTAATAGTGAGACATTGAAATCATTAGACCTAGTGCGATTTCATTAAAATAGAATTTCTAGATTTTTAAAACAGATACTTTGGCTCAGTGGTTAAGCTCCCACCTCTTGTTTGAACCTCGGCTAAGTGAGTTTGTGGTGAATAAGATTGTATGTGTTGATTTTCGCGTTTCGTCTCACATTCCAATTCTACTAATTCCTTCATAAAATAATTCACTTTCATTAATCATCTGTCTCCTTAGGCAGGCCCGTAGCCAGCCCAAAAATGTAGTTGGGCCCGATCCAACCATATTATAGTTCATCCCCATACTATAGTTCATTTGCAAACCTACCGTAAAAAATTTAGGGGGACAGCAAAAATTATGGGGGGGCGGTCCCCTAGACACCTTTGGATACGAGCCTGTCCTTAGCTACAGTAAGAGTTAAACATTTCCACTGAAGTATTACCATAAGAAGTGCATACCAACAACTAGCGTTCGCGCACCACAGGTTGAGAAACCATGAGTTATAGAACAACCATGAGACGTAAAATCACAAATTGTATTTTTCACATTTTCAACACTTTTCATCTATCTGTCTGCAGCGAGAAGAAACTACCTCGCCACAAAGGAAGTTGTAAGAACTACTACAGCATGTGTATTGATAGTAATAAAATATTAGTGAGCATGAAGTATGCATAGTAGCAGTAATAGTACTAGCTGTAACCGTAATAGTAATAGCACTATATGAAAGAAGCCAGAAAGATACAAAATAGAATGACGAAATGCCAGAGAAACGATCGAGAATCGAAACGACGGACATCAGGAAAGAATAATGATGATGCTGATGGCAGGGAAGAATTGCCAAACCTGATACTTGCTTTTTTTTTTTTCTTTCTTTCTTTTCTGGCTCTCTCCCTCGCATTTGGGGTTTGTATTGGTAGCTGATGGAACTCTCTCTGTATGGGCTGACGGAGTAGTGTGTTGGAAAGGCCTAGCCATGGCCATTCTTCATTCCAGATGGGGTAATGGAAGGTTGCTGTTCAGGGAGATTTTTCCTATCTTTTTTTTTTTTAAAAAAGAGAGAGAGAACTATTCGAAGGGCCTTGAATATAAAGGGAAGTAAAGAGAATTTAGTTATTTACGAAAAAGAAAAAAAAGAGAAAGACAGCGAGATGGATACATCTGTCATGTGCTTGCGTACAATTGAAGCACTCCTACAATGACGTTGGTCAGCATGCATCACATAAAAGAAAGAAAGAGAGAGAGAGAGAGAGAGAGAGAGAGAGAGAGAGGGAAGAATATTGAAGTTTACAGCGTAGAGTAGAATTCATTAATTACAACATTGTAACCTTTTACGCAGAGTGAACGTGTATATACAATTTATTTATACATAAGAGTTGCGATAATCAACATTATATACAGTAAAATACGTACAATACATACATATAATATATACATGTAAGCGAGAGACATATGTTCACAACACATTAGAGTACGCAAGTTTTTTTTTTTTTCGGGGTTTAATCCTCTCTTGAGCAGAATATTATAGTAAAATAAACCAAGGGCGAATCCAGGGGGCCGATCGGGACGATCTCCCTCCCCCAGAATAGGATTTTTTTTATTTGAAAAATAAATCTTATCATAAGAATTTTCACCTTTGTGTTGTAAATGTAAAATAAAATATAAAATAGGTAGGCCTTACTTTCTTTTTGTTTTTACAGAAGTCAAATAAAGCAATAAATAGCAAGAAATTATTTACT